>NC_061864.1:32946867-33267147 GCF_907164915.1 Impatiens glandulifera | reverse complement strand
TGAGGATGCACTTCAATGCTTATTTTAACTAAATAAAGGTGCTCTCCTCCCTCTGTAATTGGGTCCATATATAATGGTTTTCCCAATACACTAGCAAAGTGACTTAGAGCTTCTGCATTATACATGTGTGCTGGGATGTTCCTAAGTTTGAACCATATTTGGATTGTTTCCTTTGGGTTGCTTAGAAGACTCAATTCTTCAGACCATCTCTCTAATTTCATACCGTTGAATCCAATATAAGTATGCCCAATTTTCAGAATATCATCCAAGTTTGTTCCCTTTTTGAATTATAGAAAATAGAGATCGTGAATGTTTGCAGAAACCTTCTTTATTCCCTTCTACTCCCATTGTTTCATTAGTGATTCCTTAGTGTTTGGAAAAGATACATGGTTCTTTCCTATGTAGTTCCCAACAACTACATTTTCCCATTCTTTGACGTATTTCTCCTCCACTTTAGTGGTCAATTTAAATTCAAAAGGAGAATTGAGAATCTCAACTTTTATTTTAAACTCACCCAAGTAGATTTGACCTTTGTATGAATGATTTTCTACTTTCTTTTCTGCATTTTTTTTCCAGACTTCATTTACTTTCTAGTTGGAATTGCTCCTGATAGTATAGGTCTTTGATTTTGGGGACTTCATTAGCTCACTCATTATTTCCACTGACCAGTTTACTTTTTATATTCTTTCTTCTTCAATAGGTTCCAATCTTGAAGATAATGATATTCAATTGGATGATTGTTTGCTGTATTTTCTCTTTGTTGAGCATAATCTCTCATTTCTTTGCATGCATTAGTATCTTTGTGATTTGATTTTTAAGTCTAAAGAGGTTTACTCTTTCATTATACTCAACCTTCCATATTCCTTCATTTTCCCCTGTTTTCCTACAACATTTTCTTCAGAATTTATATCAGTAGTTGGTTCTTTACCTTTGTTGCATTTCTGTTTTTCATGGATAATTTTTCAGCAATCCTATCGATTTTTTTCCAGCTACATCCCTTAAACCTTCCATCACAAATTCATTGACTTCCTTATTCTTATTGCTTTTCTTTCTTCCCATTTCGATGAATATCAGAACATAACAATAAAATAGAGAAATAACAGAATATTGTACACTAGAAACCCTAACTATTACAGAACAGAGTAAACTAGAAACTCTAACCTTCTAACCAAGTTTTGCATATGAATAAACGACCTTATTATTAGAGTCGATACCATGTCGTTCGTACCGATCGTGTCGATTGTGCCGATTGTGCGCACGTTATTGAATTGACAAACGACTTTGAGCGACTAGTAATCGTGACCACAACAAGCGAAATCGTGACCTTGATACCGTGCCGATCGTGTTGTTATTCCGTTCGTGCTGATCGTGTCGATCGTGCTGTTATTATAAAATAATTAATACAAATAGAATTAGTGAGATATATATAATTTATTTTAAAATTTTAAACTTAAAAAAAATAATTAAAATAATAGTATATCTAATAAGTACGGAGATACTTAAAAAAAAAATAATCTAAATAAAACAAATATTAATAAAATGTAAGACAAAAATTTAAATCAGATTATTATTATTTTTATTTAAATATATTGCAAATTAATTTTAAATATATATATATATATTGCAAATTAATTTTTATAAATACATAATATAATTTATTTATAATGTTAAGTATGCATTTATATTTAATTATTCTATTAGAAAATATATAAAAAATAATATTTTTTAATAAATTACTTAGAAAAATAGATTAAAATAGTTATAAATTTTAATATATAATTATATATTATAAAATAATTATTACAAATAAAATTATTTTTATAGATATATAATTTATTTAAAAAAAATAAAAATTAAAAAAAAGTGTATATATAATAAATATAAAGATAGGTAAAAAATATTTTAATAAATATGAAAATAGAAAAATATATTAATACAAATGAGAGACATATAATTAAGAGAGGTGATACATGAAACGATTCTGGAGAACGAATCCATCAGCGAATCCCCGTGGCATGACATGTAGGTAAAAAAATAATTATTTTTGTTTTCTTTTTTCACGTAAGATAATTCCCCCTCATTTCAAACTCCTTCTCATTTCCTCTTAAACCTTCTCTCTCTTCAATCTATCTCCGCTCAAACTCTCTCTCATTTCCGCTAAAACCCTCTCTCTCTCTTCAATCTATCTCCACTCAAACTCCCTCTCATTTCCGCTCAAACCCTGACCCTAAATGTCTAATGCTATTCAAACGAAATCCGCTCAAACCCTAATCCTAAGTATCCGCTGCTCTTCAAACGGAATCCGCTCAAACCCTAATCCTAAGTATCTACTTCTCTTCAAACGGTATTCGCTTCTCTACTTCTTCTATTCAACTTCTTTTTCTTCAAACATTATTCAACTTATTCTTTTTTAAACGTTATTCAACTTCTTCTTCTTCTCCTATCTATAAAACATTTCCTTCTACAAACCTTAAGTGTTTTGTTACTAATTAACATCTGGTTATTGTCACAGTAAGTATGTCAACAATGAAAGAGAAGAACAGTAAGACTTTAGGTAAAAGGAAAACTTCAGATAGAGATGAAAGGCAACAATAACTTATCGTTGTTGTACTATTTTCATTAATGTGTTGTCATGTGTCGTATACAATGTTGCATCTGTGTCATGTACTGTGTTGTCCTTTATTGATAAATATTAAGCTTAAACTGTTAATATTATGTTGTCTTGTGTTATACTATATTGTCATGTGTTTTTAGTTATGTTGTCCTATGTCGATTACAATACTAGTGTTTTCTTTTTTATTTTAAAGAAGATTTAGTGGGATGGTATATAACAGGAAGATTACCAACAAGAATGTTGCTCGCTTTGACCCCCTACTAGTTCTTGCGAAGTCTGCTTCTAAATCCAAGACCACAACTCCATCAAAACAATACTTGGAGACCTTGAAAGGGCTGAACTTGTAAGTCTATTGTCTTGGGTTTAATACGATATTTTATTGTGTCTTGTACTGTGTTGTCCAGTGTCTTACATTGAGTTGTACCTTGTCTTACACTAAACTATGTTGTCCTATGTTGTTAACTCTGTTACTATACTGTGTGTTGTCACTATACTATGTTAACTCTATTGTGCTGTGATATGGATGCAGATTTTTCTACCCACAACTTATGATTCTCATTTTTATTTGGTCGTTTACAATATGAAGTCGAAGACAATGGATATCATTGACAATAGGCCACTGTCGAAGGGTATAGATATATGTTCAAAGTACACAAGTTTGAAGACTATTGGATGCAAGTTTTTGAACTTTGTTGCGGATATGAAGTTGAGCATTTTTTACAAACTCTTTAAATGCATTAGAGGCTATTGAAAATGACCTGGCAAGACATATGGAACTATAAGGATTGTGGAGTATTATGTATGCTGCACATGAAGACATACAACGGAGATCCGAAGTAGACTTGAGGCATAACCCGAGCAAATGCGAGCAAGAATATTTATTGTCTACGAATCTAATTCCCATCGAGGATTCTACAATCCGATTCTAACATTTATCAGATGGACTTAAAATACAAGACCAGAATGTTATCCTGAACATATTCGTATTCTCGGAGAATAATATGCAACTACTTGTTTTGCTTTTCAGTGATATTCATTTGGAAGGCGTAATGTCACTTCTCAAGATATCTAGTGTAAGCCTTGTGTTCGATAGACCTATCCACATCGAAGGCAGCTTCTATGAAGCTATAGGCAAATTATTTGTACATGCTATGAGTGTAATAACATGTAACCCATTCCAGATCCAGAAGTACAATATTCAGCATGTCATCCATCATGAAAGTCATTTTCTTGATGGGATACCAAGGAAGTAGTTTTCCTAATTTCATCATTGTGTTGCACTAGAGGTCCTGGTATATCTTTCTTCATTCTCCAATATTGGAGAGAAGGTGACATGATTTCTCCATGATATACTAGTATTAAACGCTTGAATTTGTCTAGGAGCTAGATATAGAGAATCAAGGGTGAACCTCATTTGCTCATAGTGGGACTTAGACATGATTTGTTCAATCCTATTATTGTTTCTACAAGGATGATACTTAAGGGGTCTTTGTTTCCCTACGCAGCTGGTATGCTACTTCCAAAATTCTTGAATAGGGTTTATCGTTTGCTGGGACCGTGAAAAAATGGGCCAACAATATTGTCATGGTGATCATACAAGATCCCAAAGTCAACGGAATTTCCCCATTCTTTATTTCCATCTTGGTTCAAATTGAAAGTCGAGGTAGGTTTTTGCAAGGATGACGTTATATGTCATCTTGGAGTAACTGTACTCTTATTGCATAATCTTTTTCAAGCACATGGATTGCAAAAATGGATTTAGATGTAGCACATTTGTGTTATTCGTCATGAGAATAACCCAAATTTCGTCAATGGTGGGGGCACATATGCCTTTCACTAAGGAAGTAGGCCCTTTTTACAGGGTCCCATCTCCTTTATAATTCCATCATGAATGTGGTGTTTACTTCGAAGTTTATGAGCCTTATGATAGGAATGATTCCATAGGATCGATAATTCCATTCATTGCATATAAATTATCTATCTAGGGAGCTAGAGCAACATCCGTCAGCATGGACATTGTGTATGATGGAAGATTCAAAACTCTTACAAACATGCTTTTGTTATGAACAAAAGGAACATGTTTATGAAGGATGTTCACTTACATTATATATTCTTACACATAATACATATATAGTCGTCACGTACGGGTTGTAGTGATGATGGATTGATTGTCTAGATACTATAGACAACTAGTTGGATTTGTAGAAGGTTGTCAATTTCGTATTGACAATTTTTTAAAAAGGCATATAAGAACCGATCCCGGTCGAGTACTTCTTGAAAACAAGGTTTTAGGTTAGGTTGATGTTCCCTTTATGCATACAAGCATGATAGAGGAATAAAACATACGCACTTGTTAGTTGTTGTACCTTTCGGAACATGTTTATTTGGTAAAAACGTAATATCATCGTTTTAGAAAATCCAATTTTATATTTAATAGTTAAACATTTAATCCTCGACAGAGTTGCCAAAAGTTGTAACCCTTGGAAATTTCATAGCTTTGCATGTGTGCTGCGCTTGTAGCACGTGGAAATATTAGTTCAGAGTGACTCGAGGTTAGATGGTTTCAACCTTAGAACCCCCGAATATTCCATAGCTTAGAACATGCATCGTAATGTGCACGTGACAATATGGGGTCCAGAGTGGCTCGAGGTTCGATGGTTTTAACCTTGATTTGTGTGCCATGCATTGTTTTAAAATAAAACATTATTTTAAAAGATTTTGATAATACATGACCACTTTTAGAATTAATTATGTAAAATAACTAATTTTATTCAAATTTTAATAATTTGGGGATTTGTTTATAATCAAATGACGATTATGAAAATCTAGTTTAAATTAATTAAACATAATTAATTTAAGGAAGATTATTTATTTGAAAGATAGAGTCGCCAATTGATTTTATGAAAATCAATAAAAATGGTGTACGTGTAAAAAGTTTTTTGCACTAGAGTTTCGTTTGAGTCAAAGTTTTATTATACTCGGGAAAGAGTTTTCGCGCTATGTCATCTATACCCGTTAAAGAATGGTCTCTACTTTATAACTTGGCGTTTTTGAAAATCAATTGTATAACGTTTGAGGTGTTAATAAATTATTCTTCTGGTCCTAGTCATGCTTATAAGTTTTAGTATTATTCAAATATTCAAACAACAATATTAAAATACTGGTACTTGTTGAAAGGGAAATTTGACGAAATAACCCTGATAATATGGTTATTTCCAAAAATATTGGGGAAGTAAGTTTTGCAAACATAATCTTTTTCCCCTGGCAAAAGACAGTTATACCCCCAATAAAATATGATATAATTTCCCTTTTCCCCCTCTCTCCTCATTTCACCATTTATCTTCTTTCTTCCCCTGACGACCGTCCCTTTCCCCTTTCTCTCTTCTTCCCGATAACCAAATGAACCAAGAAGCGCGAAGTAGATCGATCAACTCCCCGAGGCAACGCCGGAACGCCTTCATCATTTCAGGTGAGTTTTTCCTGTTTTTCTGTCGTTTTCCTCTTAAATGTGTTATAGCGTTTTAGAGTTTAGGTTTAGGGTTTTAGGGTGACTGAAAGAGTTTTACGGTGGATGATGCATTTTCGTCTGCGATGATGCATTTTTCGTAGACGACAGATGTATTTTCGCAGGCGTAAATGCATTTTTCGCAGGCGTAAATGTACTTTTCGTCTGCAAAAAAAAATATTTTTTTTCGCTTGCGAAAAATGCATTTGTCACTTGTGAAAAACGCATCATCGCAGACGAAAATTGTATTTTTGCCTACGAAAATGCATCATCCACCGTAAAACTCTTTCAGCCACCATAAAACCCTAAACCTAAACTCTAAAACGCTAAAACCATAAATGCTATAACACATTTAAGAGGAAAACGACAAAAAAACAGGAAAAATTCACCTGAAATGATGAAGGCGTTCCGGCTTTTCCTCGGGGAGCTGATCGATCTACTTTGCGCTTTGTTGGTTCGTTTATTTATTAGGAAGAAGAGAGAAAGTGGAAAGGGGAGAGGGACGATCGTCGGGGGAAGAGAGAAGAGAAATGGTGAAATGAGGAGAGAGAGGGAAAAGGGGAAATAATATCATATTTTATTGGGGGTATAACTGTCTTTTGTTAGGGGCAAAAAGTTATGTTTGCAAAACTTACGTCCCCAATGTTATTTTTGGAAATAACCACATTATCATGGTTATTTCGTCAAATTCCCCTGTTGTAGATGACCTCTAGGGAGGATTACACCTGAAGAGTATCAGTCATATTTAAGGATGTTATGATTTAGAAATAAACACCAAACGAAGCCTTGGTCAAAATATTTATTTGGGAGATATCCCAAAAATATTTTGAAATCATTTTCCAATCACTCGGGATTATTGGAAAATGAATTGGACCCCTAAAATTACAAAATAATTTTGGATTTTGAAAAGTGGAACCAAATAGGCCTTAGGACCGGAGTCTTAAGGCTTGGGTCCGAATTTATCGGTCAGGGTCTAAAGACCCTCATTTTGGGTTTAGGAGCTCTCGGTCTAAGTGTTGGAGCCTCTCGGTCGGGATGTAGGGATACTCGTTCTAGGGTCTAGGAATCTCAGTCCTAGGTCTAAGAGACTTGGTTATAGGGTTTAGGATGCTCGGTCATAGGTCTAGGAGGCTCGGTCTTAAGGTTTAGGATGCTCGGTCTTATGTCTAGGAAACTCGGTCATAGGTTTTTGGAGTCTTGGTCCCAGTTTTAGACTTCTGAATCGTAGACCCTGGAGTCTCGGTCCCAAGTTAGACCTCTTGATCCTATGTGGAAATCTTCGGTCGGATCCCTCAGTCCTTGGTCTCGGTCCTATCTCAAGAATATTGGTCCTATATCTCAGTCCTAACTCAACAACATCGGTCTTAGGTCAATTTTTTAGCTCTGATTCTTTGATCAAAGAGCTTGGGTTAGGGAATAAACAAGCCAAGCCGAGCTCGAACTAGTCCTGACTCGAGTTCGGCTCAACTCGTTTTTTATTAGTTCGGCTCGAGCTCGAGCTCGATCGAGCTTTTAATATTAAGCTCAAACTCGGCTCGATCATGTAATCATAGGCTTGAGTTCGGCTCGAAAGACTCGAATTTAAATATATTTATATATTAATTTCTTATATTAAAAAATAATTGAACAAGTTTTAGGATTTTACAAGAGCGAGATTTAGGGATTCGAAATGAGATATAAGTTTGTTGAAGAAGTATCAATGGGAAGTCTCTTAAGTCTTCTTGCAAAATGGTTGTAGAAGTCGTATATTATAATTGAGATAAAGTAAAAAATATATTAGACTCTATTAAGTTTATTTTGAAAAATAAAATACTTTATAGTGAAATAAAAATAATTTTATATCTTATAAAATATAATATATTGAGATTTCATATATTTAATAATATTACAATATAATTATATTTTTTTTATTTGATTTTCAAAAGTTATATTTATGTAATTAAATTAATATCAAATATATTTATTTCCTTATAAGTATTATATAATATATATTTTTTAATTTATAAATATTATTCTAATATATCTTGATATACCAAAATATTGAAAATATCATACCTTTTATGTACCAATAATTTTGGTATCGGTATCATAAACAATAAGTCCATAAATAATCTTATGGGTGTTTCAAATTTTGATTAAAAAGTAAATATAATAAATAAAAATTATATGATTAGGCTCGAAAAAGCTCGACGAGCCATCAAGCGAGTCTTACCTAAGCTCGAATTTGGCTCAAATCTTAAACAAGCTAGCTCAAGCTCGGCTCGAATTCGATTTTGACCGAACTCGAACCGAGCTTTGACCGAGCGGCTCAGCTCATTTACACCCTTAACTTTGGTAGCATCACAAAACTCCTAGGAACATGTTGATCATCATCTCAAGGTATGGATCGACTTAGATGATGATCAATTTGTTCAAAACAGCTTGTGATAAAAAAAAATTGGGTCTTAAGGTTGTTTGAAGTGATTGGAGCTATGAAATAGCTTCCCTGTATCACATATACTTGATTGGTACCAAAACAATAACATTGGCTGTTTGTTTTGACCAATTCAAGAACATCAATTTTTTTTATTTTATTGGAGTATTTTGATTTTGATCAAACATGACCGGGATGGATCAAACATGATGTAAATAATTGTCCAACATCATTACAATCATGTTGGGAAGCTTTTTGGACTGTGATTCGATCGAATTAACCCAAAAACAACAAACCCATTTTTTTTATTTTTAAATTCAAATTTGTTTTTTTATTATTTAGATTGATCAATCAATTCTATCTTATTCATATTGTTTCGAAATAATCCTGGAATCAATATTTAACCATATAATTACATGAACAACAAGCATACAAGCTTTTGTAATTTGAAGTTTAAAAATTTTAAATTCAAATTGTAAATATGAATTAGAGAGTGATATGAACCTTACCAATGATTGAAGAACACTCCTTGATCCTTGTAGAAACTTTCTGGATGGACAGATCCAAGCTTTAATGTCTCAATCTGAAAATTCAAAACATCCAAAAGATTTAAGCTTAAGTGACGGATTTTGATTTTCTTCAATTTAAGGGTTGTGTGTTGGTAGGTTACCTTCAGAATGAGTTGAGGAGGGTATTTATACTCATCCTAGGTTGGTTGGAGAAGCCTAGTGGCCTGAATGAGCCAAAAGTCGTTAATGGCTTTTGATTGTTCTTGGTTGACCGTCACCGAAATAAGTTGTGACAAGGCTTATTCTATAGCCAAAAGTCATTCTGGACTTTGAATGAGTCTATTTGGTGGACTATCGAGATAGTTCCAAAAAGATAAGATCAAAGACTATTCTGGACTTTGATCTTATCAGCTCCGGCGTCGCGTTGGAGACGACGGTGGCACATGAAACTACTTCGTTTCATGCGTTCCGTCCACGTTTTGTTAGCGGTTGGGCGTTCTATAGCCCAAGCGCTAAGAAGGTTAACATCCAGTTAGTTTATAGGGTGCAGTGTAGGCGCGCGTTGTCTCTGTTACAACCGGCTATGCGGGCGCGCCTCGGTCGTTGGATAAGTTCCCAACGCTCATTTGTTGGCCCAACTTTCTCCTAAAGTTTATTTTCTTAGTTTCAGCTACACCCGATCATAAATTTATTTTTTTATTTAAAACCTTAAGGATTTATTTGAAATTGATTTTTCTTTCATCATTTTTGCTTTAATTTTGATCTTTTTAAATACACAAAATATTAAAAAAATATTGAAAATATTTTACCATTTTTTTTTTTTATAATTTTGGAATTTTCACAAATATTTTTTAGGTGAATTGGATACAAAATTAACTCTAAATTATTTAATTTTGTCTTTTAATTTTTCTAAAATTATTTTAAGATAATATGGGTACAACATTTATCCCAAATAATCTTATTTTTTATTTCGACCTTAACTTTAATTAATTTAATTAATTTACCTATTATTAATCCTAATTAATTGTTTTAAATAAGTTTTTGGTCATGGGTTAATTAATTTTGATTTTATTTATTTAAATATATTTTTAAATAATTATTTTAATATTATAAATTAAAGTTTTGATTTTTAGTGCTTACATTAATAATATAGAAATAAGTAAAAAATATTTTAATTTAAATAAAAAGTATTAAAGATTAATTTAATAGATATGGAGAGAGAAATATATTAATATTAATAAGAAATAAATAATTGAATCAGATTAGTTTATTTTTATTTTTATTTATATATTTTGTGAATTAAATTTTTAAATAGATGGCTATATATATATAAATTTTTAAATAGATGGCTATATATATATATATATATTTAATATATAATTTATTTATAATTTTATGTATACATATATATTTAATTATTTTATTTAATAAATAATAATTAATAAAAATAATAATTATATAAATAAATGATGTTGATAGAATATATAAAAAATACTATTTTTTAATAAATTATTTAGAAATTTAAACTAAAACATCTTTATAATTTAATATATAATTCAATATTAATAAAATAAATAATAAAAATAGAATTATTTATATGAATATATATAATTTATATATAAAAAAAATTAATTAAAAAAATTTAATTAAAAAAAATATTTAAAATAATGAAATAAATATGGAGATAAGTAAACAAATTTTTTAATATAAATAAATTAAATATTAGTATATGTATCCACTTTTGAATTTTAATTAAATGGTTTTAACCGTTTTATAAAAAAAAATATTAAAAATTAATTTAATAAATATAGAAAAAAAAATATATTAATACAAACTCGATACATATAATCATTATTTTAAAATATATATTTTTACTCTAAAATAAAACAATAAAATACAAATATTAGATATTTATTATAAAATAATATTTTATACAAGAAGAGAGAGAGTTGGTAGGTTTTCTAACTAATTATGACACTCCTTCACAACGATATGCAAATATTTTGCCAACCTAAAAATTCAAACTAATAAGAGTAGAAAATAAATAAGTTTAAACATGAAAATATATAAATTTAAACATATAACGAATTTCAAGTCATACAAAAAATCATTAGTATATATATATATATATAATGATGCTTAATTTTTAAAGTGTCCGGATTGCCGGGTCGAGAGCTGTGGTTAATTTGGATATATATGTGAGAGTATATGGATACTTGAGTCGGATTGTGGGTTGACCCGCTCATAAACTTAAAACGATTAAAAATAAAATAAAAAATGCTATAGATATGGTTCGAACTTGCAACCTAACAAAACAAGTATAACCTTTTAACCAAATAGGCTAATAAAACTTTTTATTTTAAATTCAACCCAAAATTTGATAAACGCGTGACATTTTAACAATATAAGTTCAACTTTTTAACTAACTAATATATATATATATATATATAATGATGCTTAATTTTTAAAGTGTCCGGATTGTCGGGTCAAGAGCTGTTGTTAATTTGGATATATGTGAGAGTAAATGAATACTTGAGTCGGATTGTGGGTTGACCCGTCAATAAACTTAAAACGGTTAAAAATAAAATTAAAAATGCTATAGGTATGGTTTGAACTTTCAACCTAACAAAACAAGTACAACCTTTTAATCAACTAGGCTAATAACACTTTATAATTTAAATTCAACCAAAAATTTGATAAACGCGTGATATTTTAACAATATAAGTTCAACTTTTTAACTAACTAATATATATATATATATAATGATGCTTAATTTTTAAAGTGTCCGGATTGCCGGGTCGAGAGCTGTGGTTAATTTGGATATATGTGAGAGTAAATGGATACTTGAGTCAGATTGTGGGTTGACCCGCCAATAAACTTAAAACGATTAAAAATAAAATTAAAAATGCTATAGGTATGGTTCGAACTTGCAACCTAACAAAACAAATACAACCTTTTAATCAACTAGGCTAATAACACTTACATTTTAAATTCAACCCAAAATTTGATAAACGCGTGACATTTTAACAATATAAGTTCAACTTTTTAGCTAACTAATATATATATATATATATATAATGATGCTTAATTTTTAAAGTGTCCGGATTGCCGGGTCGAGAGCTGTGGTTAATTTGGATATATGTGAGAGTAAATGGATACTTGGGTCGGATTGTGGGTTGACCCACCCTTAAACTTAAAACGGTTAAAAATAAAATTAAAAATACTATAGGTATGGTTCGAACTTGCAACCTAACTAAACAAGTACAACCTTTTAACATACTAAGCTGATAACTCTTTATAATTTAAATTCAACCCAAAATTTGATAAACGCGTGACATTTTAACAATATAAGTTCAACTTTTTAACTAACTAATCTATATATATATAATGATGCTTAATTTTTAAAATGTCCGGATTGCCGGGTCGAGAGTTGTGGTTAATTTGGATATATGTGAGAGTAAATGGATACTCGAGTCGGATTGTGGGTTGACCCGCCAATAAACTTAAAACGGTTAAAAATAAAATTAAAAATGCTATAGGTATGGTTTGAACTTTCAACCTAACAAAACAAGTACAACCTTTTAACCAACTAGGCTAATAACACTTTATAATTTAAATTCAACCAAAAATTTGATAAACGCGTGACATTTTAACAATATAAGTTCAACTTTTTAACTAACTAATCTATATATATATAATGATGCTTAATTTTTAAAGTGTCCGGATTGCCGGGTCGAGAGCTATGGTTAATTTGGATATATGTGAGAGTAAATAGATACTTGGGTCGGATTGTGGGTTGACCCGCCCATAAACTTAAAACGGTTAAAAATAAAATTAAAAATGTTATAGGTAAGTTCGAACTTGCAACCTAACAAAACAAGTACAACCTTTTAATCAACTAGGCTAATAACACTTACATTTTAAATTCAACCCAAAATTTGATAAACGCGTGAGATATTTTAACAATATAAGTTCAACTTTTTAACTAACTAATATATATATATATATATATATATATAATGATGCTTAATTTTTAAAGTGTCCGGATTGCCGGGTCGAGAGCTGTGGTTAATTTGGATATATGTGAGAGTAAATGGATACTTGGGTCGGATTGTGGGTTGACCCACCCTTAAACTTAAAACGGTTAAAAATAAAATTAAAAATGCTATAGGTATGGTTCGAACTTGCAACCCAACTAAACAAATACAACCTTTTAACCAACTAAGCTGATAACTCTTTATAATTTAAATTCAACCCAAAATTTGATAAACGCGTGACATTTTAACAATATAAGTTCAACTTTTTAACTAACTAATCTATATATATATATATAACGATGCTTAATTTTTAAAGTGTCCGGATTGTCGGGTCGAGAGTTGTGGTTAATTTGGATATATGTGAGAGTAAATGAATATTTGGTTCGGATTGTGGGTTGACCCGCCCATAAAAATTTTACTGTAATATTTTTTTCACGGTTTTTTATATTATTACTCGTGCAAATGCACGGGATACATGCTAGTTATTACTAATAAACCTAATAAAATTAAAATAAACTTTACATAATCTTGATGTACTAGTTTACTTCAAAACAAAATCCATCTCTAATTCTTTAATAAAATCTAAACACAAAAATAACATTGAGAAGGTAAGGTAATAAGGAACACGAAAATGTCTATATTTGGAAGGTTTGACATTTTTTTCTTTCAAAACTGGTTGGAATATGAGTAATGCATAATTTTTGGTAGGATCGTTTTGAGGTAGTGCCGGAACATATCGAACATTATCGATAACCGATAATGGAACACATTAAGTTGGATTGGGATAGGTTCCGATGTGATATCAACTGCAATCATGTTAAGGCTCATGATGAGGATGTGGCATCTATCAAAGCACACATCCCAAATAAATATTCGCGAGATGATTGAAATTACACATTGGAGCACCACTTTCTCAAAGACGATTTCCGGGTGAATCTTTAAATTCAAAACTTTATACATCATTGTTTTCAATGTAACTAAATATTAATTGATGTTTTAATAAATATATAAGAAGTGAGCGAAATTCTAAAACTAAGAATAATGTTCGATTAACACATCATGCATTGGTATAAAGACCAATGGCCATTAATAAAGTAGTAGCCATTGGTATAAAGACCAATCGCTAGTAATCTAGTAATTGCGATTGAATTTCAATCCAATGGCCATTAATGAAGTAATAGCGATTGGTATAAAGATCAATCGCTATGTTTGCTAGTTAATTGACCCTTTTTTTCTAGTGATGCGTGGAGTGTGTCATTTTCTCAAGTGACAACAAAAATGGTAAGTTTATTTATTCGAGAGTCAATAATATGTTAACTATATTTTGATAATTAACATTTAATTTTCATAAGAGAGGACTACAGGTAAGACACCATCACATATTGACATTTTCTACGAGACACATAGTAGAAAAGGAATATGAGAGGACTATACTCGTGTGGTGGATCCCCATGTAAAAGAGAAAATTGTAAGTGTACTTCATATTTCAATTACTTATTATTTTTATAATTAACTAATCAACTTTTATTTTATTTTGTATGATGCGATGCATCAAACGATAGAGTGAAATCCCGATATGTCCAAATATGAGCTAACTAAGAACGTTTTTAGACGATAAGGGCATGATAGGGTCATTGGGATGGGATTCGGGGTGAGACCCACCCAAATTCGAGGAGATTTGTAGGGTGGAAGCCAATCACAACGGAGAGAGAAAGAGCTCGAGTAGTTGCATAGTGAGTTACAAGTCGAGTCTTCGAGAAAAATAGAACAACTAGAGTCTCGATTATAGGAGCAAGCACTTGAGACAAAAAGATAGTTGAAAAGTCAAAGAGAAGAATTCGGAACCCACTAACGGCGTTTATGGAGAGATATCCTCCACCTCCACTTTCGAATCAGTCCATATCAGTCTGGTATATGCTATTATTTAGAACTAGTTTTTATCTTTTAAACTTTGACTGATATATGATGAATTTTTGGATAACTAAATTTTTAGATGAACTGAGATTTTGGTTTATTGGTATATGAAATTTGATATATTTTTGTTATAATTTGTATATGATTTCTGAATTTGTTTTGGTTTAAATAGGTATAATCGGTTTTACAACCTTTTTATTTTAAAAAAATTGATTATCATCGAGATCAATAAACGCATACTCTTGGTAATCATTTAAGAGTATCACCGAGAGCTAAAGAAAGACTCTCAGAAATAATTTTAGATTATCACCGAGAGCATTGGCTCTACTCTCGGTAAAGAATTGATTATCACTGAGAGCGATAATTCTTTTGGTAATAATATTCCGACGGCTCCAAATGCTCTAGGTGATACTAATTTTTCTTTTACCGACAATTGAATTATCAACACCTCCGAGAGCATTTGTCGCCCTTTGTAAAAACCATCACCGACAATTAGGCTTTCACCGAGAGTTTTTTCTTTTGTTAAAAGCTATGTTAACTCATGGAAATAATGTTAGATCAATCCATCATTACCGAAAGCATACAAGTATATATCTAGAGTGACAAATCAAATGATAATACAATTATCGAGTCTGGTTTCTTAACCCAATTTATATGTAATAATGTCTTAAATACATGATACTTAGACAAATATAGGAGTACTTGAACACTAGTACAATTTTAAAAAAAAAATCTCAAATTCATGATTACTTACCTTAATGTATTGGATGAAAGTATGTTAATCCTGAAAAAATGGTGTGCAAAAAAGTTAAAACAAGACGTAGGAGACCCCAAATATGAAAATGAATAACCATTGGTTAAGCAGATAATTGTTGATGAGTTATCCCTAGTACAAATTCATTTCATGCTATGATTGTAATTTATATATTCGAAGAGATTAGATAGATAACAATCGGTCTGGTTCAACAGCACCCCCTTCCCAAAATTAGATAAAAGTTTGAACACGCCCTCTTCCCTTCTAGAGTACATTTAGATTATATATATATGGCTTTGAGTCGTTTACATAACGCATTTTCATTGTCAACGAGATAGTCTACCAACGTGATATGTGCAGAGAAGTATGTGCCGGAAGTGAAAGTCAACGTCTATTCGAATTTCACTACATTAAAAATGAAGTACTATAGAAAATTATTAAGCATTAATAGGGTCATTAGTAAAGTCTCATTCTTGAATGTAAAAACTTTAGATTCCCCATTTTTTAGCTTCATAGTTTTCCCCGACCCTTAACAGATTCATTATAGATTGGATTACTCAAGAAAAATTATTTCTTCTGAATCTAGACTCATTAAAGCACGATAAACTCCTTCGCGACAAACATCACTTGGAGACTTGGAGGAAGTCAAGGATGTGATTATCTTTCATACAAAGTCTATATTACTCTTGAATTGTGTAGTTGGGACACTTTCTTTTCTTCTAAATCTTGATGCTCTAAGTCTCAAACAAATAATAGTTAAGGTTGTTTTATTTAAGGGTGTGTTTGATAACCCTGGAATTGGCATTGGAATTGGAATTGGAGGGTCCAATTCCAATTCTTATGTTTGTTAGACACTTTAATATTAAGAATTGGAATTGGAATTGGAATTAGAATTCTAATGGAATTCAATATAGTGTAATTTGATAGTTCTCAATTCCTATCTTTTTAGGTCGGAATTGTAATTTCAAATTAACACGTTTTTCATGTTTTGACATGTTTAACACATTTTTCACACATTAAACACGTTTTACACGTTTTTAACAAGTTTTTTACATGTATAACACATTTTCATATTTTGGCACGTTTAACACGTTTTTGGCACGTTTAACACGTTTTTGACACATTTAACACGTTTTTCACGTCCTTGATACGTCTAACACGTTTTTGACACGTTTAACATGATTTTCACGTTTTTAACACGTTTAACACGTTTTTGACACCTTTAACACGTTTTTGACACATTTAACACGTTTTTGTCATGTTTAACAAGTTTTTGACACGTTTAACACGTTTTGACACATTTAACACGTTTTTCACGTCCTTAACATGTTTAACACGTTTTGACACATTTAACACGTTTTTCGTGTCTTTGACACGTTTAATATAATTTTCACGTTTTTAACACGTTTAACACTTTTTTGACACGTTTAACACGTTTTTTTTATATTTTGACACATATTGCACGTTTAACAAGTTTTTCTCATATTTAACACGTTTTTGACGCGTTTAACACATTTTCACGTTTTTGACACATTTAACACATTCTTTTACGTTTTTGACATGTTTAACGCGTTTTCACGTTTTTGACACATTTAACACGTTTTTATTACGTTTTTGACACGTTTACCACATTTTTGACACGTTTTACACGTTTTTCACATTTTGGCACGTTTAACAAAATTTTCACATATTTAACACATTTTTGACACGTTTAACATGTTTTCACGTTTTTAACACATTTAACATTTTTTTTACGTTTTTGACACGTTTACCACATTTTTGACACGTTTAACACGTTTTTCACGTTTTGGCATATTTAACAAGTTTTTCACATGTTTGGAACGTTTAACACGTTTTTGACACGTTTTCATGTTTTTAACACGTTTAAAACGTTTTTAACACGTTTAACACGTTGTTGACAAGTTTCACATGTTTTTTTTACATTTTTGACACGTTTGACACATTTTTAACACATTTAACACGTTTTGGCATGTTTAACAAGTTTTTCACTTATTTGACACGTTTAACACATTTTTGATACGTTTAACATGTTTGTATGTTTTTGATAGGTTTAACACGTTTAAACCTATCAAAACATGTGAAAAACATGTTAAACATATTAAAAATGTCAAAAACATGTTAAATGTGCCAAAAATGTGAAAAACGTGTGAAAAAACGTGAAACGTGTGGAAACGTGAAAAACGTGTTAAAACGTGTGAAAAACGTGTAAAAAACATGAAAGATGTGTGTAAAACATGAAAAACTTGTTAAAACGTGTGAAAAACGTGTTAAAACATATAAAAAACGTGAAAACGTGTTAAAACGTGTGAATAACGTGAAAAACGTGAAAAAAGGTGAAAAACGTAAAAATCGTGTAAAACGTGAAAAACGTGTTAAAACATGTGAAAAATGTGAAAATGTGAAAAACGTGTGAAAATGTGTGAAAAACGTGAAAAATGTGTGGAAAACGTGTGAAAAACGTATTAAAATGTGTGAAAAACGTGAAAACGTGTTAAAATGTGTAAAAATGTGAAAACGTGTAAAAAAACGTGTTAAAACGTGTGAAAACGTGAAAAACGTTTTAAAACATGTGAAAAACGTGAAAAACGTTTTAAAACATGTGAAAAATGTGAAAACGTGAAAAACATGTGAAAAACGTGAAAAACATGTGAAAAACGTGAAAAATGTTTGAAAAACGTGAAAAACGCGTGAAAACGTGTTAAAACGTGTGAAAAACGTGTGAAAATGTGAAAAACGTGTTAAAACGTGTGAAAAACGTGTGAAAAATATGAAAAAATGTCAAAAACGTATTAAACGTGCCAAAACGTGAAAACATATTTTAAAAGTAAACATTTTGAACCGATATTTTATTTTACAAACATTGGAATTAGAATTGAATTACAATTCTATCATTTTCCCAAACATAAGAATTGGAATTGAATTACAATTCTATTATTTTTTCAAAAATAGAAATTGAATTGTAAATCAATCCCAATTCTCATGGAATTGGAATTAGAATTGGAATTAGAATTCCAATTCCAATTCCAATTCTCCCTCGTCAAACACATTCTAATAATATTTCTCTGACTTATGAAAAAAATATAGTTAAAAGCATTTATGGTTAATTATTGAAGTGACTCGCTGAGAGAAAAGGTTTTTGAATGATTATCCACGACAAATGATATTTCAATTTGACTAGATGTGTAGTATATACTTTGTAGATACTTAAACTTAAAGATGATATATTTTCCTCTCAATCAACCCTCCTACTTTTAGGTTTATCACAAAGCATCGGTCGAGTATTAACATTTTAAAAAATAATATATATATATATATATATATATATATATATATATATATATGAATTATTAATTGTGCTTCATTCAAAAACATATTTATCATTTTAAGAGCTCAGTTATTTTAGGATATATGGATAGAAATCTCGTTTTTATTAGAATTGAATATTTTGGAGTAAAATAATATAATGTTATAATTTTATTTATTAATTATCATTTACTTTTATAAAGAAGTCTTTATTGCTATATATATTGGAGGACTTGAATATATGATTAGACTAAGGTACCTCATTTATCCTTTTTAAGTATGTCATCTTCTTGTATAATAAATTAAGGAGTTAGTTTTTAGTTAAGTGACAGACGTTGGTAAATATCGAGGCATGATCAAATGGTCGAGACATTGTATTTCAATTGGCTTGTAAGAAACAAGAACAATTTTTAGAATATCAAAATGGAGAGTTTCTCAAGATTGTATTTCAATTGGCTGGTAAGAAACAAGAACATTTTTTAGAATATCAAAATGGAGAGTCTCTCAAGGTTTGAAACATTGTATTTAGACATTAGTTGAATATTAAAATTAAATATGTATTATAAAATATTTTATTGATTTAACATGTCATGTATGTGTTCTATAATCTTTTTATACTAAAAATAAGAGTATTTATTTTTGCGAATTTAATAAGCAATAACATGTAATTAATGAATTACGAAATTTACACTTATTTTATAACAAATATTATAATACATCACAACAAATATTTACGATGGATGGAAAATATGTTGCACTATATTTTTATAATATTTTTTTTAATGAAATTGATTACGTAGAAATTACGTGGAAATATTTTAACAAATTATTCAATGAAAATCTCGGGTGTCGAAAATTCACTCGTAAATGTTACGAATTTTGTTTTGTCCAATTATTAAATACAATTTCGACGTTTTTTTTTTTATATTTTTTAAAAATAGTAGATGCAGTTTCGACGATTGTTAAAATTTGTCGAAATATAAGATATAGTTTCGACGATTTTAAAATTTGTCGAAATATGTAAATTTTGATTGTTTCATTATTTGTCGAAATATGAAATATAGTTTTGACGATTTTCATATTTGTCTAAACATTATATAATGCTTGACGATTTTTATATTTTGTCAAAATATGACCTATAGTTTCAATCGCTTTCATTTTCGTCAAAATCCGAAATAAAGATCGTATAATACTCAAAATGTCAAATAGTTTCGACAATTTTTATTTGTCAAAATCTAATATAGGTTCAACGGTTATGCTCTTTATCATCGAAATCTTATATAATGTTTCGACGTTATTTGTGGTTTCGTGGAAAGTATTAATATAGAATTTCAAAATTTTGAAATGTCAAAATAATTTATTAATTATATAACTATTTGGTAAATGTTCGACATTTCTATTTTGTCTAAACTAAATTAAATATCAGGGGTGAGTGAGAGAGAGAAGTTGAAAGTCCGCTCCTTAAGCCTATCTGCTTATACTATATGCTATTTCTACAGTTGTATACTGTTGTTGGTGATCGATAAAGTCGTACAATGAATCTATTTTTATAAGGTAGTATGTCTACAGTAATAGAGTTTGATTGACTGTGAAATTGATGTGAATTTTCCCATCACGTTACAAGATATAAATCTTTTTTTCTTTGGTGTTCATTGATAGACGATAAAATGACATTTTAGATCTTAACGAAGAAACTGATACTTTTATGGGAGGAAGAAATGGCTTGCGGGTAAGGAGAAATTGTGTCTGGATGAGAGATAGGAGAAAGGAGTATTCGTTAATCAAAATATATATAAGGAAATTATGTGAAATTTGCCAAACTTAATAGCCTGGTGGATCTTAAATAGATTCAATTAACAATTGCAGAGCTGAGCTGGCCAAGTTGCGGTCAAAGTGGATCCAAAAGGAAAAAAAAAAATAGAATCCAATGCCTCTTGACCCTCCACGTGTCTCTTCTAGGTCCGTCCGATCATATTAAGTTGCTGTTGTAACAATACCCCTCTTTAGAACTTCGTCGACCTCGGAGAAGTTGTCTGGATCTTTTCTTCTTTAGTCCCCACTCTAAACAGATTCAGGATGTCATGGTCCTAAACACAATTTCAGCACCCTCCATCGGTCCTAGGGCTAAATTTTTGTTTGTTGTTTTAATATTTTGTTTTTGCTTTTCTTTTTTATTTTACAAACCGAATTCTGTTATTTTCTAAGTAGTTGTAACCGAATATTTTTGGGCAAGACATCACCTATAAAAGGCTGATCACTCTTCCCAAGGACCCATGAATGAAATAATAAATATATGAAATTACTTGTAAAAGTTCTTCACCCCTCATTTGTCTATTATGTTTTGATTATTTATTTTGAACTGTTTGGTATAGACCAACAATATTTCTCTTCTCACCCTTGGTTCTTCTATCCCTCATCCCAAATTCTCTATTACAAAACCCTTTCGCTGCCCTTTGATTATATATTTCCACTCAGTCCTAGAGATCAAGAACTCGATTTTTGGAATCAAAAACCATAAACACAACTTACGAAACAAGTCGTAACATCATGGTATCAGAGCAAGACGATCCTCAAATGAAAGAAACCCAATAGCAAACAAAGATGGATGCTCTTAAGACCCTACTCGAAGGCATGTCCCAACAAACAGATGTTATGCAAACTGCAATAGACCAAAGATTTGATGCTGCTGAAAAAAGAATGAAAACTATTGAAAGTGGGGTGTCTAGAAATGGATAAGATCCCCGCACCCGATCCTATGTTAATGCTTCTTGCTACAATCCTCCTACGAAAAGGCCCTTCCAATATGGCCAACACTACCTTCCTCCAACCCGACTCAAAAATGTTAATATTCCTGAATTTGATGGGACTAATTTGGAGGGCTAGCGAATATTTGCCGAGTAATTCTTTTGGGTGGGTAAGATGAATGATGCCACGAAACTGGACATTGTCCGCACTCACTTTTCAAAAGAGGCAAGAATGTGGCATGACTCATACTTGAAACAGGTCAGTGCTGCCCAAGAAGCAACTTACGGGTCCCTAATGAGCAACAAGCCCTTGTACAATGCTAAACCGCCACTGCTTCCCAAACCATTCAATGTTAACACGGCCTGTCCGAGCACAAACCAGACAACCGACCCCAAAGAAGACCTATGTTATACTTGCAATGAAAAATGGGAGCCCAATCATAAGTGCAAATCCAAAATATTCATGGCCTTGGCTAATCAGCAAGAAGTCCAAGAACTCGTCCAAGAATTAGATTTTGATGACCCACCTTTGCTGCTTGAGATATGGGACAAACATGTCATTAATTTGCACACATACACAGTCCAACAGGGTACTCCTCGGTCGCAGGTCAACATAATACAAGGCAACCAGTTGGAAAAGACCTTGGAAAGTTATAATGTTGCTGCGATGGTGCAAATAAAGAGTAAGCTCGAAAGCCAATTTGTTTCACTTGTTTTAGAAGACACTCCCGAAAATTTCTAACACATAATCAAATGGTTCAATCATCTATTCCAGCAACCCAACAACCGACCACTAGCCAGGAAGGTAATTAGAAGACATGACTAATTTGTTGCACCTGTGTTGCTGGTCCATAAAAAGGACTGGGATTGGTTGTTTGAAGACACTCTAGAGTATAATCGGAAGAAAAATGGTCCTTTTTCTGCACCTGGGGTGCTGTGCCAAAGGAAGGACTGGTTCTGGATTTTTGATAACACCATAGTGCATGATCGGAGTTGGAAGAAATTATTTTTGCACCAGGTGCTGGAGACATTGCAGCAACAAAGGTCAGCTCTCAGCAACAAAAAACTCGAATTTAGGTGCACACAAATTTCTCACATGGGCGAAGTGGAGACTGATGACCCGACAAAGCTAACGAGCACAAGGTCCCAGCCAGTTCCAATATTGTAAAGGTGTTACCGAAAGCTTTTAAAAAATGTGGTCCTACACTCCGACACTTACTGGACCTACTGATAATCCGACCGGACAACAAGAGAAAAGAGTTCTCTTTGAAGATAGAGGCATGCGCATTAGAGGCTAACCAACCACGGTCTTTTCGTCGAGGGCAAAGAATTTTGAAGAGGGAGATAATGTTACGGTCTAGAAATAAATGTCACTGTCCCAAATACAATTCTAGCACCCTCTATTAGTCCTAGTGTGCACTTGGGCTAGATTACTGTTTGTTGTTTTAATATCTTGTTTTTGCTTTCCCTTTCTATTTTACAAACCGAATTCTGTTTGATAGGATCGGCTTTATCGATAGAGACGGGGGTCTAGCTAAGGATGAAGGCTTATGAAAAACAGTTTGAAAGAAATCATGTTAGGGATTTAATTCGCTTTCTATTCTACGCAAACTTGTGTAAACACTTGAAACAGATTCAAGGCGGAATTGTTTACTTGGGTTTGAAACACAAGATGAAATATGAAAAGATGACAGAAATGAAGAACGCAACAGTTTGTTTATGGATATTCAGAGAAACTCTCATACGTCACCCCTTCTTCCAACCACCGGAAGGATTCACTATAAGAAGATAAGAATTAAATACAGTTTACACACACACTTAGCTTACTATTGAACAGAACACTTTCTGTTCAATTACAAGATGAAGAATATCACTCAGCTAAAGGTGTTTTGATTCTAGATCTCTCTCTCGATTCACACACAGTACAATCAGAAAGAAGCTTCACAGAATAAGTTCAGTAATCATGATGATTGAGTAGTTTCTTTCCCTGCAAAATCAGAATGCTTGTTCGTTCGTGTAAGGCAAAAGTTCAAGGTAAGATCCAGTCGTTCGTCTGTTGTCCTTAAGATTGGTTAAATACATAGCAGGAGCTAACGGTCGAATCTTCAAGAATGATACGTGGCACTCTTCCATTGGAAAGCCTCCATTATACACAGTAGGTTTTGAGCACAAGGATCGTGTCCGTACAGAACTGGTAGTGCGCCGAATATTCCATCAGGGATGTACCTGCAAAACGGGTAATGTGAGGAAAATTCTCTTACGTGGCATTCCTTGATTGGATGCATATATCTGTTGTACTAATCTTCACTAGAAATTGGAGCAGGAGTAGGGTACAGCTATAGTACGTGGGTAGGAGAAATACTAGATTCAAGCGTACTGCTTAAACTGTAGACATATTTCAGTTAGACGGATTGTGAAAATCAGTCTAATGAAATAAGTCATCTCCTTCTAACAGAAAAACGTCTATTAGACTGCCTGGTCTAATAGAATTAGACTTGCGTCTAATTACAATAACCATTAAACCGGTACGTTTAATTCCACTGAGTTAAACTACATGTCTAATTTCGGTTCTACCTCAGACTTGTCTGAAGGAGTTAGACTCACGTCTAACTTTCATATCAATTAGACTACTCGTCTAATTATTCAATAACCATTAGACCGACACGTCTAACTCCATTGAGTTAGACTGCACGTCTAATTCCGGTTTTACCTCAGACTTGTCTGAAGGAGTTAGACTCACGTCTAACTTTCATATCAATTAGAGTACCCGTCTAATTATTCAATAACCATTAGACCGGTACGTCTAACTCCACTGAGTTAGACTGCACGTCTAATTCCGGTTCTACCTCAGACTTGTCTGAAGGAGTTAGACTCACGTCTAACTTTCATATCAATTAGAGTACCCGTCTAATTATTCAATAACCATTAGACCGGCACGTCTAACACCACTGAGTTAGACTGCACGTCTAATTCTGGTTCTACCTTAGACTTTTCTGAAGGAGTTAGACTCACGTCTAACTTTCATATCAATTAGACTACCCGTCTAATTATTTGCATCTATTAGACTACACGTCTAACTCCGATGAGTTAGACTGTACGTCTAATTCTATTAGACTTACGTCTAATTCCGTGTATTCATTAGACTTCCGTCTAATTCTTTACATCTATTAGACTACACGTCTAACTCCGATGAGTTAGACTGTACGTCTAATTCTATTAGACTTACGTCGAATTCCGTGTATTCATTAGACTTGCGTCTAATTCTTTACATCTATTAAACTACACGTCTAACTCCAATGAGTTAGACTGTACGTTTAATTCTATTAGACTTACGTCTAATTCCCTGTATTCATTAGACTTGCGTCTAATTCTTTACATCTATTAGACTACACGTCTATTAGACTGCACGTCTAACTCCGATGAGTTAGAATGTGCGTCTACATTTATGCAAATGAAAATCAAAATCGGTCTAATGACTCTCATTAGATCCAAGTCTAATAACGTATTGTCTCAATACACCTGTATCAACACTCATAAGTTATTTCATCATCAAAATATCAGAGGGTAAATTATTTCAATATTTAGTCAAAATAATTTGACCCAACAATTTCCCCCTTTTTGATGAAGAAATTGCAGGCATGCATACCTATATCAAAATATGCATTCATCATACAATCAAAGAAACACCTTGTTCACTTACATCATTCATCCAAAAACCAGTATTCGAGAAACCATCAAGAAACCATGTTCAATAAAGTTAAAATAGAGTAAAAGAAGAGAGATCATTGTTCTTCCCTTTTAACTCGAGGATCGGTTGGACTCATCCCTTTGCCAAGAAGCATGTTCATGAAATGAGGATAGCTGCGACCACCACGACCGCCTGCACTCAATCTTTCTCCACGTTCACCAACACTAGCACGTCCACCTTGATTAACATTGGATAGCCTACATCGGCCACCACCACTTCTACCTCCACGCTCAGCACCGCTTCGACCACCACCTCTCTTGGTTGGACTGGGATTGTCATCAGAATTTGGAGCTCGCTTGGATCTTGTCCCGGTTGACACACCATCATTTCTCCTTCTTGACTCACCTTGAATTGGTCGAGGTTGAGCACATTCAGCATTGCCTAAAGCATCCTCCTTTTGCTTGAAACTTCCTAGCAATTGTGTCAGCAAATTCCTGACGTTCATTGTCGTTCCTTCTCATGCAACCCTGCATTTCCACCATCTGATTTTTTACCAGACAGAATTCCTCCAAGGTTTCCTTGTGGCGTTCATCGTTGATTTTCCTTTCAATATCAAATAACTCGGTTTGACGATTGACAAGTTGCTTTTCAAACTTTGAGAAGTTCACGTTCGCGATATGAGTCTCATATGTGTTCTTCTTCAAGGTGTTAACTAGTTCAGTGAGGACCTTGAAAATATTGTGAAAGTTCTCCCTTTCTTCTTCCCTTGAATTCATTGTCTGACACACAGTCTTCTGATCGAATTGAGGAGAGCATAGACCTCATAGATCTTAGCACTTTATTTCCTCCAGCAGATGACTCTTCGTGAGAGGACACTTCTTCAAATTCTGCTGCCATACTTTGAATAGGTTCAAAGTTTGTATGAACCTGCAACGATTGCTCCGGCTGATTCATTTCAGCATTCTTAGCAACTTTTTCTCGTACTTCTTCTTCAATTTCTTTTTCTACCCTCTCAAATATTTCAAGCAAATTTCCAGAGTAGTGACGGGGAATGTTGATGTTTTCGTGAACACTTCCCACAACGCCATCGGAAAATAAGCGGGGCTTCACAAACGTTGGTTTCTATTCCTGTTCCTCCTCAGATGAGGAACTCTCTTCTTCATTGTCTTTCTGTTTTGAGGGTTCCCCCTCAGTTCTTGCAGTTTCTGGCTGAGTGACCTCGGCCAGTTTTTCTTGAACAACCTCTGTCGCAACAGGGGTTAAAATCACTTCTTCTTCAATAGGAGCTTTCAAAGCCTCCTCAGTCACGTCTTCTATGATGACTTCTTCATTATTTGTCTCAAGAGCTCGTTCAGGCTCTTGAACATTCACATCTCCTTCTTCTTCATTCGGAAGTCCTTGGACATGATGGTCTAGAATGCGTCTCTCTTCGACAGACAGATTCCCGAATTCGATCAGGAGAGCAGCATCTAGCTCATCATTATCAGCATCTTGAATGTCCATAGCTTCTTCTTCGTTGAGAGGTTCTGCGCCAGAGCAATCGGCGCCATGAATGTGTCTAGAAGCAGCAGAGACATAGCTTTCCAGGATATCATTCAACTTTTTTAATACTTTTGCTTCAACATCAGCTCCTTTTGCATCAGGGTTGAAGTTAGTTTTCCTTGCTTCATAAATTGGAAAGAGAGCTTTTCCAAGAATACAAGCTTCCACCAGTTCTCTTTTATTCAGAGCTTCACCCACATCTGAAGTTCTAACTCATTTTAAGACTTTCTTTTCGTTTGCCACCCTCTTCTTCCATTCTTTTGTTATGGCAGCATTAGGCAGAGAGTCGTTGTACTTGGAGGACAGCCTCTCCAAGGACCAGGAATCATAGATTTCCAATTTCTTAGTAGAAAGGGATTTAACTTGATCCAGAATAAGATCAACGATACCTCTTGCTTCAGATACCTTCTCAGGAGCTTGAGTTGCAATGGATTTTCCTTTTCCAACAACCTCTACGGGTTTTGGAGCTGGTCTAGGTTCACCAATCACAATTCCTCTTGTCCCTTTTCTGGACCGCAACAGTTCGAAGGCAGATTGATGTTTCATATAGAGCTCAGCAGGAAGCTCTCTACAAACAATTTTCCCGACCACCAAGGAATCTTTGGGAGCAGGAATATTAGGTTCACCAGCTACAAGGGTAAGAGCAGCACCTTGTTCTGGTTGAGATGACTCTGTAGCACCGGCGGCTACATGATCAGGTTGCATAACAGGAGACTCAGCCCTGTCAACAGTTTCATCATTTGAACCGGCTGACTAAATAGCAGGCCCTTCAGCAGATTCTCTCAAAGGAGAGAAAACAGATTCAGCTTGTTCCACTACGGGAACATCAAATTTTGGAACAGCAGCCAAAGATTTAGAAGACGTTACCTTAGTAGAGATAGATGCGCGGGGCACCTTTGTCTTCTTTTCCTTTGAGGCACAAGACCTCAAAGGTTTCCTCAAATAGGTTGAGGGAGTGGATAACGATGACATCGGGGTTGCAGCAAGTACGCCTGAACCTTGCTTTACCCTTGAATCAACAGATTCTGAGTCCTTATGATTTGGGCTTTTCATACTGGAGGAACTGGCCTCCAATTCGTTCACAGTTTTGGTTCTCTTTGCCCCTGTTGACAGAACAGAAGCAAAATGCTTTGATCGGGTAGAAGGCTTTCTACCGGTTTGGTAACTAGAAGCACCAGATGCAGATTCAAGGTTGTTCTTCAACCTCGTCAGAGTGCTAGCCACCGTAAGAGTAGTAAAAACTCTTGGAGAGTTGATCTGCGATGGTTCACCAACGGGAACCCCCAAGTGCTTCAACAAGTGACTCAGTTGAGCCGCATACGTTATACTCTCCTTGTTTGTCTGGCTAATAGAATAACACAGATTCTGAAAAAGAGTATGAGCCCAGTTTACCTGGATCCCTTTCGAAATGGCACACATATAGTCAAAATGGTCTTGACTATAGAGATGGAAGGAACCAGCCTTCCCTTGCAACGCCTTCGCCACCACGTCGTTTAGAAGAATGAAGTGGGCTTTGAATACCTTCTTTTATCCATTCACATGGATCTTTGAACCATCTATAGAGAAAGTTGTCTTCATCTCCTCCATGATTTCTAAAGTGAGCACCAAGTCGAACAGATGACCCTCCGTCGGAAGTTCAAAGAACTCCGCATATACAGCTTCGTCAAAAGAAATCTTCGTTCTGTTGACGGTTGCTACGATGGAATCATCCACCATAACTGCCGTCGTGAAGATCTCGCGAACTTCGTCTTCATAGAAGATGAACGGTCCGCCAAGGTACTTCCTTAACCCAAAATATTCTAGGGTTTGGAACATCTTCACCACATCCGGTTCATCAAAAGAATACACCGATGGAAAGTTCACCTGCAAAGTACAGTGACCGAGAGTGATTTTCTTCACCATTTTTGACAGAATGTGAATCGACATGATATTTCAGAGAGATTTAGTGAGAGAAATGCAAGAAAGCTAGGGTTCTTAGAAATTTCGAGAGATTGAAAGTTTTCAAAATCATGCAGAAATGCCCTTATATAGATGAAAGAGGGAAATACAGAGTAACCGTCTATTCTAGGGGTATGGCCCATTAATAAATGTTAGACGTCCTTTTTCAAAAAAATCATCATTAAAAATGAGGGTATATCAGTCATTTTCTCTAATTTGATAGACACGTGTCTTCATGTTATTAAGAGATGAATGTTCGATATTTTGAGCGGGAAAAGCAGATAGCTCTCAGCGTGGGACAGCTATCCTTGATCAGTCTAATCGGCACGTAGTTAAACGTTTTTCTTACTCCACAAATCCAATATGACACAGCATCTATTAGACGAATGAGTGTATTAGACGCATACGTCAAATTCCGTGTTTATAACAAATCCGTCTAATGTTTATTAGACGTGTACATCTAATTCCGCATAAACACCACGTGTTAGACGTGTGTTCATTAGACGTGAGCATCCTTTTGCTCATGACGTAAAAACATCTAACGTCTATTAGACGTGTCCGTCTAATTGCGTAGGTATAACACCTCAATATATAGACTTAGATGTATGGATTGTGAGCAAAAATACGTCTAAGTACATATTGTTTCTTTTAGACACCCTTGTCTAGTTAGACCGATTAAGGATATTTGTCTAGAGAGTATCTTTAATTCTACAGAAATTTTTCTTCTCATAATGAATATGGACATTAGAGTTTTATAAACACTTTTTGTGGTCCAAAGACCAAAAACGTTTTTAACAGATAAAAACATTTATTCTTCCAGAATGGCAAGTTCCATGGTTGATCTTCCAAGCTGTGTACTCAGAGGAGTACTCTTCTAGCTTCCTTCCTGCTATCCTCCTACATCACCTACAAAATAAACTATTTACACATTTTGGTACCCATACTTAATTGGGTCCTCGATCAATTAGTCCCTTAGGAATCCATATTTGAGTTATTCTAATGGATTTCCCATTTTGTGTTGTGATTAATGCATAAGATTTTGACTTAGCAGATGAATTCCTGATAGCCATTGATCCTTTGACTTTTGAAGAAGATTTTATTTTAAAACTCCTTGACTTAGAGTCAGGTTTTAGATTACCAAACTTATTAGCCTTTTCTAGCTTATTCTTAAGCCAGCTAACAGTCGGTGGACATAAACTATTTCATTTTTGAAAGCAACTTCTTCATGAATAGGATCAGATTCATTGTCAGTCATACTTCCTTTGACAAAACTTATTGGCTTAAGTTTGTCATTTGGTTTTGACTTTTTGCAAGACAGGTTAGGATCATTGCTATCAAATCCCAATCCGGATCTAGATTCAGCAGGTTTCAACATGCTGATCTGATATTTGACAGCATCACCAGACCTTTTCCATGCACAAACAACATAGTTAAGTCTTTTGTTTTCAGATAAAAGAATTTGAATCTATTCCTTGAGTATCTCATTCTCATATGAGATCTCTTCAATCTTCTTTTCAAAAACATGTGACTCTTCCTTTTTAGACAGATTTGGTTCATTTAAATCTGATGAAGATTTAGTTTCATTTAGAGATTCTGCTAGCTTTCTGTACTCGATGACCATGTCATCTAGTGCAGCTACCAGTTGTTCCCTTGAAAACCTTTTAGAAGTGAAATCAAATACCTCAGTCTCCTGAGTTCCTTCTTCATCTTCCCTGGCCATGAAGCAAGCCACGTCTTCTTCATCACTTTCACTGGATGAGAAGTACGAGTCACGGCTGCTTCCTCTGTTCTTTCCATCACCAGCCATAAGATCCTTCAGCTCTTTTCCATCATCCTTGACATCTTCACGCTTTGGCTTCCGGCATTCCGATGCATAATGACCTTTAATACCACAGTTAAAATAGGTAACATTAGCTTTAGATTTTCTATTATCATTATAATTTGAAGAGTTAGAGTTAGAGCTGCTCTTCTTCATGAATTTGCCAAACTTCTTCACAAAGAGAGACATGGCATCGCTGCTCAGCTGCTGAGCTACAATCTTCACGTCCGGAGCGGTTGATGGCTCTTCAGCAGTCACCAACGCCTTGTCAATAATAACGGGCGTGAGTTGATCTTCTTCCATCCTACAGTTCAGCTCGAACTCATAGGCCTTGAGATCAGCGAAGAGATCAAAGAGAGAGATCTTGTTCAGATCTTTGGATTCTCTCATCGCCATAGTCTTTATGTCCCATTCTCTTGGAAGAGCACGCATGACCTTGATAGCAAGCTCCTAGTTGCTATAAGTCTTGCCTAGGATGGACAAAGATGAGACGATCTTGCTGAATTTGGTGTCGAAATCGTTCATTGTTTCACTAAGATGCATTTTGAAGCTGTCGAACTGTTGAGTAGCAACCATGATCTTGTTTTCCTTGGTTTGCTCGTTGCCCTCACACAGTTGAGTGAGCCTGTCCCAGACCTCTTTGGCAGTGTCACATTCGAGGATGTAGTTGAGCATACTGTCATCGAGAGATCTGTACAGAACATCAAGAGCCATGTTGTTGAAGTTGTTCTGCCTCTTTTCATCAGCGTTCCAGTCTGCCTTTTCTTTATCAATCTTGATAGGACCTTTTGTGAAAACACTCCACATGTCATCATGGAGGGAAGATAGATGAGCACGAACTCTTTTCTTCCAAACAATGTAATTTTCACGAGAGAAGGTTGGAATGGCTGTAGCACTGGCATCTTTGGGTATGTTCGACATATTTCAGGAAAGGCTTGAGAATAGAAACAGGGCTCTGATACCAATTGATAGGATCAGCTTTATCGATAGAGACGGGGGTCTAGCTAAGGATGAATGCTTATGAAAAACGGTTTGAAAGAAATCTTGTTAGGGATTTAATTCGCTTTCTATTCTACATAAACTTGTGTAAACACTTGAAACAGATTCAATGCGGAATTGTTTACTTGGGTTTGAAGCACAAGATGAAATATGAAAAGATGACAGAAATGAAGAACACAACAATTTGTTTATGGATGTTCGGAGAAACTCTCCTACGTCACCCCTTCTTCTAACCACCGGAAGGATTCACTGTAAGATGATAAGAATCAAATACAGTTTACACACACACTTAGCTTACTATTGAATAGAACACTTTCTGTTCAATTACAAGATGAAGAATATCACTCAGCTAAAGGTGTTTTAATTCTCTCTCTCTCTCTCACTCTCGATTCACACACAGTACAATCAAAAAGAAGCTTCACAGAATAAGTTCAGTAAGCAAGATGATTGAGTATTTTCTCTCTCTGCAAAATCAGAATGCTTGTTCGTTCGTGTAAGACAAAAGTTCAAGGTAAGATCCAGTCGTTCGTCCGTTGTCCTTAAGATTGGTTAAATACATAGCAGGAGCTAACGGTCGAATATTCAAGAATGATACATGGATTTCTTCCATTGGAAAGCCTCCATAGTACACAGCAGATTCTGAGCACAAGGATCGTGGCCGTACAGAACTGGTAGTGCGCCGAATATTTCATCAAGGATGTACCTGCAAAACGGGTAATGTGAGGAAAATTCTCTTACGTGGCATTCCTTGATTGGATGCATATAGCTGTTGTACTAATCTTCACTGGAAAGTGGAGCAGGAGTAGGGTACAACTATAGCACGTGGGTAGGAGAAATGCTAGATTCAAGCGTACTGCTTAAACTGAGCATTAGACGTATTTCAGTTAGACGGATTGTTAAAATCAGTCTAATGAAATAAGTCATCTCCTTCTAACAAAAAACGTCTATTAGACCGCTTGGTCTAATAGAATTAGACTCGCGTCTAATTACAATAACCATTAGACCGGTACGTCTAACTCCACTGAGTTAGACTACACGTCTAATTTCGGTTCTACGTCAGACTTGTCTAAAGGAGTTAGACTCACGTATAACTTTCATATCAATTAGACTACCCGTCTAATTATTCAATAACCATTAGATCGGCACGTCTAACTCCACTGATTTAGACTGCACGTCTAATTCCGGTTCTACCTCAGCCTTGTCTGAAGGAGTTAGACTCTCGTCTAACTTTCATATCAATTAGACTACCCGTCTAATTATTCAATAACCATTAGACCGGCACGTCTAACTCCACTGAGTTAGACTGCACGTCTAATTCCGGTTCTACCTCAGACTTGTCTGAAGGAGTTAGACTCACGTCTAACTTTCATATCAATTAGACTACCCGTCTAATTATTTGCATCTATTAGACTACACGTCTAACTCCGATGAGTTAGACTGTATGTCTAATTCTATTAGACTTACGTCTAATTCCGTGTATTCATTAGACTTGCGTCTAATTCTTTACATCTATTAGACTACACGTCTAACTCCGATGATTTAGACTGTACGTCTAATTCTATTAGACTTACGTCTAATTCCGTGTATTCATTAGACTTGCGTCTAATTCTTTACATCTATTAGACTACACGTCTAACTCCGATTAGTTAGACTGTACGTCTAATTCTATTAGACTTACGTCTAATTCCGTGTATTCATTAGAGTTGCGTCTAATTCTTTACATCTATTAGACTACACGTCGAATTTACACGTCTTTTAGACTGCACGTCTAACTCCGATGAGTTAGACTGTGCGTCTAATTTTATGCAAATGAAAATCAAAATCGGTCTATTGACTCTCATTAGATCCAAGTCTAATAACGTATTGTCTCAATACACCTGTATCAACATTCATAAGTTATTTCATCATCAAAATATCAGAGGGTAAATTATTTCAATATTTAGTCAAAATAATTTGACCCAACACTGTTATTTTCTAAGTAGTTGTAACCGAATATTTTGGGGCAAGACATCACATATAAAAGGCTGGTCACTCTTCCCCAAGGACCCATGAATGGAATAATGAATATATCAAATTACTTGTGAAAGTTCTTCACCCTCCCCCCATTTGTCTATTATGTTTTGATTATTTATTTTGGACTGTTTAGTATAGACCAACAATATTTCTCTTCTCACCCTTGGTTCTTCTATCCTCTCATCTAAAATTCTCTATTACAAAACCCTTCCGATGTCCTTTGATTATATATTTCCACCCGGTCTTAAAGATCAAGAACTCGATTCTTGGAATCATGAACCATAAACACAACTTACGAAACAAGTCGTAACACAATACCACCCTCTTTAGAACTCTGTCGACCTTAGAGAAGTTGTCTAGATCTTTTCTTCTTTAGTCCCCACTCTAAACAGATTCAGGATGTTTAAAACTCAATGTCGCTGCATCTTCCAAGGTGTTGTTGTCCTCATCACGTTCATCACGACCAGGCCATTTTACTAGCATTTGTCTTTGTCGTCCCCCTCTGTCCATTGCGATTTTTCATCTTGAATATTTTCTAGAGTACCTTCAGGTTCAATCAAGTTTGGAATTTTCTCCACCTCCCTTGGCTTACCCTGTTAGCTCTTCAGTTGAAAAATGTGAAACACATAATGGATCATCGCTTCTAGATCTAACTATAGACGGAAAACAACTTTCCAATTTTTTCTACAACTTAAAATGACCCAAAGTACTTAGGTGATAACTTATGATACTTTTTTCTTATTGTCATTTGTCTATATGGTTGTAGTTTCACTAATGCCTAGTCTCCCATTGATAAATTTGCTTCTTTCTATGTTATTCTTGAACTTGTTTCATTATGTTTTGGGCCCGATCCAAATGGAATTTTAGTATTTTAGGGTGGCATCCATTGTTAGTAGAGTTTTGTTAACTTCTTCAACTCTAGAATCACCTACGAGGTACAAAACATGGATTGGTGGTTTGATCCCATAGATGGCTTCAAATGTGGAGATCTGAGTTTCTGAGTGACAATTTGTATTATATCACCACTCTACAAGAGGAAACCATTTGTCCCACTAATGAGGACGTTGTCCAGCCATACAACGCAAGTCGGTTCCCAAACAACGATTTACTACTTCCAACTTCCCATCAATTTTTTCGTGGTATGCTGTGGATAGAGCTTGATGTAGACCCTGAAGTTTTAAAAATTCGCTCCAAAATGCACTAATAAAGATCATATCACGGTCGCTAACAATTGATAAAGGCATACCGTGGAGTTTAAATATATTATCGATAAATACTTCATATATTTTCTTAGTAGTGAACGGATGATGTAGAGCAATAAAGTGTGTCATTTTTGACAGCCTATCAACCACAACGAATATGACAGTTTTTCCTCCTACTTTAGGTAAGTGTTCGATGAAGTCCATAGAGATTGATTCCAGAATCTATTTTGAATTGCTAGAGGTTGTAGTAGTCCTTTTTGAGCTATAATTTCTCCTTTACATCTTTGACATACCTCGCGAGCTCGGATGAATTCCTGCACATCTCTAGATAATCTTGGCAAGAAATAAACCATTTGAATTTTTTTAAGCGTAACTAATACCCCTGAGTGACCACCCACATGAATTGAGTGCATAAAAGCTATTAGAATATTTCACAGTTCCTAATCAAAGCCCATAGCCATTTTTCCTTTCTTCCTCAAAGTCCCGTCAATGAAAATAAAACTCAGGTGAGAATCATCATCCTCTTGTAAATCTTTAATGATGATTCTTAGATTGGGTCTGCATTACACATTTGATAAATTCTCTTAATGACAGAAGAATGGTAGACAGAAACACCCGCACATTGTACTTCGGCATCTCTTTTAGATAGTGCATCGGCTACCACATTGTCTCTGCCCCTTTTGAACTGCATTGTGAATTCGTAATCAAAAAACTTATAGAGCCATTTTTCATGGGCTAGTGTTTGTAAAAGGATCGGTGACACCAATAGAGACAGGGATCTAGCTATTGATGACAACTTCTGGAAAACGGTTTGATAGAAATCCTGTTAGGGATTAATATCACTTTCTATTCTTCACAAACCTTTGCAAACTCTTGAAACGATTCAAGTGCGGAAACGTTTGCTTAGGTTTGAAGCTAAGAACTAATGAAGGAGAAGATGACAAAATGTAAATGACACACAAAGTTGTTTATGGATGTTCGGAGCAAAACTCTTCTACGTCACCCCTTCTTACAACCACCGGAAGGATTTACTATATTTTTCTTAGAATCAAATACAGTTGTAAAACTAGCTCACTGTTGAACAGAACAGACTCTATTCAACTTACAATATATTGAAGAATATTACTCAGCTAGACAATACTTTGATTCTATCTCTTTTCATGTACAAATATAGTAAGCAAGAAAGCAATTCATAAGAACGATTGTAAGTTGGCAAGTATGGCTTGTTCGTCCGTGTATCTTCTCTCTACGTATGTGTGTGTATTCTTCTGTTGTCCTTGATGATCTTTAATTAGAGAACAGGTACCAAAGGTCGAATCTTCCATAATGACACATGGAAAACACCCATTGGAAAGCCTCCATAGTACACAGGTACAACAGACACTATGCACAAAGATCGTGGCCGTACCAATCTGGTACTGCGCCGAATATTATTCTAGGATTGTCTTGCAAGAAACAAGTAGTGGGAAGAATATTTGCTTACATGGCATTAATTCATTGGATGGAATTGGCTGTCGTACTAATCTGCACGGATTGGTAGAGCAGGAGTAGCATACCACTAGTTGATCGTGGGTAGACGGATGCTAACTTCAAATAACTGTTGAAGCGAGGCATTAAACATGCTCCAATTAGACTGACATGTCTAATGAAGTTAGACGCCCCCGTCAAATAGCAAGATCCATTAGACCACCAAGTCTAATGGAGTTAGACGACACGTCTAACTACGTGTCTCTTTAAACTAATCTGAAGGAGTTAGACTGCACGTCTAACTTTCATCTGTTAGACTGCACATCTAACTACGTCTGTTAGATGCACGTCTAACTACGTATCTGTTAGACTGCACGTCTAACTACATATCTGATAGACTGCACGTCTAACTATATCTGTTTGACTGCACGTCTAACTACGTATCTATTAGACTACACGTCTAACTACGTATATGTTAGACTGCACGTCTAACTACATCTGTTGAACTGCACGTCTAACTACGTATCTGTTAGACTGCATGTCTAACTACATATGTTAGATGTACGTCTAACTACGTATCTGTTAGATTGCATGTCTAACTACGTATTTGTTAGACTGCACATCTAACTACATCTATTAGACTACACGTCTAACTACGTATGTGTTAGACTACACGTCTAACTATGTATCTATTAAACTACACGTCTAACTACGTATCTGTTAGACTGCACATCTAACTACGTATATAACTACATCTGTTAGACTACTCGTCTAACTACATCTGTTAGACTACACGTGTAACTACATATCTTTTAAACTGCACGTCTAACTACATCTGTTAGATGCACGTCTAACTACGTATCTGTTAGACTGCATGTCTATCTACGTATCTGTTAGACTGCACGTCTAATTACATCTTTTAGACTGCACGTCTAACTACGCATCTCTTAAACTGCACGTCTAACTACATATCTGTTAGACTGCAAGTCTAACTACATATCAGTTAGACTGCACGTCTAACTACATATATTACACTGCTCGTCTAAGTATGTATCTGTTAGACTGCGCGTCTAACTACATCTGTTAGACTACATATCTAACTACGTATCTTCTAGACTGCACGTCTAATTACATCTGTTAGACTGCACGTCTAACTACGTATCTGTTAGACTGCACGTCTAACTACGTATCTGTTAGACTGCACGTCTAACTACGTATCTGTTACACTGCACGTCTAAGTACATCTATGAGACTGCACGTCTAACTACGTATCTGATAGATTGCACATCTAACTACGTCTATTAAATGCACGTCTAACTACGTATCTATTAGACTGAATGTCTAACTATGTTCTGTTAGACTACACGTCTAACTACATCTGTTAGATTGTACGTCTAACTACACCTGTTAGACTGCACGTCTAACTACGTATATGTTAGACAATGCGTCTAATGAACTAGATTCAAGCTAAGTCAAACTTAGCATTTTTGATGCACCTGCACAAAAACAATTAGACGACTTATTTTCCTTCTCTTTTAAGTTTTACACAATCTCATCATCAAAATTTCGTTAGTCAAAATGATTTGACCCTTAGTCAAAATAATTTGACCCAACAGTTTGTACTATCTATTCAAGAAGATGCTTAAGGGATTCATGATTTGTCCGAACAACAAAAAGTTGGGTCATAGATAGGGCCTCCATTTCTCCACTACAAATGTAAGTGCTATCAATTCCCTCTCGTATGTAGAAGAAGGTCCCTCGGTTCTTGGGACTTCCAAGCTAATGAATGCAATCAATTTGTTATTTTGCATCAAGACTACCCCGATCCCGCTCCCACTCACATTAGTCTCCATAATAAAGAGAATAGAAAAGTCTAGTAGAGCTAAGATATGAAGGATGATAATTAACTATTTTAGTTTTCTAAATACCAACTACTTCATTATCCAAACCAAAGTTCTCCTTTTTGAGCAAGTCAGTGAGCGGTCATGCATTAAACCTCTAACCACAAATGAATCTTCGATAGTACCCGTGAGACCCAAAATTCTTCTAATTTGCTTGACCGATGTAGGGGTATGCCACGTTTCCATTGCAATCAGCTTCTCTGGATTTGTAACCACCCTTTCCTTAGTTATTGTGTGTTTTAGGTACGATATTTGTTTACACTCGAATTCAAATTTTACCCTGTTAAGGAATAGGTTGTGAGTTCTTAAAGTGTTCATAATCAGTTTTAGATGATGAATGTATTTTTTTCTAGTTGGGGCTCTATATGAGAATATCCTGAAAAAACACAAAGACAAATCTCCTCAACTATGGCTTAAGCACTAAATTCATCAAGCTTTAAAAGGAGAGTGTAGCATTGGTTAATCCAAACGACATCACCAGAAATTCATATGACCCTTTGTGTGTTCGAAAAGTAGTTTTATGACAGTCAACAACCTTCATACGAATTTGATGGTAGCTCAACCTTAGATCCAACTTAGAAAAATTTTGAACCATGATGCTCTTCCAATAGTTCTTTAATAATCGTTATTGGAAATTTATCCTTAATTGTAGCTTTATTCAACTATCGATAATTTATACAAAGTCTCAAGTAAAATCTTTTTTCTTTACCAAGACTATTGGAGCAGCAAACACACTATGACTATGTTGAATTAATCCTTTATCCAGCATGTCATATACCATAATTTCAATCTCTATTTTTTTCCACACTGAGTATCTATAAGAACGAAGACACACAAATTCAGTTCCTTCATTAAGAGTAATTTGATGATCATGTTCTCGAGCGAGAGGCAATTCAGAGAGTCTCTAAACATGTCTTCATATTTGTCTAAGATTTAACTTAGTTCTTCAAGAGCTCCGTAGAAACTCACTACTGAGATTCAGAATAATTGTCCACCATTATCTTGTATATTCTTCAATTGTACAAATGCTTCTTTGTTTCCTTTTAACAACAACTTAGGCATATTTTTCCTTTGAATATGTTGATTTTCGTTTGATTAATGCATTATAGGTATTTTCCTGGAATAATCATCAATAATATTACAAAGTAAATAGCACCACTATTAGTTCATACCTTTAAAGGTCCACAAAGGTCTAAATGCACCAACTCTAAGAGATCTGACTTTCTTGAGGGAGGATTATGCTTGAACGATACTCGAGTTTGCTTTCCCGTAAGACAATGTGAAGCAAATTCAACCCCTTTTCACTAATGTGACCAAGTCTTCGGTGCCATAACTTTGAAGCTTCTTTACTTCGTACAACATTCACATTATCTTTATTTATTAAAGATTGCATTAAATATAAATTTGAAAACTTATCTCCTCGAGCTATAACGAGGTTACCTTGAGAAAGTTTCCATTTTCCAGAACCAAAAGAGCTTGAGAAACCATCATCAAACTTTTCAGTTGAAATCAAATCCAACCTCATGTCTGGAGCATGTCGAACATCTTTAAGCAGCAACTTCGACCCATTGCTAGATTCTAGGCAAACATCTCCAATACCAATAACCTTACTTACGGCATTATTACCCATCTTCAATACTCCAAAATTACAAAAAGTATAATATTTAAAGTAATCTTTCTTTGGTGTAACATGTATGGAAGCTCCTGTGTCAAACACCCAAGTTGACTCATCGCATACAAGGCTAATTGTATTCTCGTCATGAACAATGAAGAGATCATAAGTAGTTGCTGAGACGCGATCTTCATAATCATCTTTCTTTTGCTTAGATCCGTTCGCTTCATATTTGAGCTTATAACAGTTCTTCTTCATGTGTCCACTTTTCCCACAATGGTAACATTCAGTTGACTTGTATTTTGACTTAGACTTGTTCCGACCCTTATGTCTCGATTTATCTTTCTCGCCTCTACTATTCCGTCTTCCCCGGTTTTCAGCAACAAACACATTTGACTATGATGAAGAGCCTTGAGATTTTCGTCTCAATTCTTCATTAGTAGCGCACAATCATGTTCAATCATCTTCTCTCCATCCTACAACGTAATCTTAAATAATTTGTCCTTGCATTTGTAAGTTGAATCATTATTTCTCATCACACATGTAACAAAGGACCTTTTTATGCCTTTCATCTAGTATATTGGGATCCATTTGTTGTATATATATTTGTCTAGCATTTTGGGTGTAATGGGAAGAATAAGAAATATGTAGTTGGTGAGGTTTAGAAGAATTAAGCCACGTTGATTTATGAATATTGGGTGTGGGTAGTAATGAATGAACTATACAAGTGACCATTAGTAATAAGATATCGGTAGGTGGCCTCTTGAATTTTTCTACTACCATAACTGAATTCAATGATTCATGTTCAAGGAGTCTAACTATATTTGATATTTTGCCTCGAATGCCACTCAAGTAATAGTCTAGAACATAAATATTAAGCATATTAATTAATTTTTGGGAAATAGCCATATACCTCAAGTTATTGTCGTGCACTTTTCCGTCTATTTTAAATTCATTAGCTGACTGATTGGAGTATCGCACATAGAAAGACCAAATTATTGCACTAAATCCTTTTCAAAGCTTGCCCAAATAAGAGTTACCATTGGATTTCTTGACTGTAGGTAAGAGCCATACTAGGTTTTTACATCACTAGAAAAGTGAATCAGTTTTATTTCAACCTTACTCGCATCCGTCGTTTGATTAACTCTGAAAAATTACTCTTCTGAAATAAGTAACCCTTCTACATTAACCCCATCAAACTTTGGGAAATCTACCTTCGTCAGTCTTGTGGGCGGAACATAATGCCTCTCCCTTGGCGCACCTATTTGTGAAGACTCGGCACCATCCTCCAACCGATCATAGTTATCCTTAGTTGTCAAAACATGTAACAATTATTCAATGGACTCTACCGATAGACGCATGGAATCGTTATCCGACTGATGCATTGTTTCGTCCATCGTGAAGATCAAAGTCTTTGATACAAAATGTTATATTTACTGAAATTAAGGGAGGAAAAATGGCTAGCTTTCCTGAAAAGAAGAGGGTGAGGAGAAATTGCAACTGGATGAGAAATAGGAAAAAGGAGCTACTACTTGTTAATCAAAATATGTATAAAGAAATTATGAGGAATCTACTAGTCTTAATAGCCTAGTGAATAAAGAAATTATGAGGAATCTACTAGTCTTAATAGCCTAGTGAATCCTAAACAGATTTAGTTACAATTGCAGAGCTAAGCTGGCTAAACTAACATCGACCAAAGTACACAAAAGAAATAAGTTCAGGGGTTGCAATACAAGAAATGAAACAAAAAATGAAAAATAGAAAAGAAAAAGAAAATAGAATCCATTGCATCTTTATCCTCGACGTGTCACTTCTAGATCCGTTTGATCATATTAAGTTGCTATTGTAACAGATATATAATTCAACTTCTTTGATTTTGGGTTATTACTCTACTTTTCAATGATGGAATTTGATTATTTTAGATAAATATATAAATAGACTGATTATTTTATTATAATTTCTGTTATTTTGCCTTCTTTCCTCTTCCTATTACTGGGTCTAAAAATATGCCTGAAACCATATATAACTTTTCTAGATAAGAAGAAAATATATAAATATGTTTCTTTGCTTTTACATATTTGGATATTTGAGCTTACGATTATTCGGATCTCCTGGGTTGAAGAAGTTCCGCCATATTGGAGTTTGATCATCGACCTTCCTATGATGCTTCGTGCTCCTCATGAATTTCAGTAAGTTCCACTTTGACAAGTTCCTTTCTCACTCTCTACACATGTTACAATATGTTGGTTTTATGCATATGCGTGTTATTATTTGACTCAATAGTTTATATGGAGCTGGTTGCTTAAACCATGTCATCTTATTAAGAAAATTTTGGTTTTTGTATGTAATACTGGTACCACCTCTTATTTTGTTCTTTGTCAACCTGGTAATACATCCAGCAATGGGAAATAACACCTTTAATTTAAAAAGAATTCATTTTTCTCACTTTAATTAAGTTGGATCATTCATGGGTCAACACAGCTTTGTCTAGGTTGTATGACATCAAGTTGGTGATATACTCCTTCATTAAGGTTGCAGGATCCTTCTTTCCCAAGTATTTAGGAAAGTTAGGTAGCTAGAGTTTGTGAGGTATGCAAGTGTTCTTTACAACTTCAATGCTATATATTCATATCTAGGGGTGAGCATAATTTGGGTTTACCCAAACCCAACTCTAACCCAAACCCAAAATATTAATTTGGGTTGGTTAATATGGGTTGGGTTAAATGTGGGTTGGGTTGAGTATGGGTTGAATTTAATTTGGGTTGGATTAGGGTTACCCAAATTACCCAAATTATATAAATTTAATTTATTTCTTTATTATTAATCAAATATAAACTAATCATCTTCCAACTTAAAGTCGAACACATTTTTGACACGTTTAATACGTTTTTCATACGTTTAACACGTTTTAAATATTTTTAACACGTTTTCACATTTATAACACGTTTTTCACACGTTTAACACATTTTCACGTTTTTTTGCACGTTTAACACATTTTTGACATGTTTAACATGTTTTCACACTAATAACACGTTTTTCACGTTTTGACATGTTTAACACATTTTTACACTAATAACACGTTTTTCACGTTTTTGTCACGTTTAACACGTTTTTGACATGTTTAATACGTTTATGGCGTTTTTGACAAGTTTAACACATTTTAAATATAAATAACATGTTATTGATAAGTTTAACACGATTTTCACGTTTTTGGCACGTTTAACACGTTTTTGACATTTTAACACGTTTTTGATATGTTTAACACGTTTTCACATGTTTAACACGTTTTCACATGTTTAACATGTTTTTCATACGTTTAACATGTTTTTCACGTTTTTGGCATGTTTAACACGTTTTTGACACATTTGATAGATTTTTCACATTTTTGACACGTTTAACACGTTTTTGACATGTTTAACACGTTTTGACTCATTTAACAAATTTTTAGTTTATTTAACAAGTTTTGGTACGTTTAACATGTTTTTCACATTTTCGCACGTTTTCACGTTTTTGGCACGTTTAACACGTTTTTCACATTTTCGCACGTTTTCACATTTTTGGCATGTTTAACACGTTTTTGACATTTTAATACGTTTAACATATATTTTACATGTTTAATATGTTTTTTGCACATTAACAAATTTTGATAAGTTTTAACACGTTTTTAGCACGTTTAACACGTTTTTCACGTTTTTGGCACGTTTAACACGTTTTGGCACGTCAAATGTGTGAAAAACGTATTAAACATGTTAAAATGTGAGAAACATGTTAAACGTATCAAAAACGTGTTAAACATGTCAAAATGTGCAAAAAACGTGGAAAACGTCAAAACGTGTTAAACGTGCCAAAAACGTGAAAAACATGTGAAAACGTGTTCAACGTGTCAAAATATGAAAAACATGTTAAATATGTTAATACGTGCCAAAAACGTGAAAATGTGTCAAAATGTGTTAAATGTGTCGTTATTATGAAAAACGTGTCAAACGTGTAAAAAACGTGTTAAACGTGTTAAACATGTCAAAACATGAAAACAGTGTTTAGTGTGTCGAAATGTGTTAAACGTGCCAAAAACGTGAAAAATATGTGAAAACGTGTTCAACGTGTCAAAAATATGAAAAACATGTTAAACGTGTCAAAACGTGCCCGAAAACGTGAAAAACGTGTCAAAATGTGTTAAATGTGTCATAATCGTGAAAAACGTGTTAAACGTGTTAAAAACGTGTTAAACATGCCAAAAACATGATAAACGTGTTCAACGTGTCAAAATGTGTTAAACGTGCCAAAAACGCGTTAAACGTGTGAAAAACGTATTAAATGTGTGAAAAATGTATTAAACATGTCAAAAACGTGAAAAACGTGTTAAACATTTCAAAACATGTCAAAAACGTGGAAAATGTGGAAAACGTGTTAAACATTTCAAAAACGTGTTAAACGAATAAAAATGTGTTAAATGAATCAAATACATGTTAAATGAAAAAATAAAAATAAAATAATTTGGGTTACCCAACCCATACTCAACCCAACCCATACCCAACCCATATTAGTAAATAATATGGGTTGAATTATGGGTTGGGTAAATTTAATTTGGGTTGAATATGGGTTGGGTAATACGGGTTGGGTTTACCCGTTTGCTCACCCCTATTCATATCTCTATAGCCCTAGAGTTACCTCGCGTCAAAGGCTCATTCAACCTTCTTAGAATCTCTGTCCGCATCTTCCGCATTTTGCTCATTTCATCAGAATAATCCTAAGCCTTCTATGAACGAACTTGTCCCTCAATGGGCCCGAACAACTTCTTTCTGAGTACCCTATCTTCCTTGTCTTCTTATCAAACTCTTCAAATCATCCTCATATGCAGCTACTGTTGCCTTACCCTTCAGAAGTTGTTGAATCCACGCCAACTGCCCATTAGACTCTACATTGGCCTCCTCCTCGGAATCGATCTAATCTTTGATTTAGACACTCTCATTATCAGTAGCTTTGGTTCTTTAAGTTCGGAACAAAGGATTGACATTAGAGGTGTGTGGATGAGGATTTGGGTTTTGACCAAAAGGAGGAACCATCGCCTCGACCCGAGTCATTATGAGAGCAATCGTGTCTTTCAATTCCCTTAGGTCAGCATTACACGCTATGGCTTCGGTCTAGATTGTGGTGAAACAGACCGGTCTCTTTCTAGGGGTAGGCATTTGCTCTTCTGTGTCTGACATCGCTCTAGTGTATCGACCTGAAACTACGTCACACATAGAGTAATGAATATGATGGGGTTGCATGAGGTAGCCGTGGTGAAAATAGATTAAACATATGTTTTCAAAGGAATACGATAATGTAAGCACTAAAAATCTACACACCCAATTTATAAAATTGAAATAATTATTTTTATTATCAAATAAATAAAATCAAAATAATTAACCCCAATCCTAGAAACTATTAAAACAATTAATTAGATTAATTATTGTGATAGTTAAAGCCTAATTAATTAAGAAAAATGATAAAACAAATAAATTAAATTATTTGGGGATAAATATTGTACTTATTTATCTCAAAATAATTTTATAAAAAATTAAGTGACAAAAAATAAATAATTTAAGATAAAATGTGGTACCCATTTCATCCCCAAAAAATATTTATTTAATCCAAAATATAAAAAACAAATTGGCAAAAAAATTGTCATATATATTTTAAATATTTTGTATATTTTAAAAGATCAAAATTAAAGCCAAAATGGTGAAAGAAAAATTAATTTCAAACAAATCTTTAGAGTTTTAAAATAAAAATAAATTTGAAACCGAGTGTAGCCAAAATACAGATTTATTGCTACAACTAGAACCACGTCCTTCGGATAGGTGCAGGAATCTCATCCAACGCCCCAGACACTCCCGCGTAGCCCACTACAGCCGAAGAAATGCACGTCCGCGTAGCAGCGGATCAAATAATGCCAATTAGTTGAACCGCTAACAGAATGCGGACGAAACGCTTCGTGTCCACGTTTACACCCAAAATGACGACGTTTCAATCTTTAGTTGCATTCTTCTTCGCGATCGCCGGAAAGATAAGAACAACCGCCATCTTTGATTTTTTGAAATATGGAACTCGGACTTTCTCAACCTTCTTGGCTGATTCGAAAGGTGAAATGATCACCCTACATCGGTGATCATTTCCCTTACACTTCTAAACATAATCACTACCTATTTTGGCAAGTTGATCCAAGAACACCCAAAACGCCATTAATGGTTGTTGACTAATTTGATCCCCTGAAACACTCAACCGACTTTGGGAGGCTATAAATAGCCTCCCTAAAAAATTCTTAAGCCATGAGATTCAATCTCCAGTTTCAAATCAAAGAAATTAGAAATCCGTCATTAAAGTTTCAAGCTTTTGGATTTTTCAAAATCTTTGCATAAGGCCTTAAATCTTGGATCAAAGCATTCTCCAATCCTTGGTATTCTTTCAATCACCCTTTAATTCTTACTTCCAATTTGAATTTGTAATTTTTATATTACAAGTTCCACAACTTAGTATATTCTCTAGTTGATGAATTTTAGGATTGTAAGTTGATCATAAGATCATTTCTTAGTTTTCTGTTTATGTTAGAATTAATCAATCGACCTTAAACAAAAAAACCCAAATTTGAATTTTAAAAATCCAATAATCGGATTTGTTGTTTTTGGGTTAATTTTCAAGAACAACAACTCAAAAAGTTTCCCAACATGTTTGATCAAAATTAAAATTTCCAAGATAAATAATAATTTTGAGTTCTTGAATTGATCCAAGTGAACGGCCAATGTTCATATTTTGGTATCAATCAAGTATAGGAAAGTTAATTACAAGCTCATTATACTTCAAAACAGTTGTAAAACCAAAAATCATATATTTGGCCATAAAATATTTTGAATGAATTAATCATCATTCATGACGATTGATACCTAAGAATGATATTCTAAATGTTCCTAGGAGCTTTGTGAAGCTATCTAGGACCTTAGATCAAAGAATTTAAGCCTCCGTCAAAATTGTAAAACCTGAAAATTATGATATTCTTGAACACCGTGAGGTCCGATCGAAGATTTTAAGCTAGGACCGAGAGGTTTGTTCGATGTTCTTCATCGAGGACCAAGAGGTCCAACTGATTTTCTTTATCTAGCACCGACACATCCAACCGAGGATTTTTATATCTTACTGAAAAGTCAGACCTAGGACCGATGAGTCTTGCACCCGACCGAGAACTCATGAACCTAAGACCAATGACTTCCACCTAGGACTAATACATCCGACCGAGAATTCTAGCTGAGAATGAGAGGCCTTAACACCCCGAACGAGGAACTCTTGCATCCTAATTGAGGATCCTGAACCCAGACCGAGAGGTCTCCGACCTAGTACCGAAGGCTCTTAGCCTTCGACCGATAAAATGAACCCACGACCTAGGTCACTAGTCCTAAGGCCTGTTTGGTTCGCATTTTAATTTTTCAAAATTATTTTTATAATTTGGAATCTCAAGCCATTTTCTAAGAATCCCGAAAAATTAGAAAATGCTTTCAAAATATTTTGGGATATTTTCACAAAAGAATATTTTGACAAAAGCCCTTTATAATTTCTTTTTAAACTCTAATGCCTTTTAAGCTGATATCTTCAGTTATTTCCTCCTTAGTCGTATCAGCAACATGTACCAGCATTTAAATAATTGTTGTTACAATTTTTAAATAACGCACAAACTTTCATATGCCTAAGAACGAAAGAATAATCGATACAAATTAAATGTTATACAACTGATTTTCAAAAGGTAAATTTATGAGTAGAGATCATTTTCAAAACGGGTACGAAAGATGAAGTGCGAAAGCCCTTTCCCGAGTATCAACAAAATATGAACTAAAAGAAACTCTAGCTAAAATACGTTTGTACAAGTATGCCAATTTTATTGATTTTCTAAAAACAAATTGGCGACTCTATTTCATAAAAATAATCTTTTAAATTAATTATTTTTAATTAATTTAAACAGCGAATTTCTAAAAAATCAAATTATAATTTGATTACCGCAAATACCTGGATTATTTAAATTTGAATCAAAATTAATTTTTCAAAATTTGTCTGGAATTATTTTAAATATTTTAAATTTAAAAAATAATGTTTTATTTTAAAAAGATTCTTGACACCCAAACCGATGTTGAAATTTTCGAACCTCGAGTTTATCGCAGAACCAAAGTGTTTTTCCAAGGATTACAGTTTCCTAGTGACTTTGCTGGGGATTAAATATTTAACTCGAAAACATAAACTTAGCTTTTGAAATGTTTGTATCACGTTTTCAACTTAAGGCATTTCTTGAAAAGTTCAACACCTAAGGGACATATGTGTTTTACCCAATTAAATGCCTATACATGTAAATGGTACACCACCCTTGTCTTACTTGCAAATAAGTACACAAACAAATTCGGTACTTCTACACTTATGTACAAAGATTGTCAATGAAGAATGACAACTTGTTTCAAAAAGAGTGATGTTGCGAATGGAAAAACTAGAATGCAAGGGATAGACCCCACCCTATGGCGATGAGTAGTCCATTATGACGTATGCATTGTGGATGTGGGAGAAAGTTCCCAATTGAGTCGATACCCTAGTTTATGGCAGCAATTTTACCCCCTCCACTATCGATGATTGATACTCTTTATGATTCCCCTAAGTACAAAAACCTAGATACTATCACCAAGCCGGTTATTTGTCATGCCAGACAACTGAAACCTCGTCACTACAACCCTTATGTGACTACTATATATGTATTATGTGTATGCATTTATAGTCTAAGTGAACATCTCAAATATATTCCTTCTTTTTAAGACAAAAACTTTCTTATAAATGTTTTGAATTTCAGCTCACACGCGATGCCCATGGATTCATAGTTTTCACAAAAACGAGTGGAACTATCGATCTCATGGTCTCATTCCTATCATGAGGGTTATAAACTTTGAGATAAATCATACATTCATGATGCAAATACAAAGAAGATGGAACCCTATAAAAAGACCTACTTCATGGGAGAAAGGCAAATGTGCCCAGCCATAAAAGAATTTCAAGTTATCCTAACGATGTAAAATAAGAAGGTTCTACATCTGAAACCATTTATAGAATCAATTTATCTAAAGAAGCTCTTGCAAGAGAAGTACGGATACGCCAGGACAATATTCGATATTATTCTCGCAAAGGCATATATTGACTTCCAAAAATGGACCAAGAAAGAAGTAAGAAACAAAGAAATCCCCTTGACTTTAAGATCATCCATGATGACGGTAACTATCCTAATAACTCACTCTTTCCTAACGCAAGCAAATGGTAAACCCTCCTCAAGAATCCTGGAGGTATCATACCACAAGCGTAGATGAAAGAAAGACCCCTCAGGTACTATTATAGCTGAAACACTGATAAGTTTGAATGACTCGTTCTTAACCTCCACTATAAGGAAAAGAGATCCACCTTTGATTCTCTACATTTGGATGCTCAACAAGCTTAGACGTCTACCACTAGTATGCCCTAAAAACATCATGTCCTAGAGACATCATATCTTAGAGACATCATATCCTAGAGACGTCATGTCTCATTCTATTCAATATCAAAGAATGAAGAAAACTTCGCATGAACCTCTTTTAGTGAATGACAATGAAGTTAGGGAAATACTCCAATGGTATCCCATCAAGAAAATGACATTCATGATGGATGACAAACCCATGATAATTCTTATGGGCTTGGAATGGGATACCTTAAATTACACCAACAACCTTTTCAAACAATTTGGTTATAGCTTCATAGAGACTACTTTCGCTATAGACATGCCAATCGACTATAAGGCCTATGTGGGATATCTCAAGAAATGACACAATGCCTTCTAAATAAGTATCCTAGAAAAGCGAAGGAATTTTCTGACTGACATTCTTGATGAATACGAGCAGGTGAAAAAAATATAAGAGCATGAAGTTTCTAGTGTGGGAATAGGCAATAGCTGGACCTAAAGCCTGTGACCTCTGTCAACACTTTTTTCCTTTTAAACTCTCTTTGTAAAATATCAAAAAGAAGGATCTATATGTAACAAACTTAACAACTCTATGTTTGCTTTTCGAATCACAAAGGAGATTTTCCTTCCCTAGGATTCATTTAATGTGCATATGTCTTGCATTGTATTTGTTACAATTTCAAACCCTCGCCTCTTTCTCTTCGTAATAGTCCACGACTGCAACAGCCAACACGACCCTCAGATAGAGAGACCCAAAAATTAGACATTTCATACACCATTAAATGGCCGAAGAACTCCTAGTACCTAAAATGGTCTTTGTGACCAAATTCAGGGAAATGAAGACAACTTTGTAGCATGTAACAGAACAACTCGCGCTGATCACAAACTCTTTAGCTAATCAGAAAATTCCATCCACATCCCAAAACATTCCTTCTTCCTCTCGATTTCCTACTCATCCTACCCCGGTTATGTTCACTCCCATCAACCCTTGTCCTATCGGTCCTCAAGCTTAAAAGGAAGTCTATCTTTATGAATACTTCAAAGAGGATATCGACCTAACCACTTGGGAACAATATTAGGAGCTACTCAACCCCCTATGACCACAGAAAGGATAAATTTTAGCGACTGATCAACCACCGCTAACAGAATATGAACGTTAGATGGCTCAAGTTCAAGTCATGCACGCAGATATTAAAGCCCAACTAAATAGAATGACTAAGGGAAAAAATTGAAGAACACTATGACCGAAAAGATTCTATGAAAACTGTCGAACGAGTAGTCATTCCCTTAGGCGTTAAGCTTTCAGTCATATAAGTACATCGGAAAACGACCCGTTAGTCTTTTTTAAAAAGTACACTTCTGCAATGACCCCACTACGACTTGGAGAACCGACTATTCACTACTTATTCCCCTAGTACCTTGATGACGCTACTCTACGCTGGTATTACCAAAAAAAGATAATATATCTATATAGTACTAAGGAATTGGCTACAACGTTCATAGAGCGCTTCTCTATGCACCTCAACTTAGAATGACCAAAAAAGAGGTTGAAGAATATTAATTTAAGAGAAAATGGGAATTTCTCCATGTTTATCGAAAGATTGAAAGCTATCGCCGAGGAAATTGATTACCTTCCTGAGCGAACAATGATAGATCGATATGATCATAGAAAGCGTTAACGGACGATATTCTTTTGGATTCGCCATCAAAACCTTTCAAAAATTGAAGAAATTGCTAAAAACTAGCAATAATCTCGATGATATTATCGAGAAAGAAAGGAGAGAGGGAAAAACAATCAAAGATACCCCACCTCCAAGTCATTTTTTGAGAAAGGAATAGATAGAAGTACACCAGGTAACCACTTCCTGGAAGGAATGCCCTCTTCAAAAGACGAGCCTAAATAAGTCTCCTTAGGCTAAGGTAGGTACGACCACCCCTACTAAATCCACACCACCAAAGACACCTAGACATCCTAGAGTCTTTGACGACCTAGGGATGCCTTAGAGTCAACTGATGAAGATTCTTCAAGAAAAGATTCTTATTAAACCCCTCTCCCCAAGAAAGGACAGACTACTCTTGGGAAAATATGAAAATGCTTGGTGCGAATACCACCAAGAAAAGCGCCACACTATCGATAATTGTAGTGCCCTTAAACATCTGTTTAAGTACTTGATTGATCAATACTTGATTGCCTAGCTAGAGATAGCCAAGAATCCGCTATTGGATCACCAAGTTAACATGCTCACAATCGATGAAACATATTTTGACGTCAACACGTTACTAGACCTGATCCATGACACTGAACAAGAAATCAACATGATTAATCCCTTGCCCAAAAAAAGTCTAAAATCTATTCCGGCAAAACTTCTAAACGGTGGAAGTCAAAATTGACTTCCCAAAACTATGCCCCAATAGATATCGCTATAGCACGTGGTGGAACGGATTTTGAACTTAGTTTAATAAAACCACACCGGCCAATGTGCCATCCACTTCCCAACAAATAGTATGGAAAATGAAGGAAGATGAGCCCAAATATCTTAACCCAAGAGATAGCCTCCTAAGTCAACTGAAAAAGGCGAGTGCTAACGTTTCCTTTATTAAGTACATGAAAGTAATCTTCAATGAGTTAAGCAAGGCCAATTTCCCTACTAACACCACCACGGAGAAATTAGTATGAAATATATTTGCTAGTTCGCAAAATAACATGATTGGCTTCGAAGACAAGGATCTTCCATCAGCCAAATTAAACCATGACTTGTGTACCAGAGACTTTAATAGCTCTCTTTGTGAGATAATGAGTTGCCTCAAGTGCACTGTATGAGTAACTGGCATACCTTTTCAGGTTGAATTTTGTGTCATCAACATGCAACATTCTTATAACCTGATCTTAGAAAGACCATGTTGCATTAAGCTAAGGCTTTAGCCTCTACATTGCACCAAAAGCCCGGGTTCATCGCCAACGACCATGATATCACAGTCAATAGTGAAACTAACACCGCAACAGTCATTGGATTAACCCATATTGACACTCCCCAGGTTGAACTATGCGAGTTCGGGATATGTCAACATTCCCATAAGGTACAGACTCTTCCAAACACCCTAACTTTAGTGCGTTAGCTTCCCATCCATTAGAATGATGCGCAAAATATGATATTTCCCTAGCATGGGCTTAGGCCTGACTGCCAATAGCATGCCATCATTCTCGCAACCATATTGTAACATGGATCACCATAGTCTATGATACAATATTACAGGATTCGAAGAAATCCATAAATTAAGGATATCCAAATAACACATAGCAATTCCACCAACCTTGAATTAACAGTTCATCCACGAGGGACAAAGCACCCTATGTTTTGACTTCCCTAAACCCTTTACCAATACAGATTTATAGAGATATTTTCTAGGTCTCGAAATTATTTTACTCATAATCTTAACCCTTCTATTTGCGTGATTAGGAAAAGAATGGACTATTGGTGCGATGCCCTAGAAAACTTGTTCCAGATTCCCAAGAAAGTTGATCCAACTCAGGAAGCTAGATCTTCATGTCTTCAAGGAATCGACTCATTTTCATCCTTCGATACTTTGATCGACGAAAAGAGAACTCTTTCTCCTATCATATGTATAGAGATGTTAAATAATATACATTGTAAGAACTCAAAGAATAATGATCTTGTTAGATCGTCATTTTTTACATGTAATAAACCCCTCAATGTAACACAAGAAGTTTACTTCGAATCTATGAGTAAAAATGATATTTACTTTTACTCTGACTTAAACTTTGAAAAAAAAAAAAACTTCTTAAAATTGAGGAAGAGATTGTCTTTGCAGCTGAAAAGACAATCGAGATCAATTTAAACACGGCCGACGAGCCTCAAATTGTAGTAATCGATCAAAGTTTAAACCCGCAAAAACGTCTGGAAGTAGTTGAGCTATTAAAAGCCAACAAAGACATATTCTCCTAGTCATACAAATATATGCCAAGCATTGATCCAAAGATCACACATCATCACATTCCTCTATATCCAGACGTTAAACCAATAAAGTTAAAACTCAGACGAATGAAAGAGGAAGTTGTGACTAAAATCCAATAAAATGTCCGAAAGAAACTCGAAGCTAGATTTCCCGAGGTAGTAGAATAACCTACATGAATATTCCACGTAGTTCCCGTCCTGAAGAAAGATGGGAAGATACATGTGTGCATAGATTATCGGGATCTTAATAAAGTCAACTCTAAAGATGACTTCCCACTACCACACATCGACATATTCGTCGACCATGTTGCCGGTCATGAACTGTTATCATTCATGGACAGATTGAAGATACGACCAAATCCTGATGGTCTTGTAAGATAAGGAAAATACTACGTTTATAATAGAAGTATGAACCTTTTATTATAAGGTCATGCCTTTTGGTGTTAAGAATGCGAGAGCCACCTATCAAAGGGCATCCACTATGATTCTTCATGACATGATCCTTAAGGAAGTGGAAATATATGTCTAGGACATGATTGTCAAATCAAAGTATTGAGAGGGACATGTCCGAAATATTTAGAAATTCCTACAACGAATCATGATATATTAGTTATGACTCAACCCGAAGAAATATACCTTTAGAGTCATAAGTGGTAAAATGCTAGGCTTCTTAATCACATAAAGGAGAATCGAGGTCGACCTCTCTAAAATAGAAGCAATCACGAATATGTTGGTCCCTCAAAATTAAAGAGATGTCCAATATTTATGGGGAAAAACATATACATTGGTCGATTCATCAATAAGTTTACTATGTGACATGCGGTCCCCTATTTAAGTTGTTGCAGAATGACCAACAATTCATATGGAATGAAAACTATCAACAAGCATTTGATAGAATAAAGGATTACTTAAAATCCCATCTCATACACATGTCTCCTAGAGCCGACATTCCTCTCTTATACCTTACTATAACAGAAACAGTCATGGGAAGCCTATTGGTTCAAAAAATGGGGACAAACTCGAAACGGCTGTGTACTATATTAGTAAAAGAATTACTATGTATGAACTTAATTACACTACATGAAATCATATCCCATCAAATTGATATGAAGACCGGACCGATCCATTTCTTGTTCCAACTAACTATTCTGTCACCTAGACTAGCCAAATGGATGATGATATGATTCGAATACGACATAGCTTATACGGTACAATAGTCTATCAAAGTATGTGTTGTTGCGGACATCCTTGTTGACCAACCTATCATTGTTGAGTCAAAAGACGAACTCGAATTCTCCGACAAGGAAATTATGAGTATGACATCAAACACATGAAAACTGATGTTTGAATGAGCTTTTAGAAAGTAGGGTTACGGAATTGGGATTTTATTAGTTGACTCAAAAGAGACGTACAACCCAATATCCATAAAACTCGAATATCCATAACCAATAATGAGGCCAAACATGAAGCATGTCTCTCGGGTCTCAAATTGGCTTATGAAAAAGGGGCAAACAAGCTAAAAGTTATTGGTGACTCTAACTTGGTTATATGCTAAGCCAATGGCACGTGGCAAGTGAAAGGGGAAAACATAAAACCCTACCACGCCCACTTAACCAAATTCATGAATAAATTTGATCAAGTATCATTTGTTCATTCTCTAAGAAGCCAAAACCGATTCACAGATTCCTTAGCTACTCTAGGATCCATGACTCAAATGCCCGACGGAATTAAAGTGAAAACATTATAAATTCAACCAAAGCAATGACATTCTTTTGAAACAGGAGCAATAACTTCATGTGAGAACGTTGTTAAACCCTGGTACGATACTCTGTAGAAGTATATCGAATATTTCCCACTTATGAATGAAGGAACGACGAGCGTTGTGCCAATATTCCACCAATTATGCTTGTATTGCCAACAAGCTTTACCGTCGATCTTTCGTCGGTCAAAACATGCTCTACATAGATAATCCTGAATCCAAGAGAATAATGGAAGAAGTAAAATTCAGGGACATGCGGTCCACACATGAATGGGGGTTTTAACCAAGAAAATTATATGTTTAAGATATTATTAGAAAAACCTAGAAGAAGAATGTGTGAGCTATGTAAGGAGTTGTTATTAGTGCCAAATCTATTCTAACCTGAAGCATATCGGCCTCTCTCCTCTACAAAATGATATTCTCTTGGCCCTTTTTTACATGGGGTATTGAGTTATCGGAAAATCTATCCCCACACATCAAATGGACACAAGTTCTTCATAGATTACTTCACAAATAGGTTGAAGAAACCTCCTACAAAGCCTTGAAATGATCTAAAGTGGAAAAGTTTATCCAAACTAGCATCATCGTTCGATATGGATTTCATCACACTATGATTACACACAATGGTCAACACTTCCAAGGAAAAGTGTTGTAATTGCTCGACAAATTCAAGATCGAGCATAAAAAATCATCGCATATTAGACCCCCAACCAATGATGCAGTCAAAGAAGCAAACAAAAATGTGATTAGGATCGTCAAGAAGATGACCAACATGTACAAGAAATAGCACAAGAATTTTCTATATGCCTTATGGGGATATCGTACGACTACTCGAACCTTGTCGGACGAAACTCCCTACTCCTTAGTTTACGGCATGACACTAAAAAACCTATCAAAATCGAGATCCCAATCGTAATAATACTCTTTGAAAGACACATTATCGAAAAACACTAGGTCAAAACTCGATATGACCAATTAACGTTAATGGAGGACAAGAGGTTAAACGCTTTATGTAAAACACAAGCCTACCAAAAATGCATGTGAAATACTTTCAATAGAAAGATAAAACCTAGAAACCTCAAAGAAGGTCATTTAGTTCTCAAACGAACTTGAGAACTCTTAAACCCCATGGGCAAGTTTTGATCCCAATGGGAATGACCCTTCCTAGTTAAGAAAATATTTTTTAGAGGAGTTGTATGCCTATCCAATATATAAGGAAAAGATTTGATTGCACCAAACAATCTTAATGTGCTTTAAAGATATTTTGTTTAATATCAAGCTACATGCAGAACGGTTTAAAGCTCAACCTTGAAAGAAGTTTATTTCAACATAATCCAATCCCATGTTTTGTATAACTTGTAACATGGACGGAAGACTCTTTTCTGAACTACGAAGACCTGATTCTTCTCAATGCAGAAAAATAAAAGTTGATATGACGGATTTCAGGAAACAAGTAGGGCAAAAGCTAAGAACATCGCTTCCATTCGAGTGATATTCTCAGAAATAAAATATTGGATTTCACAATGACTCTAATTCAAGAGATATTGGTCATAAGCTCTTTTTTGTTTGTAGGCAATTATTTAAAGAGTAACCCTCTACAGAAGGTTTTTGAAGAAAAAGAACCTAAATAAACCCTATAAAAGTGAAACATAGAGCCCCAAATTGAGAAAGGACACCTCGTCGTTAGTTTCGTTAAAGGAAGAGAGGTTTGAAACACGATGCTTTAGAAAAAAATACCAAAAAAGTGAAAATGCCTAAAAGAGAACCAAAATAAACCCCGAAAAATTTCTAAAAAAAATAAAATAAAATGTTTATGCGTTGGTTGAGGTTTTAAAATCACCATTCGTGCTCACTCAGACTCTAGTCATAATTGCTACGGCAAGAACCGAATGTACCGATTCTATCAGATACACCCCAGAAACAAAAAAAATAAGATGGCTTAAGTGGTTGAGATATTGAAATCACCATCCGTTCTTCACTCAAATTCTAGTCTAAATTACTACGACAAGAGCAAGGATGTAACGATTCTACCAGATATACCTGCGAGTCATCAAAAGAAAAAAAGTGGAAAATGAAAACTAAAAGTAGAAAGTCGATAGACCTCTCTAAAATATATTTTTACGATGATTTGGAATTTCAAGAAATGTGGTTCAGGGCCGAGCAACCTAAAATAGTTGTAAGCCTATCAAAACATTGAATTTTTTACTATCTTCTTCGAGGGTCATGATTTTGGATAATCGTTTATACATGAGATCGAATTTATAACTAATATCTCGAATGTTAGGAAAAAGAAATTGTATTCCTTAATGAAAAAAATCATCACAAATGACAGAAAAGATGTTTGAAGCCTAGATTCGAATACATTTCGAATCCAAAAATTTCATGATTCATGTAGAATGATCAAGGTCTATTCCAATCTACAAAAAAACAGAAACAATGATAGAAACTAAGGGAACAAAAAATGTTTCTTTATCCAAAACCCTAAATATTGATAGGTACGTGAGATCGTTCGTACAAGATTCCGTTTTAAACTTTAATTGTAGTTAGGTATCCAAAACCCTATTTATCGATAGGTACATGAGATTGTTTGTACGCGATCCCACTTTAAACCCTAATTATTAGAAATCCAAAACCCTATATGTTGATAGGCACGTGAGATCGTTCGTACACAATCCCGTTTTAAACCCTAATTGTAGTTAGGTATCCAAAATCTTATATATCGATAAGTACGTGAGATGGTTCGTACATGATCCCTTTTTAAACCCTAATTATAGATTAGTATCCAAATCCTATGTGTTCATAGGTACGTGAGATCATTCATACAAGATCCCGTTTTAAACCTTAATTATAGTTAGATATCCAAAACCTATATGTTAATAGGTACGTGAGATTGTTCGTACACGATCCCGTTTTAAACCATAATTGTAGTTAGGTATGTCAACCTTATCAATCGATAGATACATGAGATCGTTCATACACGATCCCATTTAAACCCTAATTTTAGTTAGGTATCTAAATCCTATATGTCGATAGGTATGTGAGATCGCTTGTACATTATCCCATGCAAACCATAATTGTATTATGTATCAAAACTTGTTTGTGGATAGATACAAGAAATTGTTCGTACACGATTCTATTGTAAGTATTTTTTTTGTTGAAAAGCATAAAGATCATTTATAGATGATCCGTTAACAGTTTTGTTTATCGACAAGTATCTGAGATGATACGTACATGATTTAGTCAAAATCCTATATGTCTATAGGTCGAGACATCGTTTGTATACGATTTCATCCAAAACCCTATATGTTGATAGATGCGTTAATCATTCATACACGATTCCATCTGAAATCCCTATATGTCGATAGGTAAAGACATCATTTGTATATGGTTGCATTAGAAACCCTATCTATTAATAGGTGCGCTAATCATTCATGCATGCTTTCGTCTGAAAACCCTATTTGTCAATAGGTCGAGAAATCATTTGTATATGGCTCCGTTAAAAACTCTATCTATTGATAGGTGTACTAATCGTTCTTACACGATTCCGTCTGAAAACTCTATCTATTGATAGGTTGAGACATCATTTATATATGGTTTCGTTAGAAACCCTATCTATTGATAGGTGCGCTAATCATTCGTACACGATTCCATCTGAAAACTCTATTTGTCGATAGGTCGAGACATCATTTGTATATGGTTCTGTTAAAAACTCTATATGTTGATAGGTGCGCTAATCAATCGTACACGATTCCGTGAAATTATATATATCGATAGGTCGAGACATCATTGTATATGGTTTTGTTAGAAACCCAATGTGTTGATATGTGTGGTAATCGTTCGTACACGATTCTATCAAAAAACCCTATTTGTTGATAGGTCGAGACATCATTTGTATATGTTTCCGTTAGAAACCCTATCTATTTATAGGTGCGTTAATCGTTCGTAAACGATTCTGTCTGAAAACTCAATATAACAATATGTGCAGACTTCATTTATACACGATTCCGTCTAAAACCTTATCTATCTATAGATCGAGACATTGTTTATATATAATTCCTCCAAAAACCCTATCTGTCGATAGGTTGAGATATCTTTTGTACACTATTCCGCACAAAACCCTATCTATTGATAAGTCAGAAAATCGTTCATGCGCAATTCTATTCACAAACCCTATCCTGATAGGTATTCTCCAATTAAAACACTATCTCTCATATTTGTATATGATCCATTAATAGTATTATTTGTTGATAAGGATCTGAGATCATACATACATGATCTGGTTAAAACCCTATATGTTGATAAGTCGAGACATCGTTTGTATATAATTTTGTCTAAACGCTATCTATTGATAGATTCACTAATCGTTTGTACACGATTCCTTCTGAAAACCCTATATGTCGAGGTTAATACATCATTTGTATATGGTTCCATTAGAAACCCTATTTGTTGATAGGCGCGCTAATCGTTCGTATTCGATTCCGTCTGAAAACCATATATGTCGATAGGTTGAGACATCATTTATATATGGTTTCGTTAAAAACTCTATTTGTTGATAGGTGCACTAATCATTCATACATGATTCCATCTAAAAATCCTATACGTCGATAGGTCAACACATCATTTATATAAGGTTCCGTTAGAAACCTTATCTGTTGATAGGTGCGCTAATCGTTCGTACACGATTTCGTCTAAAAAATCAATATGTCGATAAATCAATATCATTTGTATATGGTTTTGTTAAAAACCATATCGGTTTATAGGTGCATTAATCGTTTGTACACAATTCCATCTGAAAACCCTATTTCGATAGGTTGAGACATCATTTGTATATGGTTCCATTAGAAACTCTATCTATTGATAGGTGTGTTAATCGTTCTACACGATTCCTTCTGAAAACCTTATATGTCGATAGGTTGAGACATCATTTGTATATGGTTCTGTTAGATAGGTGTGCTAATCATTCGTACATGATTTCATCACAAAACCTTATATGTCGATAGGTGAAGACATCATTTATACACGTTTCTTTTTAATAACATTATCTATCGATATGTCGAGACATTATTTATATATAATTCTACCAAAAACTCTATCTGTCAATAGGTCGAGACATTGTTTATACACAATTCTGCCAAAACATGATAGGTCAAAAATCTGTTCATGCAAATTTTTGTTCACAAACTCTATCCTCGGTAGGTATTCTCCAATCAAAATACTATCTCTTGATAAGTACTCAAACAAAACTCTATCTCTCGATAGGTATCCAAGCTTTGTTTATTGACACACAAAGATCATTTGGACATGATCCGTTAACAATCTTGTCTGTTGATAAAACATCGAGATCATTTATACATGATCCACTCAAAAAAACCCTATAACCCAAATGTGTATCTTAAAACCCTATCGCTCGAATAGGTATATCAAAACCCCTATCGCTCGAATGGGTATCTCAAATACCCTATCATTCGAATAAGTATATCTCCAAAGCCCTATCCCTCGATAGGTATTCAAATCAAAAATCATATTTTTTCAATAGGTATTTCCTTCTAATTCACGAACACAAAATCTATATGTTGATAGTACCATGATCATATGTATTTGATTATCTCCAATCTCACTTGTGAGTGACCTTTGTGGCAAGTTCGTTAGCTTCAACTACCAATCTATCTATTGATAGTACCCTAGTCATTTTTATATGATCGCTCAACGCATTACTTGTTAGTAAGTCCCATAAGTAAGCTTCCATCAAAAATTATTTGTTGATAGTCTCGCGATCATACACATATGATCACCCTGAGTGTTACTAGTTAGTAACCCACATGAAAGTTGTTAAAACTTTTATGTTCCTTTGCATATCTCCTAACAAATAACCTTAACCATTTGTACATGACTAACTTGAATAATCGATTGATATTCATGCTAAATAGGAATTGATATTTAAATACATATGATTATCTTTATCCTACGTATTTTACGAGTACTTTGTTAATATCTCACTAATGAAAAAGGATAATTACCAGGAGTACAATCACTCAGTAATGATACTATATATGTCGGTATAACACTAATACCGAAAGTTTAGGAAACTCTCGATATTTTTCGGTATAGAGGCTTACGATAAATCGTGTGTTTCCCAAGAGATTTACGAAATCTCTCAATTTAGACATTATAGAGAAAAAACAAGAGTTATTAGAAAAACTTTCGGTATTGTTCCAAGAGAAAATACCGAGAAATAATATATCATCTCTCAGTTTTTTAAATGAGAGAATGACCGAAAGTTTTTCTATTAACTTTCGGTATTTCCCTTTTGTGAAAAATCGATAGATAATAAATTATCTCTCGGTATTTTCTCTTGGGACAATACCGAAAGTTTTTCTAATAACTTTCGGTTTTTCCCTCCTGTGAACACTTGAGAGATAATATATAATCTCTTGGTTTTTCACAAAAAAGAAATACCGAAAGTTATTAGAAAAACTTTTAGTATTTCTCTCGTTTAAAAAATCGAGAGATGATCTATTATCTCTCGGTATTGTCCCTAAAAATGGGTTAAATAGGCCGTCCGTTTTTTATGTAACCAATCTCTATTATCATGCAAACCAAAACATATATAATACCATTCATAAACAAAAATATCATTATAATTCTAAAATTCTATATCAAACCGTATTAGCAGCCAAACCAAAACGTTTATAAATGTTAAAAACAACTATAATGTACTAACTAGCTAGGGGTTGAAACTGCCTTATTAGGAATGCAATTTGTTGCTTATATTCTTCCATTTATGTATCCCTTTGCGCCATTTCTTCCTCCTTTTGCGCCTTTCCACATCTCTCCTTTGGATTTCCTCCACTATTGACCCCATTTCTCTCATTTATGCCATAAGCTTTTCATTCTCCTCCAACATCAACCTATTAGTGGCTCATTGAGAATTGTTTCCACTCCGTCGATCCTCTCGAAAGTGTGTGGGTTGGACGCCGGATCCCATACCGATCACTGTAGTATTCAGTTGGCGTCCGGACACTTTCTCCGTCTAGTCGAAGTCGGAGATATCTAGTTCGTTGTTTCTTATTTCTTTCTTCTTCTCCTACACATTTGAAATTAATTTTCATTTATATAAGCTATATATAATTTTATTAAATTTTCAATTAAAGTCATTTAACTTACGATCTTCTCTTGTGCTCGTACGTCCAGGATTGAGTTGGAGTTTTCTTTTATAGCTTTCAGGGTATAGGTCCTCTTAAAATTTCAACGATAGTGGGTGCCCGTCCTATTTCACCCTCCTGTTGAAATAAATGATTTATAAAATTAGTAACATTCTTTATATTAAGTTATTTGAAATAATGTACATATCAAATCTTCCTCCACTTGTGAAAAAGACTTATTGACCGTATGATGCGGGAATTTCAATTTTTCTATTCTCAACATTGATAGCACTATTTATCTGCATTTAAAATAAAAATGAAGTTAGAACTAGTGTTATCAGTTTTTATTTCAATTATAAAATCGTACCTTAAATTTATCTATAAAGTAATGGTGTCTACACACAAACTCCCATTCGATTGGATCGTCGTCTCGTGGGGGATTGGAAAGTACCATTGGCTCATCTCCGCGATGAAGCCAGATATAATCCCTATTCAAATCGGAGTGCCACCAATCCCATATTTGTTTAGCATGTGCCAATCCGGTCGCTCGATATTGAACGATATGACCATCTATACTCTTGAACGGATCTTGTAAAATAAAATATTCCAATGTTATAAAATTTTATTTGAATGTTAAATGTATAAGTAATTTATCACCATCATAGCAAGCCAAAATGAATCCAATTAGCCAGCACTTAATGCCTTCCACTTGAGCAGATGGTGCGAGATGGTTGAGGAGGCCCGCACCACTGACCCCAAATGTCTAGACCACATGCGTCTACCTTCGCTGATTGGTCTCCCATCTACATCTCTAAAACTCAAAGAAATCTTCGACCCCAGTGGCCTCCTCGATAGAGCGATATTCTTGTTTTTCACTCGTCTCTTCCTGGCACAAATTGTGCAAAAGTAACAAATTCAATATTAGGTGTAAATCAATATAAGCAATAAATATGTGTAAAAATGTAACATGTTGATTCATTTTCGTCCTAAGCTGACTGGTGCTCATGATCTTCTTCCTTATCCTCCTGATCCTCTTGATTAGTAAACGTACTCTCAGTAAAATCTTCAGCTTCATCCTTATGTGTACCACTTGTTGGGCCAACAATAGTTAACTGGTCCACATCATACATTGTGTCTCTAGAAGAGTTTCCTCGGATCTTAAGGTGATCTTCATGGGCAAGTAGGTTCTGGAATGACTTGCTTAGTTTCTTCGGTATTTTCCGTATACTCCCCTAAACAGTTTACTTGCGACCACCATCCATCCTGCAAACACATATCATTAATAAATTAAAGAATAATTAAAGTAAGAAAATTAAAGTAAAAACATTAATCTAGCTAATTAATCTTGACTAGTATTTGTAAACCGTAGATTTATTTTTGTCACAATCCTCCAACCGGGTCATGATGTCATTTTAGGGGCGTAGAATACATATTTTGGTTGACTCACAATATATACAGTTCATAGCTTTGGGTTTTCAAGTCCGGTTTATATTTATACTTACAAAGCCATATTTATCCACTTTTACTCCTCGTTCCCCAAAATGTGAACCAAACGACTTACACTTGAATAAGACAACTCGTTTGTGAGAAAAGTAGTGTACATGGATTATATCTATTAAAACTCCATAGTATGACATAGTATCTGACCCGTTGTACCCTTCAACAACCACTCCACTGTTTTGAGTGGTCAAACCTTCGTCGAGTTTTTCTGTATAGAATTTGTATCCGTTTATTTTACACCAAACATGCATACATAAGTACATAGTTGGACATTCGACTAAGATCTTAAGGTCTCTTGATATATCGTTATCTTCTGCAAATTGGGAGACATATATATACATTCTAGAAATTCATTCTTAAATTATAAAATCAAAATAAAGTTATAAGATATGGTTCTGAATCTATTCACTCTTTGTTTAAAATAGATGGCATATGTTTCTCTACGGGACTCATTGTTATTGAAATCCTGCATATACACACTGTAAATAGGTCGAATATTAACTAGCATACTCTTTAATATTAATTAATAAGACGTACTATAAAAAATAAATATTGAATCTTACATGTAAAAAGCTTCTGTTTCGGGACAATTTTCAAAATGTATGAATGAGCCGTCACTCGTTCGCTATAATCCAAATTGTATATTTTCCGTTGGATAGTTCTTCCAACGATGAAAATATTGAATGTTCCAAGATTAAAGTTTGTGCACGTTCTTGGTCTTCCTCCTTTAGATACCTGGCACATAAGATAATACTTTCATTTAGAAGATAGCTCTCGCTTTTTGAGGCTTCGGGGTAGTTTTTATTCCGCAAATATCTTTTTATTGTACCCATATAATGTTCTATCGGATACATCCATCGATCTTGGACATGCCCTGCAAATAAAAGCCTCAAATGACAAGTGAACCGGGAAATGCATCATGACGTCGAAGATTGATGGTGGGGAAATCATATCAAATTTGCAAAGTGTCATTATAATATCCCAGTACAATTGTTCGAGGTCCACTGTAATCAACTCTTTGGAGCACAACAAACAAAAGAATAGGGACAAATTTACTATAGCATCATACACATGATTTGGAAGTAATACACGGGTTGCTAAAGGAATAAGATATTTCAATAAAATGTGACAATCATGAATCTTTAATCCCGTAATCTGCTTCTCTTCCAAATTTACATAACCTTCAATATTTGAGAAAAAACCATCAGATAACTTAAGATCCTTTAATAAATTACAAACATGTTTTTTATGATCAAAGGACAAAGTGAAAGGCGCTTCTGGATAATGAACCACTCCTCCATCATTTACAGGATGTAACTAGTGTTTTATGCCTAAAAGTTTTAAATCTTTACGGGCTTTAGGACCATCCTTAGTCTTCTCTTTCACATTCATCATTGTTCCCAACACTCTATCTCAAATATTTTTCTTAATATGCATCACATCCAAATTATGTCTCAATAATAGTGATCTTCAATAAAGCAAACAGAAGAAAATGTTAAGTTTGTTCTAATTGTCTTCCCATGTTTCATGATATATCTTGATTTTCTTACTCTGATCCATAGTAAGAACTATGTCTTCTAGGTCTCGTGCTTACTTGTAAATTTCCTGCCCTGTTAACAATTTCGAGGGCTTTATATAATTTGTTCGACCATCAAACGACTCTTTATCCCTTCTGTATTTGTTGTTTGGTGAAAGAAAGAGTATGTTATCCATGTAACATTATTTCTAACCATTAATTAATCAACGAGATATAGTGTCGTTGTTACAACAAGGACAAGCAAGTTTCCCTTTTGTACTCCACCTTGACAAATTTGCATATGCTGGAAAGTCATTGATGGTCCATAGAAATGCCGCTCGCATGTTAAAGTATTGCGAGGTGTGTGCATTAAACGTTCTCACAATACTATGCCACAGTTCAGTCAACTCTTCGATCAATGGCTGGAGAAATATGTCAATTGCATCTCTCAGACTCTTTGGACCTAGAGTTAACATAAATAGAATGAAATTTCTAGAATCCATGCAAGTATTGAATGACACATTATAAGGAACGAGAATAATTGGCCATACACTATGACTTTTTCCCATTTGCAAAGGGTTGAAACCCATCGCTTGATAAACCAAGTATCACGCTTTCAGGAGTCCGACGCGAAATCTGTATACATGTCATCAAACGTTTTCCATGTTAATGAATCAACCAAATGTCTCAATGTATCGCTCTCAACTCTTCCTTCCTTATGCCATATCATCATTGGAATAGTTTTAGAGGACATGTATAGTCTATGTAGTCTTGGTATATAAGGGAAATATATTAACACCTTAGTGGACATGATTTTCTCATTTTGCTTCTTTTGAACTGCCCCACTTGTTTGGTCGACTTTCCATCTAGGGCCACAAACTCTGCAAGACTCCAAATTTTACATCCTTCCAAAATAGCATACAATTGTTCTTACATGCATATATCTTCTCATACTTAAGCCCGATATCTGTAATGAATTTTTTACATTCGTAGTATAATTTTAGCAATTGAGCATCAATCGATAATATGTATTCTTTAAGTAGACGCAACAACATATTGAACGAAGCGTTTTTCCATTGACCGACATTTTTTATGTGAGGGAGTTTCAGTAGTGCTGATCATTTTGTTATTCGAACACCTTCATACAATGTCAGTTTAGAATCATCAAGCAATTAATAGAATCTCTACGCATCTTTAACTGGTTCAAGGTTTTTCGGGCCATCATTAACATTGAAGAACATATCGTGTATAAAATATTTCATATAATGTTCTTCATTGACTGTATTATTAAACTATGTTCTAACATCGTTGAATTCTGGCACGCCATTATCCGATTGACCATCATCATCATCATCCAAGTAACCGACATCATCATCACAGTTAACCACGTTAGTAATAGTCTCTTTTCTTCATGAAAATACCAGAATTCATAATTAAGATTTATTCCATAAATGATGAGGTGAGTCATCACATCGACTATTTCTATAAAAGTCATATTCAAGCATTTCATGCAAGAACATTTCATAGTTTGTTGTCTCGTACAACTCACTGCAAACTCGAGGAATTTGTCAACCCTTTCTTTGTATTATGGATGATCTCGACGTAATCTCATCCAAGTTTTATCGGGTACTTCCATATTTCAAATAAGATGGCAAACAACCCGCATTAATATTTACTCAGATTTATCTAAATATAAATTAGGCTTACATTCTAATATATATATATATAGCCTAAAATGTGAGTCGGTTCTCCGTATATATACCATAATCCAGTATAATACCTAATTATTAAAGTCAGATTATACCACTAATACTCAACAAGTCAACAAATTCATCAAACTATAGAATTATCATCAAAAAGTCAAACAGATTCATCAAATCTTATAATCAGATTATTATTCAACCTATTTTCATCAAATCTAATTCAAGACACTACAACAAAAAAACTAATGTGAGAAATCACATGCTTCAAGCATATTTCAACAATCTTGACAAAATCTAAGTACTATCGAACATATATATCTAATTACAAAGTCAATTCATTCATTCATAAAATCAATACATAAAAAACAATACATATTTTAAGTTGATAAAACCTAGCATCTTTGGCAAAAACAATCAAACCTAAAATAAATAAATAAATAAAAAAGGGAGAAATACATTTTTTAACCTAAATCTAACAAAATTTAACCTAAATCTAACATAAATCAAACCTAAATCTAATCTAAATCTAACAAAATCTAACATAAATCAAACCTAAAATAACATCAATCAAACCTAAATCTAACAAAATCTAACCTAAATCTAACAAAATCTAACCTAAATCAAACCTAAACTAACATAAATCTAACATAAATCTAACAAAATCTAACCTAAATCAAACATAAATCTAACCTAAATCAAACATAAATCTAACATAAATCAAACCTAAATCTAACATGAATCCAACATGAATCCAACCTAAATTTAACCATATTATAAACTAATTAAATAGACCTTGAAGTTGAAGAGATCGACGAAGAAGCGTGGTGACTGCAGGAAAAGATATAGATCAACGGCGAGAGGCGCAGCGCGGCTACAAGACGTAGATCGTGGGCGGCGTCAGTCTGGGTAGTGTTGGTCGTGGGCGGCGGCGTTGGTCGTGGGAAGTGTTGTCAGTCGACTTAGGGGAAGAAGAAAGGGAGGCGGAGAGCTCGGGAGAGAAAAGAGTAATTGGGAAAGAAAGGGGTTTTGGATATAATTAAAATATGTTATTACCAAGAGGTTTACATATATCTTTCGGTATATTCCATAATTTGTTACCGAGAGATATATGTATATCTCTCGGTATTTATATTAATGAAAACCAAGAGGTTTGTGTATATCTCTCGGTTTTGGCCTTAATTTTTCCCGAAAGATATACATAAATCTCTCGTTTTAACCTTGATTACTAAGAGATTATTTCATATCTATCGGTATGCCTTGATTTTGTTTTCTTAAATACATTTAACACATTCATCAAGAATAAAATTGTACACAATCTCTACACATCCTTATAATCAAACTCTACACACATCCTAATTAACATCAAACACAAACAAACAAACATATATACATATAGACTACTTTACATAATGAAACACAAACATATTATACACTTATAAAATTAAACACAATCTCTATATTTGAAAAAAATAACACACTTGATTAGCTTAGTTATGAGTTTAGACAAGCTAATTAGAAAGTGAAACACCAATTATAATAACAAATTAAGAAGTTAAATACCGAAAGATTTTTAAACATCTTTTGGTATTGAATGGTAATGTCATAAGATATTTAGAAATCTCACGGTTTTTGACCTCAGACTAAGTGGTATGGAAGAGGTCAAATAGTGAAAGATTTCAAAATATATTTCGGCATTACCATTCAATACCCGAAAGATGTTTAGAAATCTTTGGTATTTGACTTCTTAATTTTTTATTTTAATTGGTGTTTCACTTTCTAATAACCTTGAACAACATTAATTTAACACATTTCATATCCTTAAAACATTACACAATCCCAACACATCCTTATAATCAAACTCTTCACACATCCTTTTTACCAAAGTCTACACACATCCTTATTATCATCCAACAGAAACATATATATATATTTCTTTATATAATCAAAGATAATCATATACACTTATAAAATTAAACACAATCCCTATACTTAAAAAAATAACACACACTTGATTAGTTTAGGAGTTTAGACAAGCTAATTAGAAAGTGAAACACTATTAAGATTAACAAACAAAGAAGTCCAATACCAAGAGATATGTTAAATATCTTTCGGTATTGAAGAGTAATACCGAAAGATATACCCATATCTTTCGGTATATGCCCTTAAATGCCAAAAGATATTTAACATATCTCTCGGTATTAGACTTCTTTGTTTGTTTTTTCACTTTCTTAACTTGAACAATATTTATGTAACACATTTCATATCCTTAAAACATGAACACATATCCATCTAGTTTTAAAATTATACACAATCCCTACACATCTAATAATCAAACACTACACACATCCTAATTATCATTAAACACAAATATACATATACACTTTTTATATGATCAAACACAATCATATACACTTATAAAATTAAACACAATCCCTATACTTAAAAAATAACACAAACTTGATTCTCCTATGAGTTTAGACAAGCTAAGATAATGAAAAACCAATGAGTGAAAACCAATAATGAAAGATTTACCAAAACCTTCGGTTTTATATGGAATGTCGAGAGATATGTTACAATCTTTTGCTAATGACATTAACTACAGATATTTTAGGAAGACCCAATACCGAAAGATGTATATACATTTTTTTCTACTTCTCCATCCCAATACTTAGAATTATTTTATGTTTTTTTGGGAAGAGCCAATACCAAAAGGTGTATATACATCTTTCGCTACTACCACATCCCAACAGTTAAAATTATTTTTTGTTTTTTTGGGAAAATATAATACCGAAAGATGTCCGAATAACTTTCGTTACTATGAATTTTTACCAAAAATGTATATACATCTTTCGATACTTCCCCATTCCAACACTTCAAAATTATTTTCATGTTTGGGGATGGGGGTATTTCTGAGAGTTTTGTATAAAACCTTCGGTAAAAAATCATATTATCGAAAGTTTTATACACCTCTCAAAAATATTTCTAATAAAGAAAGATTTCTTCCTGTCGGGACCTTTACCAAAAGATTTATACATCTTTTGGTATAATTTGTCGGTATATATCCCTTTTTTCACTAGTGTCTCTAAATCAGGATACCAAGAGTTATTCTTGTTAGGATAATCACAAAAGAAAGTTCCCTACAGCAACACTTGGAAGCACATCGACGAAATTCTATACACAACATCACAAGGTCACTCCAATATCAGCACACTACATGTTCAATCTTTCTTAACACCCTCATTATAAATTTAACAAGATAACTGAGTGATAGATGTCATACTCGAATAAATGTTTTCAAAACAAGTTTTTTGTATTCAAACTCGATTCGAGAGGGGTACTCTATAAACACTAAAAATCTACACACCAAATTTATAAAATTAAAATAATTATTTTGATTTATTTTTAAATAAATAAAATCAAAATAATTAACTCCAAGGACAAAACCTAATTAAAACAATTACTTAGATTAATTATTGTAATAATTAAAGTCTATTTAAATAAGGAAAATGGCCAGACAAATAAATAAACTTATTTGGAATAAATATTGTACTCATTTTATCTCAAAATAATTTAAGATGAAATGTGGTACCCATTTTATCCTAAAAATATAAAAAAGAAAAATAAATTGGAAAAATATTTTTCATATTTATTTTTAATATTTTGTATATTTTAAAAGATTAAAATTAGCCAAAAGGGTGAAAGAAAAATCAATTTCAAACAAATCTTTAAGGTTTTAAAATAAAAATAAATTTATAATCGGGTATAGCCAAAATACATATTTATTACTACAGTCGGAACCATGTCCATCGGATAGGCGCTGTAATCTCATCCAACGCCCAATACGCGCTCGCGTAGTCCACTACATCCAAAGAAATATGTGCATGTGTAACAGAGAATCAGTTAACATCTGTTAGCTAAAACGTTAATGGAACGTGCGGATCCCGACGAAAGGCTGAAGGAACGCTCCGCGTCCGCGTTTACACCCAAAATAACATCGTTTCAACCCCATGTTGTCTTATTCCTCGTGATAGCCGAAAGAATAAGAACAACCATCATCTTTGATTTTTCATAGATGGAACTCAACCATTTCTCAACCTTTTCGGTTGAATCGAAAGGTGAATTGATCACCCTACTTCGATGATCATTTCTCCTACACTTCTAGGCATAATCACTGCATATTCAGGTATGTTGATCCAATAACATCCAAAATACCACAAATAGTTTTTGGCTTATTAAATCCACGTGAAGCCCTCAACCGACTTTAGGAGACTGTAAATAGTCTTCCTCAACAATTTCGAAGCCAAGAGATCCAATCTCCAACTTCAAGTCAAAGAAAATCAAAAATACTTCATTAATGTTTAAAGCTTTCTGATTTTTCGAAATCTTTACATAAGACCTTAAAGCTTGGATCAAGACATTCCAAAAGCTTACCTAATGGCTAAGGAGTGTTTTTCAATCCTTGGTATGCTTCCAATCAGCCTTTAATTTATATTTCCAGTTTGAATTTAAAATTTTGTATTTCAAGTTTCACATGTTTGTATATTGTCTGGTTGTTGAATTTTAGGATTAAAAATCGATCGTAAGAATATTTCCAAGCTTTCTGTTTAGGTTAGAAACAATTAATCAACCTTAAACTAAAAAACTCATATTTAAATTTTAAAAATCCAAAAATTGGGTTTGTTATTCTTGGGCTAATCCTCAAAAACAACAGTTCAAAAAGCTTCCTAAAATATTTCTAATGATGTTGGGAAACTATTTGGATCATGTTTGATACATCCCGATCATGTTTGATCAAAATTAAAAAATTTAAAATAAATGAAATATTTTAGTTCTTGAATTGGTTCAAATGAAAAGTTAGTGTTCATATCTTGGTATCAATCAAATATATGAAGTATAAGGAAGTTATTGGCAAGCTCATTTTACTTCAAAACAACTTTAAAACTAAAAACCCGATATTTGGTCATAAATTGTTTTGAATGAATTGATCATCACCTAGGTCAATTGATACCTTGGGATGATTTTCTAAATATTCTTGGGAGTTTTGTGAAGCTACCCATGCACTTAGATCAAAGAATCCAAGCCTTCATCAAAACTGCAAAACCTACAAATTTTGATGTCTTGAGTACCGAGAGGTCCGACCGATAATTTTTACATCCGATCGAAAAATCAAACCTAGGACCAAGGAGTCTCATACCTGATCGAGGATTCCCAAATCCATGACCGATGAATTCCACTCAGAACCGAGAGGTCCGACCAAGATGTTAGACCTAGGACCGAGGAGTCTAGCACCCGACCGAGAACTCCTGAACTAGGACCAATGGCTTTCACTTAGGGCTGAGGTGTCCGAACGAGAATTATGGCACCCGACTAAGAATTCTAGCCGAGGATCAAGAGGCCTTAGCACCCCGACCGAGGGACTCCCGCACCCCGACCGAGGATCCCAAACCTTGAGCGAGAGGCCTCCTATCTAGGACCGGAGGCTCTTATCCCACGACCGATAAAATGAACTCAGGACCTAGGACACTAGTCCTAAGTCCTATTTGGTTCCCATTTTAAAATTTCAAAATTATTTTGTAACTTTAGAACCTCAAACAATTTTTTAAAAAAACTCAAAAAATTAGAAAATTATTTCAAAATATTTTTGGGATATTTTCACAAAACAATATTTTGACAAAGGCCCTTTAGGATTTATTTTTAAATCCTAATGACTTTTAAACTAGTGTTCTTCGGGTATTTTCTCCCTAGCCGTCATCAACAACTAGTACCAGCATATAAATAATTGTTGTTATAATTCTTTAAATAACGCACAAACCTCTGCATGCCTAGGACCAGAAGAATAATTGATAAAAATAAAACGTTATACAATCGATTTTCAAATGTCAGATTTATAAGTAGAGATCGTTTTTGAAACGGGTAATGAGGATGTAGCGCAAAAACCCTTTCCCGAGTATCACTAAACTACGAAGTAAAATAAACTCTAGCTAAAAATATGTTTATACACGTATGTCATTTTTATTGATTTTCCAAAAATCAATTGGTGACTCTATTTCAAAAAATTAATCTTTCAAATTAATTGTGTTTAATTAATTTAAACAACGGATTTCTAATAATCAAGTTATAATTTGATTACCGTAAATCCCTTAATTATTTAAATTTGAATCCAAATTAATTATTTTTATAATTAATTTCAAAAGTTATCAAGAATAATTTAAAATCTTTCAAAATAATGTTTTATTTTAAAAAAGATTTCTGACACATAAAATGAGGTTAAAATTCTCGAACCTCAAGCTTTTTATAGAACCAGATTTATGGGGGTTACATATAAGTTTGAAACCCTTAACAATATAAGACAAGCAATGCGTTTCTTGTATGCACATAATTCCTAATACGCATTAGACGCTCAATTTACCATTTGCAATAGACAACATGTGACAAGGATGAGTTACATAAGAATTAGTTGTTTTATTAATAATCCTACATTTTTGGGATAAAATCAAAAAAATGTAAACAAAAACCCTTCATCCTCTCAGCACCATTCCGAGTGGAAAATATCTCTTCATGTCTTGTTCATCCTTTTTGGCGTTCCTCTTGGCTAGTCTATCTTGGCTAGTCTATCGCCTCTTTTAATGCCTCAAGCTCCTTGGTTGTTATTCCTAGTTTATTGGCATTTATGACCTAGAGTTCCCCATGAATATTCAAATCATGTACGCATTCCTCGATGGTGCTCTTCCTAACCATGCTTACGTCTAGAATCTGAGTAATAAAGGCATAAAACAAGAACTAGTTAGATTAAATTCTTCTTTTAGCTTGAAATTTCTTTTGGGGATCTCTCTTTTCAAAAACGAATTAACGTCATTCTTTTGAAAAGTCAAATGTGAGGGGAATTAATATTAAGGTTATTGAAAAATTAAAATTTTATAAAAATGAGGCTTTATAGACAACTATGTAACATATCATCTCGTCGAATCTAGAAGAGATTAGAATATTTAATGGGATGTGTGTCATAGGCCTACTTTAATTTTTTTCAATTTTAATTATCCTCGCGACTAGAGAGTCACCACATAATTTATAAAAATTAGGAAACTAAGATAAATAAGTTCGACATTTGATTACGTGTGGGAAATGGTTTTTTAGACGCTACTCCCACAAAGCCCATAAGGTCTCTACTAATTAATTTTGGTCGTTTTTTAAAATTACTTCGTTTTACAATGTTTAAATATTTATAAGCTACCCTAGGATCTAATAAGCCTCAAACTTACATAAATTGAAAGACAATAAAAACAAAGCCTAAAACTAGCACAAGAAAAAAAATATATGAAAAATAAGCACAAGGACCATGGTTGGTCTCCACGGCCGCAAATTCTAATTTCGGTCGAGGTGTGATCCCAGTTCGGTCGTAGGTGGAGAGCAGACGCCAGTCTCGGTCCTCCGGTGCGGAAAATATCAATCCTTAGTCCTCGAGTTAAAGGAGTGTTGGTTCTTGGTCCTTAGGTACAATAACCGTTGGTCTTTAGTCCTAAAGTGCAACGAGCATCAGACCTCGGTCTCCAACAACAGCCAGCATCGATCATCGATCCTAGGTGCAGTGAGCATTGATCCTTGGTCTTCAACTACAGAATGTATCGGTCATCGGTCTCCAACAACAGTAAGAATTGGTCATGGGCTCATCAAGTGCATAAAACATCGGTCTCGACCTTCAACAGCATGGGTAAATTCTCGGTGGTGAGTGTGCAATAGCGCATATCGAGTGCAAAATTGTTTTTAAGATTCATAAAAATATTTTCAATCAAAGGTTTCAGATCTAACATTAAATCATAATCCTTTCGATCCATATCGTTTAAAGAATTCATTAATCTCTTTTGGCCAAAATGATATAGATTCAAATCAAGATCCAAGGTTTTTGACCAAAGGCCTTTCAAATGGCTAGTTCTTGAGAAGATTTTATTTTTTAAAAAGGTTTTGGGTCAAAGACCTTTGTCGCATTTAGTTTTCTAGTTTATTTATTGTTTTATTCTATTTTACATATTTACATAATTAAAGTGCAGAAAATAAAACTTAAGCTAATAATTATACATGCAATCACATTATGTAATATAAAAGGAAAAGACAAACATTTATTAGGTAAAAGACAAAGAAAAAAATTAGGGAGAATCAAGAAGCTTACAAAGGACTCTAATTTTTTGACTTTGGTAAAGTGAATCTTTAAGTCTTAAGCAAAAATTGTGAATGATTTTACAAGAATTGTTGTTTTCTTAAGAGGTTCAATTTGGGCAGCCTAGGCATTTAGAAAATAAAATTGGGATCTTTTGTGTGCTTCCTAGAGGCGTTAGAGAGGAAAATTAAAGGTATTTGTGCAAGTGTACTAAGGTGTGTATTTATAGGGAAATCACAAAAGAAACCCTAAGGCCCAAGGCCCGTTTAACTACTTTACACGTTGGATTGAATTTCCATTTAAAATATTTTAAAATGGAGCATTCTTCACTTGACATGTCACTAATGTCAAGTGTTATTCAATAAGAATTAAGTTCTTTAAATTAATTATGCAATTACTTGGCCATTTGATTTTTAATTTAAAAATGACTAAGTCTTCAAGATCCTTATCCAAGCTCATGGTTGGTTCCTTCTAGACCCTTCCACCACCTTTCTTAGATAAAATCTCAAGGTCCTTCTTGTAAATTGCATGAAGTCTACACGGTTTCTCCCTATGCCTACACAATTATTACATTAAAAAAATAATGATAAAAGAAAAAAAAATATTCATTTTTAAAAGGAAATAATCATATTTATTCTTAATCTAAAGGAATCAAAATCTAATTAACATTAAAAAGAAACTTCTTAACGAGAAAACAAATTAAGTTCAAAAACAATAGACTTAGTTTTATACCCAAGCAAATTTTATTTAATCCAACTAAGCAAATTTAACAAAAGAATTTTTGAAAAACTCGTTAATGTTAATATTAAAAACATTTTTATATAAATCTTTTATTATTTTGTTTTATCCTATGTCTAGGTATTTTATTAATTAACTTTTTTACATAAAAATCATTTAATTAAGAAATATTATTAAACAAATTATTAAAAACAAAATAAACAAATTCACGTTATTATATATATATATATATATATTTAAAAAAAATTGTTTAATTACTTAAGTTGATATTATATGATAAAACATTTTAAATATTTATATGATAAAACATTTTAAATATATAAGTATGATAAAACTCTTGTGTTTCTATAACTTAGACTAATTATCAACTTAACTTTATTGAAATCTGAAATCAACTATTCTTAAAAAAATAATTATTTCATAAATAGTTGTTTATAAACTATAAAAATTGGAGGAGGGTGAAAAATGAGTATCTACAAAACTGCATACAAAATTTCTTGAGGAGTAAGGTGATTAGCTTCAATGATGTCTAGGAATCATGCGTCAAATCTAGAAATATTTGATTTAGTTGGGATATGAGTAATTCCTATCAAATTTCATATCTCATTGCTAGAATCACATAATAGCATCACATGTTCAAAAATTTCGTTAACCTTCTTACAACATTGAGAAATAGAAGAATCAATAATTTTATGCTTAAAACAATTTTTAGTTGTAGCAATAGAATTCAAACAACATTTCCAAATAAAAATCTGACCTTAGGAACGACTTTGAGTTTCTATATTAATTTCTAAAGCCTAGGATTAATAAGTCTTGATGATGAGGGAATATTAGCATTGTTCTTATTAATTTATAAATTGATACTAGCATAACTAGAACTCACAGAAAAACACAGTTACTAATACCATTCCAAACCAATCTATCTAATAGGAAGTTTAATTACTTCATTAGGAAGTAAGTGACCAAGAATGTGATTATATTGAAAGGGATTCCAATTTCCATCAATGTCAAGTACTTCACTAACCTTGATGGTTGGAGGGTCTGACGAGGGTATTACATAGTTTGGTTCCACAAAAGATAGAGAATTACCCTTATTAATTGGAATCCACTTGGTACTCCAAAAACCATTAGAAAAGTCAACACTTTTAAGAATTTTTCACCGCAAATCATTTGGGTTATTGACAAGTCTCCAAGTCTGTTTTGAGGAAAGGTTCGAGTTCCATAGATTGAAAAATGGAAACTAAGACCCCTCTGATTTTCTCAATGTCAAATTATCTCATTTGGCCCAATGAATACCTTTAATTGACATTTTATTTCCAATAGAAGTTGGATATTAATGTGTGGATGTTTTATAAAATAAATATGTAAGAGGAAAACTGACATATAGAAGGTTGTGATGCTTTGTACAACTGATTTGATAATAACATTTTTTCAGATTAACTCAAAGTAATTTGTTTCCAGCCAATTTGGATTTTATTCTATCAAATAAATAATAGTTTTACAGCATTCTTCTTCGATGGATGCCAATGAATATGGAGACCGAGATACTTACATTTGATGTCAAAATATCAAATATTAAGAATTTAATTTGTTTCTCAATTGATTGGGAGTATTGTTGGAAATATATAATGCAAATTTATTCAAGTTCCAATTTGACCTGAAATCATAGAGTAACATTGCATAGAGTAACGATTGAGTACATCAAAAATAGTGTTAATATTACCATTACCCACCAAAGTTTTAAAAAAAATAATAATATCATCAGCAAACATCAAAAATCAGAGTTCAGGGCAGGTTCTCGTAAATTCCCTTAAGGCGATCGTTAATTCATGCATTATCAATCAGGTTAGTCAAATAGTTAGATATAATATCGAATAAATACGGAAAAAGCGGGTTGCCCTCGTTGAGGATAGAGTTTTGAAATTGGTCTTTGGTTTAAACAAATATTATAAGCGATAGAAGAGATACAAATCATAATAAGCTAAATGAATTGTTGAGATCAAACCCCATTTTTTTCCTAAGACTGCTTATAGAAAAGGTCATTACACTCAATCATATTCTTTCAGCATAACGATTTTAATTGCACATTCAAATATTCTACACTTTTTTTTTTTCCTTATAGTTAAATGATGCTTGTGAAATATAAATATTATCTATAATTTGTCGATCTTTCACTAAAGCTCCTTGTTTTTCAGAGACTAGTTAACCCAAAAAAAGATTGTAGCCTATTTATTATAACTTTAGAAATAATTTTATAAGCAAAGTTACATAATCCGATTGTCCTAAAATGACACACTTCTTCAAGATCGCAAGTTGCTAAATTTGAAGAATTTGTCAACAAAGTTGAAAAATCATTTCCCAACATTTTCGGAAAAAATCCCGAGAAGCCATCTAGGCATGGAGCCTTTTGTGCTACAAGACCTTTGATTATAACTTCAACCTCAAACATGTAAATGAGAGCCATAAGGAAATTTTGTTCTACAGATACTCTCGAATTTACACAATTTCAAACAGGATCAAGAAAATAGTAGTTGACCTTTTATACATATTAGAGAAATACTTAAATACCATTTTTTTTTGGAGGCCATCTTATTGATCAACCCAAAGACCTTTCAGAATTTTCAGTCTCGTGGTTTTATTGAGTTTCCTTCTTTGGATTGTAGAGATACGAGGAATTTTGTATTTTGATCTCCGTATTTTAAATAATTGATTCGCAACCTGGCACCCCATAATTTCTCTTCATTTCTCTTTATTGTTGCAAGCTCTTCTATCACTTGACAAATATCTTCTTTGAGTGAGCTAGTCATATCTGCACACATTAGTCTAGTTAGTTTTTCAGATAAAACTTTTTCTTTAATACCTTGTTTTATAAAAGTTTCATTGCTCTATCTTTCAAGGTTGTGTACTAATATTTTTTATTTTACTAGATTGGGACGTGACTAGTACCACTCTATGTATTTGAAATCACCTCATTGTAACTTCCGTAGTGAGGCCAAAAGTGTTCGAATCTGAAATTTATTTTAACTGCATGCACAATCTTAAATAACGTTACTAAAATCGGAGAGCGGTCAGCTCCTTCAGGAGGGATATTTTCCACAATTACATTTAGGGTGTTTTGATGAGGTTGGAATTGGAATTGGAATTAGAATTGGAATTAGAATTGGAATTGGAGTGATCAATTGTTGGAATTTTTAGGGTCACTTGTATAATAAATAATTGTACATGTGTCATATTTAATATAAGCCAAAATAATGTGATCTAATGTGAAATTAAGTTTATGGTTTATGGGTGTATTTGTCATGAAAATAAAGTAAGGATACCTAAGTGACATTTCTAATTTTATGAAGAGGCTGAATTAGAAATTGTCAAACTATAATAACTAACTTATTGTTGGTTATATGTAACGGTAATGGTCCCCACATTTGAAGTAACGCCAATTCTCCTTTGCGTCCCCATCAACAGAGAGAGAAATCTATTGACTTACTCATCAAATGGAAGAACCATTCCACAATTCCACATAAAGAAAGTCTAAAGAAATAGATTAAAGACATCTTCTATTACAAGGAAAGGAAAGAGAAGATTTATGCGATTAATTAAGGTACTTCCGCCGATTTTAATTTCTCACACGTTAAATTAGGATTTAATTAGGATAATTCTAACAATTGGTATCAGAGTCATCCTAATTTAATTATGTGAGAAAATTATATCGGTATAAATATATATGCATGAAATTTATATATGCATGCAATTTATATGATTTATATGTATGCAATTTATAATTAAAGCATGTTATTAGGAATATATATATATATATATATTAATTTTTGATAATTTCAAATAAAGTTGCTATAAAGATATAAAGATTTATTTTATATTTATGAATATTTAGATTCTCTGGTTTGGTTAAGTTCATAAATATTTAGATTTATGATAAGTCAGATGAACTATTATATATCAATTAAGATTAATTAAGATTGACGACAGATTTAAGATATATTATAATTATTTGACTAGTTATTATATTATTAAGATAAGATACTAGATTCAGGGATATTTGAATTCTCTGTAATGATATGAATTTGTAGATAATTTAAACGTATGTATGTTAGTCGGATTATATATATATATTGATTGAATTAAAGGATATTTGAATTTTACGATTATTAAGATAAGATCTCAATATTCTAATTTTCTCTCTCATAATTTCGGAATATATGGATATTGATTTCGGAATATATGGATATTGATTTCAGGATATATAGATATATTGATTTTTCCAATAATATGGAATATCTGATTAAAGAATATAAAGATTTATGATATTATTTAATAATGTTTACTAATTTAATAATTAGATTCTCGTTTAGATTTTCTAGTTAAAGAATGAATTTTATGTTTTAATAAGGGATTAAATAATATATATTATATATTATAAATCAGAAGAGAATTAAGGAATCATGTTTAAGGTTATATATATATATATATATATATATATATATATATATATATATTAATATATAATAAAATTTTAATTATATCCTTTATTTTAGGATTAAAAGATTAAGGTTAATGATTATTAATAAATTAATAATTGGATTTCGGTCATAAAAAATATATATTTAAAATTTGGTCAAATAATTTTTAAAAATTATTTAATTTGATTAATATGAGATATTACAAATTTCAAAATCAAGTAAATTTTGGCCTATAATTTTATTTTTTTATAATAAAATAAATTACATGTTTCTTGGAAATTATATATTATTGATTTGGGTATATACAATAATATGACATTTAAATTTAAAATAATGATATTATTGTTAATTATTTGAATTGTATTCATTGATAAAAATAATCACCAAAGTGACAATGTTTGTTGAAATTAATTCAAGACAATTTTGAATGGTAGTATTGTGTAATTTATGTGATTATATTATTTGGCCCAAAGGCCGATAATTAATTGACAGAATTGCATTAATACTATAATTATAAAGTCTTATTTATGTGAATAATTAATCCATCCAAAGATAGATTGATTATTTGACATGTCTTATTATTAATTAATGTTTGATCATTACACCAAAATACTATTAGCAATTAATATTACTGTCCAAAGACTTGATATTAATGTTACATTAAGTATTTTGAGATGGGATAAATCATTATTTGAATTTAGTTGTTACTTAAGTTTATAAATGTGAGCAACTAATTTATTGAATATCCTAAATAATTAAGGGCTATAATTTTTTTATGATGTCAAGTTAAAGATTTTTTTTTAGACGAGACTACAATATTGTTTTTGAGGATATTGAGTTTGAGGGGAGAAATGATTGTGTCTTTAAAAATGATTTAGATCAATAAATCTTATTGTGGAAGATTTGATTTATATCTCAAGTGTTTTTGACATTAATAAGGATTTTATTGATATTGATGATAATGTTCAAAAATCAAGAGTAACAAGACAATATTGATCAAATTCATTAAGTACAAACTCAACAACCTCAAAATCAAGTGTCTTTATGAAAATCCAGTTTAATTGAATTACTCTTTAAGGACAATTTATAGTACTCGTTGCATATTTTGATATGGAGCTTCACAATAATAGATGTTAAGGGGGGTTTTTCAATAGAGACATTGAAAAACAATTTAATGCAATGAGAAAACTTTGTGTTGAAAAACCAAATTAATATGGTTTGCAAATTAAAGACTTAAAGAAGTGTCTCGTTAGTGATATCATAAGTTTCACAAAATAACAATTCTCTCTTTTGGTTTTGAGGTGAATTTAATTGATTATTTGTGTATCACAAGTTCAGTGGGAGTAAATGTTTATTTATGGTTTTATATATGAGTGACATTTTGTTTGTCACAAACTTTGTTTGACATTAAGTAGCCCAATTGTTATGAAATATTTGAAAAGAATTAAGAATTAAATGATCGCATATAAGAAGTCGGAAAGTCTTGAGATCATTGAGTATTCTGACTCTGATATTAAGAGATGCCAAAATAGTATGAAATCTACTTCGGATAATATTTTTTGCTAGCTGGTTTTGTCGTTATTGAAGAAGTGTCAAAAAAACACTTATGGCGTCATCCACTATTGCAGCGAAATTTATGACATGTTACTAGGCATCAAATTAAGTGATTTTGACATCAAGTTTATTTTATGAAAGAAATGATACAAAGTGGATAGATTTCTATAAAATATATACGTAAAAACTCTATGGTTATGAACCTCATGGAAATAAGTTTATCATCTAATGTCTTTCATGAGGATATTGCTCGTATGAGTGTTGTAGAGATCAACGATCTCTAACTTCAGTGGGAGTTTGTAATTTTGACATCTTCCAGTTTTAATTATTTTATAGATATTTATAAATTTTTTATTCTGATCAGAACTTAAGTATTATTCAGTTCATTACACTTTTGTATAATTATGTTTAAAGTATGATCTCAATAAAGTTAAGTAGGACCATTTAAAAATTGACATGAAAATATCATCTTGCATGAAATTTTCATTCCTCACATTCATGATATGATTTGTCAATTAATTGTATTGATTTATGTGATCATTGTTGGGTCTAGTTGTGCTTAAATACAACAACGAGCTCTTTGGTCCTATATTGATATAATTAATTGATAAAATTGTTTATACAACATATGATTAAGATGACATAAAACTTCAGGCGCATTATGGTTGATACATTTATTTTTGTACATACGTGACCCAGTGGGAGATTGTTGGAATTTTTAGGGTCACTTGTATAATAAATAATTGTGCATGTGTCATATTTAATATAAGCCAAAATAATGTGATCTAATGTGAAATTAAGTTTATGGCTTATGGGTGTATTTGTCATGAAAATAAAGTGAGGATACCTAAGTGACATTTCTAATTTTATGAAGGGGCTGAATTAGAAATTGTCAAACTATAATAACTAACTTATTGTTGGTTATATGTAACGGTAATGGTCCCCATTTAAAGTAACGTCAATTCTCCTTTGCGTTCCCATCAACAGAGAGAGAAATCTATTGACTTACTCATCAAATGGAAGAACCATTCCACATAAAGAAAGTCTAAAGAAATAGATTAAAGACATTTTCTATTACAAGGAAAGAGAAGATTTATGCGATTAATTAAGGTACGCTTCCGCCGCATTCAGATTTTAATTTCTCACACATTAAATTGAGATTTAATTAGGATAATTCTAACATCAATTCCAATTCTGATGTTTGTTTGAAGAATTAAATTTAGGAATTGGATTTAGATTTTAAATTCTGATGGAATTATGAACCATATATTTATTATCTTTTGAAATCCGGCCAAAATAGATAATAATTCTAATTTCATCAAACAAATACATCATACCCATTTCCTTTCACCTCTCTCTCTCTCTCCTTCCCCATTTTCCCTCACCTACCCATTTTCAGCTTTCACCTCTCTCTCTCTCTCCTTCCCCATTTTCCATATTCTAGAGCCCGTATTATTTCCTTCCAATTAAATCTTCTTCTTCTTTCTCTTCTATTATGTAACGGTCGACGACGGGCGGCGACGAACGATGACGGGCGACGATCTCTCACTGGCGGCTACGATCTCTCACTGCTTCAACATCAGGTACCTCCCATATATCTCTTCAACGCCCATTGGAAACACTTTCTATTTTTTTGTTTCTAGATCTAGATGTGTTTAGATATTCCTTTGGGTTTGAGTGATGTCATGTATTTGTGGAATAGCAGTAGACTCTTTGTTTTTGTATGTGATGCTTTATGATTATCAAGAAAGATTATGGCTATTTATGGGGTATATGGTAAAATTAGAGTATGTAGAATATGATAAGTGTTAGTTTGATAAATATGTTTGTTAGTATCTAGTAAGATTATGACTAATTATTAGTATTTTGATGCCTAAGATTGATTCTAAATGCATTTCTGATTTTTCTGTTTTAAAGTTTAAATTTATGTAATCTTAGTTTTTAAATAGAATAGATTTAAATCAGGTTATTTGGAGTTAGAATCAAATAGAAAGTAAGTTGGTTGATGATTTGAAACATGTGATAGATTAACACATCCTCAATACCTTTTAATTTTATTTATTTTACAGCACGTGGTATCTTATTAATGGATGATAACAGTTTAGTACAAGTACAAAAAAAAGATTATTTCTTGATGTGATAACTCAAACCACTATTGCAATTGTGGATTGGTTACAAGAACAACCTATACCAAGAGTCCCACGATATGACATTGAGGAAAATAATGCATTAAGAAAAATATTATTAAAAAGATTACATGGAGAAAAAGACAAGACTTGTTTTGACTTATTACGATTCACAAAATACAGTTTCACTATGTTTTGTGAATTGTTGCGTGAAAAGGGTTTACAAGATAATAGCAATGTGACGGTTGAAGAATCTGTAGCCATGTTCTTACTTGTACTAGGACATGGAGTAAAACTTCGGGTACTTGGAGGTATCTATATTCGTTTATTAAAGACAATTAATTAGTAGGCTCTTTCATGAAGTACTACGCTTGGTTCTCAGTTTAAGTAAGGATTTTATAAGATTACCTAATCAAGTGGAGAATGTTGATGAGAATGATCATAAATGGAGGTGGTTCAAGGTTAGTATCAAAATTAAGTTTGACATATATTTGTAGATTATTTTAGAAATTATATAGTTTAATTTTAATTTTTTTAGGATTGCCTTGGAGCTTTGTATGGAACACATGTTGAGATGACTATTCCACTTAAGGATCAAGGTAGATATCGAAATAGGAAACAACAGATAACAACTAATGTTTTGGGAATATGTGATAGAAAGAGTTTGAAATTTCTTTATGTTCTTCCTGGATGGGAAGGTTCATCATCAGATTCAAAAGTTTTACGAAGTGCATTAGTGAGAGAAAGGGATCCATTTCTTTTGCCGACTGGTATTGTTTTTTAAATTTTATTTATATTAGTAACATTAAGAAGACTAATAAATTTGAATTTTATTTAGGAAATTATTATCTAGTTGATGCTGGATAAGCAAATACTCTAGAATTTTTAGCTCCTTATCGTTCTACTCGTTATCACCGAAATGAATGGTCAAGTCATGGTAACCGTTCTTCTAACTATAAGGAATTATTTAACCTACGACACTCTTTAGCAAGAAATTCAGTAGAGAGAACATTTGGATTGCTGAAAAAACGATGGCCAGTACTTCGTCAACCATCATTTTTTGGTACTAATACACTAGTGAATTTTTATAACATAATTATAAGAATTGGTCATATTATTTCTTGACATAGATACACAAATATTTGTCTCAATAATTAATTTACTTGAATGACAGGTTGAACGACAGCGTAGAACTCTTTGTCATAAGAGTAATCTTTCTGTTTTGACTCACTCAGTTTCTCGCTCTAAAAAGCAATGGGATGACCCTCTTGACTCAACACGCCCCCTATGCCTACCCCAATCATAAGCAACCTCAAAGACCTTCAAAGGGGCAGGGGCACACTGGTCATATGTACCATCGTTCGGTAGGCGGCGCCGCCATACACCACTCGTAGTACGGGTACAACAAGCCTTGCTTAATATAGTTACCATTGGAAAACACTAAGACTAAGTTTACAACCTCCCTCTATTGAGAACCCAAGCTTACAAAAAAAAAGTATTTGAATGAATCGTCTTGCTCGCAGGTCTAAAGGGTCCGGCCTACTTTTTAAATCCAAATCCTGATTGGCAAACTCTGAATACTAGATAGGACCTCAAACTAACAGGGGTCAAGGTCGGCCAGTGAGACGGTATTATTAATGCTTGTTGTGTTCTTCATAACTAAATTCGTGAAATTGCAAGTGAATTGGATTATCCATTGTTGCATGAGGTTGATTGTGATTTGGCACAACAATCAAATGAAGTATTTGATGTGGACTATGAAGATGTCATAACAAATGTACAAGGTGGTAGTCAATGGACAAATTTTAGGGATGATATGGAAAGGAAGATGTATAGTCAATATCAAGTTAGGAGTGGTAGAACTTAATTACATGTTTTTAGTGATTTTAGTTTATGTTAAGCTAGTATAATTATGGTGATGTGTATCTTCTTTTATCAATATAAAATCTTTGTTGGTGTCTTTTCTAATCAATCTTATATTTTCACTCTATATTTTGAAAAGATAAAGAGAATGAAGACTAAATCGTATCTCAAATGGACATCAATGATGGATAATGTGCTAACAAATGTATTGCTTGAGCAACATAATTTGGAAAATCATCCTCCTAACGGATGGAAATCTGTTGCATATGTTGCTGCGGTTAGTGCATTACACAATTAATGTAATGTTAATGTTAGTAGGGAAAATATATAGTCGCGACATAAGACTTGGGATAAACATTACGCTATTATAAGTGCTATGCTTGGTACGAGTGGATTTGGATGGGATTGGGATAGAAAAGTGGTTAAAGTGGATAGTGAAGAAGTTTGGACAACTTATGTTAAGGCATATTAGTTTATGTTGCTTGAATTCTTATTTAAGATAACACTTTTATATATATATTTGTGACTTGTTTATAGGCACACCCAGATGCGAGTCATTATAAAAGTAAAATTGTTGAGAATTGGGAAGATTTTTCAATTATTTGTGGACAAGATAAAGATAATGGAAGTGGAGCTGAAACGGCTGATGAAGGCGCAAGAGCTATGTTTGAAGATATAGAGAGTTGTTCAAAATTAAGTAAAGAATCAACTAGTGTAGAACGACCTTCTAAAAGAACTCGTCATAATGATATGACCACTGCAATATCAAAGATGGCTGACGTGGTTGGTAAGGCATACAATGTTGAAAAGACAAGTGTTAAACAAGTTTTTGATGAACTATCAAAATTTTCAGACTTAGAGGAGACACAATTTCTACAAGCTGTTGATGAACTCACAACAAACGAGAGAAAATACGAAGTGTTTCTAACAATCCCTGAGCGTATGAGGCGTGCATGGATTTTGTTACAAATAAAGAAGTGATCAAGTTATGAGATTTCCAATTTCTTATTTTGTGGGCTTTTAACGTATTTCTTTTGTTATTAAGACTGTTTTTATCTCATATATGGGTAGGAAGATACTTGAAACTTATTGCATACAAAATTATAAACTTTTATATGTTACTTTGATCTTCTATCAAAATATTATTATAACTTGTTTGATGTTATGCTATTTTTTAGTAAAAAAATTGTCTTGCTGAAAATTTGTTTAAATAAGTTATTTTTTTTAGAATTTTTGTTTAAAATTATTGATATAAAGTTACTTTTAATTATTTGTCAAAATTATGTTCATAAAATAATTTCTTCCAAATAAAAGAATTAGAATTGAATTACAATTCTATCATTTTCCCAAACATAGAAATTGAAATTGAATTCTAATTCTATCATTTTCCCAAACATAAGAATTGAAATTGTAATTCAATGTCAATTCTCATGGAATTGGAATTAGAATTCCAATACCAATTCCAATTCCCCTCATCAAACACACCCTCAAGAAATGAAGCCTCCAACTATTAGTAGCAAAGGTTGGGTTAAGTTTTCCACGTACTAATACATTTCCTTGTCTATTATTAGATTACGTGTACATGCACTCAATTTAATTTAATCCCACAAACTAAATTGGTTAGTAAATTTAAAGAAATCGCACACTATTTTTCTTGTTTGTTCTCCTTCCACTATCTTTCTCAAAACTATAAAGATGATCGTTGAAATCGCCTAGGCAAAGACATTAATGTGAAAAAGAAAAACACAAGATTAATACACAATTAATATATATATATATATTATTTTTTATTATTATCATAACTATCATTATTATTATTATATATATAATTTATTTTGGGTTTGGTTTATTTATATATTATTATTAGTAGTATCATTAGTATTATTATTATTTCTTTTATTTTTTTATTATTATTTGATTTTGTTGGTTTATTTTATTATTACTATATTAGTATTATTATTATTATATTTTTGTATTCAAGATCAAATTCTGCATTTAATTAGTCTTGAAATTGATTGATACCAAATTTCTTTCTAAATTATTTGTTTTATTTTAATCCAATGCAATGCGTTTAGAAAAAAAAAATTCATAAGCTTGGGAAAAGTTTAAAAATTATAAAATGAAGGTAAAAAATGAGTATTTAAATAGTGCCCCTATCGAACAAAATTTGGGATAAAACGCAAATTTTAGTAAAACGCGTGTCCAATCTTAAGACATATGCACTATATTTCGATCACTAAATTTATAATTTCTCTGGCTTATTTTTGTTTATTTATGAAAGCGATGTAAAATAAATATAAAATTCGAACCTAACAAGCCTCTAAGGAGACTTGTGTTTGTCGTTTGTTTGCAGAAATCAAATATTTGGGTTTGTGGTCATAAAAATGACACTCAAAATCTATGAACAAATAACTGCTCGTGGTCACTCCCTTCACGAAGATTACACTCACAAACTATGAATGAATAATGACTTATAGTCACCCCTTCTCAAAGATGACTCTCACAAACCATGAATGAATAATGGATAGTGGCCACTCTCTTTTTAGAAGATGACACTCACAAACCATGAATGAACAACGGCTGATGGTCACCCTCTTCTCAAAGATGACACTCACAAACCTTAATGTTGACCCGAGGAGGGGTTAGCTTTAAACATAAGCTAAAAGTATAAAGATGTCTAGCTTTTGTCATGGCATAGGTTAGCTTTTTATATAAGATAATGGTAGATGATGATGATTTTAGTGCGTTTTCGGTTAGGATTAGCTATTGACACAAGCTGAAAGTAATCGGTTTTGACACCAGCTAAAGGTAGATGAGTGGTTTAGCGTTTGTCCCGATAAGGGTTAGCTTTTGACACAAGCTAAATGTATATGAGTTGATTTAGCGTTTGTCTCCATAAAGGTTAGCTTTTGACACAAGCTAAAGGTAGATTATTGGTGTAGCTTTTAACCCTACAAATGTAAACTCCTCACATTAGCCCAAATATAGATGTATTCTTGTTGACCTGTCTTGGGTTAGCCCCTCACATGAGCTAAATGATTTATTTTTTATAGTTTAGCTTTTATCCCAGCTAGGTTAAATTTTAACATAAGTTGAACTCAGTTTTTATCTTGGCTAGGTTTAGCTTCTAACACAAACTAACATGTTAATAAAAAAAATTAGCTTTTATCCCGGCTAGAGTTAGCTTTTAACACGAACTAAATGTAACATAACAAAATCCAGCGTTTGTTAACTTTTGACACAAACTAATGGTAAGGTAACATACTCTAACTTTTGACCCCAAACAAGGGTTAACTTCTACAAACGAGCTAAAATTGGATGAAAAAAATTGAGAAAAAAAATTGACATTTGACCTAGCCATGGATTAATTATATAGACGAGTTAAAATCATATGAACAAATCCCGGCTTTTGAACCAGCCATGTGTTATAACTCTAGAAATGAGCTAAATTGAGATAAACAAATTCGTCCTTTGACCCAACCATGAGTTAACTCTACAAACGAGCTAAAATAAGATGTGCGTCCTCTAACAAGAATTTGGTCCTTTCTTTTGAGAAGTAGTCCATTCTTGCAGTATGATCTTAGAGAAGATTGTTTCGTGTTTCTCACAAAACGTTTTGTTGTTTACTTTGTTTAGAAAATTCTCTTTGTATTGACTTAGGATTTTATTCACATGTTTGTTTACGATTTTCATGTCAATGAAAATACCCCTAATATTGACTTTGGATTTTATTTGCATGCTCGTTTCCAATTTTCTTGTCAATGAAAATGTCTCTAGTATTGACTTAAGATTTGATTTGTTTCATCTTTTTCATATTTTTATGCAAATGAAAATGCATCTATTATTGACTCAGGGTTTGATTTTTTTTATGATTTTTATGTAAATAAAATACCCCTAGTGCTGACATAAGATTTGATTTGTTTGATAATTTTATGCAAATAAAAATGCTCTTAGTGTTCACTTAGGGTTTGATTTTTTTAATAATTTTTATGCAAATAAAAATGCCCCTAGTGTTGACATAGGGTTTGATTTGTTTGATGATTTTTATACAAATAAAAAAAATTCCCCTATTGTTGACTTAAGGTTTCATTTGTTTGATGACTTTTATGCAAATAAAAACACCCATAGTGTTGACTTAGGGTTTGATTGTTTAAAAATGGTGAGTTAGGAGTTCAATTATTTAGGATGTTTAGAATGGTTAACATTGGCTTTAATAGTGCAGTCTAAGAGTAGTTATTTAATCGCAATCAAAATAAAAATGAAACATTCAGGGACAAGCTAGAGCTACTTGGGGTGACTCACAAAATTATGTTACCATAGTTGTAAATGTACGGTTATAGGCTTTCATAATATAGGTAGTTAATCACATATGGTTATTTAGTTCATGCCATAAAGTTCTTGCCAATTGAAGTTTTAGTTCATTTAGTTAGGCTAGTTGTCATACAAACGCGTTTCCAAGTTGTATGGCGAAGAGTGACGTGATTTGGTTTGTGAAGGCTTGTAACTAAGTCTCCTGTGGTTCTTTTGATATATCATATGCCTCGTTCGATGTCTTGTAGAGTTTGTGAGGTTCGTTTGAAATTAAAGAACCATGTTGGAATCATTTGAAAAAAGCTGAAAATACATACGGCTCCATTGATTCAAAACGATGAACAGGTTAGCTTGCCAACTAAAAGTCGCGGCATTGGATTTAGTTAAGGTCCGGTTTGATTTAGTCTTGCTGCAACCGCGTTGCTAACTCATTTTTTTGGGGTAAACCATGTTCAAAACTCTTTTTTTTCCTTTTATATATTTTTTTGTTTTATTATTATCATAACTATATTATATCATTATTATTATTATATCTATATATATATATATATATATAATGTTTTTTTATTTTTTTTTATTTTTTATATTATTATTAGTTTTTTTTGCTTGGTTTATTTTATTATGTATATTAGTACTATTTATATTTTTTGTTTTTAATTTATTCAAGAGATCTAAGTACGTATTTAATTAGTCTTGGAATTAAAATTATTTTAATCAAATGCAATAAGCTTATAAACAAAAATTCGCAGGGTAAAAAAATTAGTGATGCACAAACTGAATGAAGTCACAATGCTCATACAATGAGCTTGTGAGCTTCATTTCTGACAGTAAGCAGAACGAAAATTCAAATGTTAGCTTAACCTAGCTTCATCTCTAATCATAAACTAACCACACAAAATTTAGCCTAAGATCTAGCAGTTAAGGTTTAACAAAGCACTCAAGCAATCATACACATTATATCCATCAATTAACCAAACGATTCAAACAATCCAATGCATAACTTAAAACTTATGTATGAAACGATTAATAAATGTGTATTTCTTTGATGATCAGAGGTTACAAATGGAGTTAGAGCATAACTTAAGAAAAGAAGCACACTAGAAAACAAACTACAGGCACAAACTCGTTTGGTTGCGGATGTCTTAGCCGGAGAAAACATATTGTTCACTGGAAATTGCTTGCTCGATTTGCCCTCTCTCTCAATGAGGAAGGAAGTTCTCTCAAGTGTGTCTCTCACTTGAATTTCAACAAAATGATCTTTGAAGTAGCTAGCTTCGTAAAAGAATAATCCTTAAATACCAAAATGGAAAGGGTCGGTTGTGGATTTCTATTTTTTAACCCGGCTACCGATTCAATGAGTTAATTGGGACGTGTCTCGGGCTAGACTGAGTTATAGTCGAGTGGGATGGATAACCAACACATTAAGCTGCATTCTTATTTGAATTCTCCTAAACCATTGAGTATAGATCGAGATATGATTTTTCAAAGTTGGCTCTCTTTTGGTTTTGTCTTCAACGTGCGCTGTTCGGACATAAACTTTGTCGAGCCACCATGATCAACTCAAGCCATTCCAAGGGCTAAGCTTGAGCTTTTTGGAAAGGTGTGTTCATTGACTAAAAATTTTTCATTACGCACCAAGGTCAAAATAGGCCACATGTTCATGCATTTTTCAATGGAACGTTGATAGCCCTTAATTGGATACATTAGCTTATGGGCGACTTAGCGTGGGTTAGCGTGGGATGTATGTCGAACCATGGGTGCTGTTTGGTATCAATTAAAGTTAACTCTAAAGAGTTTTCAACTGTAGCTCATTCACACCAAATTGCTGGGTAGAAGCGCAGTTATGAATTTTTAAAATATCACCTAGCTTCAGTTCACTCCAAGAGTCAAGTACTTGCGCAACTTTCCACGCATGGGTAGAAATAGGATTTTAAGCAATATAGCTTAAATTGTGAATTTTAAACCGAATGTATGTTAGTTTTTGTCTGATTTTGGGTACCTTGCCTTATTTTGAATCTGCATCGTGTTTGAGGGCTTTATTCCAAAATTGGGCTAAAATGTTTTATTGAGGACATTCCTAGCTTTCAAAAATATCTAGAATCATCCAAACTCATCAAGTATTGAGGTTGGAATGATATTTTGAAGTTGGGGCATGAGTTTGATCTTCCTTTAGCTGAAAACTACCAAATCAAGAACATGTCTTGAGGTCTTCATGTATATAGCTTTCATTGGTAAAGATGATGGCGTCACTCAATATTGTTGACTGGTCAGCATGTTGAGTATGAGTTGACTAGTGTTGACCGAGCTTAAATCGTCTGAGTTGTCTCAGTTTTCTTCTTTTGGTCCTAAGAGCGTTTTCCTGCAAAATTGAAAAAAAAAACAATATTATACTCGAAAATTATTATTTCTAAGCCGGTTAATTTACGATTTTACTCAAAAAGTATTTTTTTTGAGGTCGCGTTTGGATACGAAAACAAGCATTTAAATAGTTGTTTTGTACATTTTTCCAAATAACAATATTGTACTCAAAAATCATGAATTTCTAAACGGGTCAATTTAAAGATATCAGTTCATCTAAATTTTGAGTATTTCAAGAATTGACATTCGGACCAATGTTTGAAAGGGCAACATGAGCTAGTTTTTAAAATGGTTTTCATATTTTTGGCATCCCGATCTAATAATTAAATATGATCATCATATTAGACCGGAATATTTATTTTAATTTATGGGATGTAAAAATTGGGTGTATATAGTCTATTATGAACGTGGTCATTTACTTATCTTCTAGGGCCATCTGAATTTAATTGTATCTTGGGAATCTATTCATGAATGATAGGAGTCCGTGATCGGCCGCGTGATCGACTAGTATGTCGATGTGAGGTAACTGGAAATTGTCTTTAGAGCTAGCCTTATTTAAATTTCGATAATCGACACAAACGTATTTTCTCGTCTTTCTTTGTAATAGGAATAACGTTGTATACCCACGCGACGTATTACACAACTTTGAGAATCTAGCCTCAGATTGTTTTGGACTTCTTCCTTTATTTTAGTCACACTATCGTGTTTTATCCATCTAAGCTTTTACTTTATTCGTTTAGCATTCGCGTAAAGGGGGATATGGTGTTATACCATCTTAGAGTCGATCACGGACATGTCTTTGTACGTCTATGTGAAAACGTTTATGCTGACTTTCAAAACATCAATTAAGTCATGAAGTTCTTCTTTATTTAGACTTTGTTTGATCAAGATGATTTGCGGGTCGTCCGACGTATTCAAGTTTATTCGATTGTTTTTTTTGGCTGAGGAAACAATTTCGTTTTCTAAAAAGCATTTATTTTTTAAATTCATGTTTGAGTTAAATGGCAAGTCATCATTATTTGTCATATATTCGAAAGCGTCTTCTTCTTTGATTATTTTTATTACAATGATGGTAGGATGGCATATCAACAATCTCGTCATTAGTCTCATTTCCCCTTATATTAACAAGGTTTTATGTTTCCTTACATACAAAAATATCATCGTCGTCCTCGTCAATATTTGAATCGATGTAGATTTGATTGGTGGGAGGAGCTTCATTTTCCAAGTCACGGGCTAGTTGGTCGATTTATAAGTTCAATTTTTAGTGGTGGCGGGATCCTAAATAGTCTTTCTAGAGCGATGCACTAATATTTCGTTATTTTCCTTACAAATAGAATGATTAGGGTTATTATAAGAACAATCGGAAAAGATTTTGAGACCTATAAAACTTCTCTACAAATTATGATTAATGAAGGGTTTAGGAAAGTCAAACATATCATGTTTTTCCTTCACGAATGAATTGTCTGTTGAGGGTTGGAAGGATCAGTATATATTCTTTGGATATATTACCTCATCATATTCTTTCATATCCGGTGGGGTTATATCCTAATTCAAAATGATTTGTGTCGTAATATGATCGAGGGAAGGATGGAATACCTGTAGTGTTTAGGCCTAGGCCCATACTAAGAAAGTATCACATTCTACACATCATACTTACAGAAGGAAAGTTAAGCATTCTAAAGTTTGGATCGTTAGATGAATCCTCACCTTTTACGAAGATTGGGCTAATTTAAAATCCGCTCAATTCCACCTCAGAGTTATTGACGTGAGTCATTCCGGTTATAGCGGTAGTGTATACCTCACCTTCAATTGTGACGAGATGGTCATTGGCCTTGAAACTTAGTTTTTGGTGAAGGGTAGAGCCTAGAACCTTTAATTGATACAACTAGTGTCTCAAAATGAGATTATATAACGGTTGCATATTTATGACGCAAAAGTCAATCTCGAATGGTATTCCTACTAGTTGGATAGTTCCCTTTAAACTACCCATTATTTCTCGTTTCGAGTTATTGAAAACTCTAATACTTAAGTCTGATGGCATGACTCGGTCTCGGGAAATTCTAATTTTTTTGAGGGTCCTCTAGAGACAGATATTTAGGGTCGAGCCATTGTCAATGATGGTCATCATGATTGTCATTCTTTCCATCTCGATTGAGATGTATAGGGCTTTAGCGTGAACGACTCCAAATGTCGAAAAATCTGTCTTCGAAGTCAATGATATTACATTGAGGGTTCAAGATGATCATTTCGACTAACTCTTTCAGCGTTGTGTTAGTAGGGATGTTCACTTTTCTTAATTCATTTAAGACAATATGTTTGTGTTCAATCAAATACATCAAAATTTCTTAGATGGAAAATATTTGCGTTAGTTTTCATAAGTTGTCTTAGAAGACTATCGTTCATTGGGATTTAATTCCCTTGGTTCATCTTCCTTCCTTTTCTAGAATGTTCGTTCTGAAATTGCTCGGATCATTAGTTAGTCTTGTTTTTATAAAGGTGGGTTAAGTGTCAGTTCTACCTTGGGTTGTCGGTATTTTTGTAGGAGTCGAGGTTAGAGTGGTTTCTTTTGGCCTTTCTCCAACCCACCAATCTTTGACCTTGTTTTGGGTGACCCAAATTAGCTCTCTCTATTTCTCAGTTTCGAGATTAATCATGTTTATCTCCAACCCGTGAATTAGACTTAATAATTATTCCATGGTGGGCATAACTTTGTTAGTTGTAATTACATTCACCTCATGGTCTAGTAATGGGTTTTTCTTCATTTTCTGGCTTGGTGATGATATTGTAGTCGATGAGATATTGGAATAAGTATTTAAGGGCGTGGTAATTATCGGTCGAGTGACCCTTTATTTGGTGGTAATCGCATCAAGTCTTTTCATACTTTCCCAAGAATGGTGTTTCGATTATTTGGGTTAGTGGTTTTACCAAGTCTTTCTTTTGTAAAAGGGTCATGACTTTCCTTAAGGGCATTCCTAGGTCGTCGAAAATCCTAGGTGGTTTAGGTGTCTTTCGCATTGACGGGTTATACGAGCTTGGGAGGTTTGCTTTGGCTTTTGGCAATTTGTTAGTCTTGTTTTATGAGCGTAGGTTCCTATCAAGCCATTGCCACATGGTGTGCATTGGTCTTTTCATTTTTCAGGAATCGGTTTATAGGTTGGTAAATTTTAGTTACTTTACCTTCTTTTCTTTTTCGATTGCATCATCAAGATTATTCCTAGTTTTAAAGAGTTTTTTATATTTTGGAATGTCTTAACCGTGAATCCTACATAATAAAGGTTATTTATATTTTCCAAAATCATATCGATTTGTCGTTATTTTGCTAGGTAGCACATCGATTTCCTCGACTATCGCCATCTTTCTATGAAAGCGAGAATTTGTTTTCTCCTTGTTTCATATTCCTAAGCCTTTTCTTGGACCATTCGAGGTTCAAATGAATGTTTAAACTTTTGATGAACGATGTTGATAACTCGTATAGAGTTTCTAATTGGACCACATATTGTTGATGGTATCATCGAAAGGCGGGGTCATTTATGTATTGGGGAAATAAGTATAGTATAGTCGGGTCTTTAAGTCGTAATGCAGTCATTGTCGACGTATACATTTAAGAAAAGATCAAAGGGTCACTTTTAATCGATGTATTTGGATAAGGTTGGTAGCTTAACACCTATTGGAATGATGGTCCTTTTGGTAATTTTCATGGAACCCTTTCAATCACGGTGTTCACGATGAATTTCCTTTAGCCATCTTATTCAATTAGGCTTTCATATAGGCTTGTATTTAGGAATTTTTCGTTCATATTCAATCGACATGGGTTGATCGGCTACCGGGATAATTCCTCTATTATTTCCATAGGGTTTATCTCGCTTTCCTAAGTCAAATGTCGAGCCTTAGTAGTCTTGTCTTAGTAGTCATCGGATTCTTCTTATAGTGATACTTCCTCTTGGGTCCTAGGGCCATGAGGAGAGTTAGATTTAACGGTAGTAAAGAACACTAGGCAAGTTGATTTAGAAAATGCGGGTAGGTATATTTTGAGATATGGATGGCATAGCTTAACTAGCCAAGGAACTCGTGATTAGTGCGAGTTTTTTTATCATGTGTTGAGGAGTTGTTTTCATTTCTTTAAATCCAGTTAAAGAGAATATTTAAGTGTTAGGCTTTTATCTGTCGTTTTTAGGCTCGTGAAATGTTCGGTTGTTGGATCTATTCTTCTTAAGAACGAAGTAATTACGTTTAGTAGTTGTACTGTAATTGAAGAAAGAGGGAGGGGTGTTTAGCATTTGTACTTTGAGTATAATGCAAATGCATATGCATGTATATGAATTCTAAGAAATAGACATTTCTTTTCTAATTATAGTTTAAGAAAACTCAAGTTTATTTTACAAGATTTGGTAGTATATTACAAGCACACATCTCTCTTGTTTATATTTATAGAATGATTATGTAAGTAAGAAAAGACGAAGCGTGTGAAATTAAGTCATATTGGAACTTGTTCAAGTACTTGCATCGTCTCCTTACTTATTCTTCTTCTTTTCACCTTCTTCGATGATGTCCGACAAGTAATTTCTACATTCCTTTGGAATTCTTATTCTTGAGGCGATATTTCATTTTTTAAGATAGCCAATGTACATTTTTGTGGTCGATTGGCATATTTATGGCTAACACGTTTTCCATATAAGGTAGGATACTATCTCGATCAAATTGTTTGAAAAGGTCCTGTGTATAATAGAAGGTGCTCCATTTTAGGCCCATGATTGTGATTATTGGCTTATCTTCTATTTGATAGGTCATTTTGTGTATTGGGTACCACAAAATAGGTCCCTAATAGGGTTGTCATTTTGTACGAAGGGCATTGGCGTGGCTTATTTCATCTTTCGGTATTGTGAGTTGACGCTCATGTGGTCTCTGGGAGCCAATGGGGGAAAGCATTCGAGTTTGTTGACTAGACAAATGTATAATATCAAAGGTAAACCTCTTTTATTCATTGTTGAAGAGTAGTACATTTCGTTTAATCCCACGAAAGTTTCGATGAGAATGAGACTAGACGGGTCTTTGTTTCCTCTACTTAGGTGGTAAACTACCTCCAATACTTTAGAAGATGGCTTATTAGTGGAAGGTTCTAGGAAAAAGTGGGCCAAAAGTATGGACATGGTAATTAACGAGGCGTTGTGGGACATAGGAATTTTCCATCATTTTTTATTTATTAGTCATACTTCTAGAAATCGATAGTGGTCTCCCTTATGATGCCTTCCAACGTCGTTTTGGTATATCCAATTCTTCTTTGAGTAATTTTCTTAAAGACATCGATTCTATAAATGGTTTGAGGTGTAGAATATTATTATTGTCGATCATTAAGATGACCCTAAATTCTTCCATCGTGAGGCACACTTGTTTGTCTCCAACAAAGAAGGCTCTAGCTATAGGGCTCCATCTTCATTGCATTTGTATCATGAAATTCTTAAAGATTTTTATTATGTTGTTCATTACGTAGGTTCATAAGTTCTATCCAGATTCTTTGAAATGGTCCATCCATGGGACCAACGAGGAGAGTTCCAACATAGACATGACATGAGATAATAAACATTGTAACAACTAAATAGTGATGTCTTTTAATTTTGAAAAAAAGAATCTTACTTGTAAATTTCAATTTTGCCTATAGTTTATACATGAAATGCTTATATAATAGCTATGTAATGCTTTAGTGGCGTAATTTTGTTACTTGGGCACGTTAAGCAATAGGTTTAGATAATGTATCCGAGATTTTGGTGAATCATAAGATAGTAGTTACTCACGAATAGTGGAAGGGGGTTAACACCGCCATAAATTAGAAAGTATTAACTCAATTGGGAATTTTTCGTCATCTTTACAATGCATACATCTCGAAGGACACCTCACTATCGGAGAGGAGATCTATTAGGATCGGGTACAACGATAGAGATGGGGTCTGACTGTGTTGAACGCTTATAAACTTCACTTTGATATTAACTCTGTTAGAAGTTAATATTTGTTTCTATTCTTCACAAGTCATCACAAAATCTTGAACGAAGTTCAAGTGCGTAAGTGTTTGTTTGGACTTGAAGTAGCAGGTGAATGGGATTGAAAGAAAGGAACACATGAGACAAGAGATTTTATGGATGTTCGACGTAAAAACTCATACGTCACCCCTTTTTCTCAATCTTGAGAAGGATATTCACTAGAAGATTCTGTTTGAATACAACACTTGTACAAATTCAGTCGGATAACCAGGACTTAGACACTGTTTGTTTCCAAACTCCTAGTACACAATACTCTATTGAACATAAACAAATTATGTCAACTTATAATACTTATAACTCACACAAAATAAATAGTATGTAATATAATTTTAACACTCTAGAAAACTTGAAAGCTTTTAGGACTTTGAGAGTTTGAGAGAGCGGTGACGAACGGTGTTTCAAAAGGTTGTAAAAACAGTTGATCGTTTAAGAACTGGTGTAGCAAGCTGTCCTCTATCTTCTTCTTAAATATGCAAACTGCAACGGACATATAACAGACAGATTTGCTTTAGAGGACGACTGTCCTAATTTGATTGGCTGGGTTTTAGAATAGTACATCAGGGAGGATCCTCTTTGATCTTGTCTTTACTAGATGATAGTAATCCAAATTTTCATTAATGGAATTACGATGTACGAGGAACGTACAACTCAAAGGGTTTGACTTGTCTTGGTTCATAGCAGTCTTTTATAGGTCTGATTTTGTTGTCGTGTCAGACTGCCCATAACAAATGCTTATTCGGGAAATAAGGTTGATCAGGTACAGGAAAGCGCTTATCTAAAATGCCAAACTTGGGAAATACCGGAGGCGCCTTGTGTAGAACCAAAGAGGTAAAATACCGGAGACGCTTAATATAAAACTGAATTGATAATTTACCGGAGATGTTTATCCAAAAAACAATTTGGATAAATTACCAGGTGCGCCTCTTGATAAAATACCGATCTTATAAAAAACCGGACACGCTTCATAAAATACCGAAGTTATAAAATACTGGACGCGTCTTTTATAAAACCGAAGTTGCAAATTACCAATTGCATATAGTACCGGATACATCTCAATATAAAACTGATCTTGCAAAATACCGAATTCATATAATACCGGATACGTCTCAATATAAAACCGAACTTGCAAAATACCGATTTCATATAATACCGAATATGTCTCAATATAAAATTAAACTTGCAAAATACCAGACGCGCTCCTTGATAAAATACCGAAGTGTAAAATATTGGATGGAGATAAAACCGAAAGCACCTCTATAAAATACCGGAGTGTAAAATACCGATTTGGAGATAAAACCAGAAGCGTCTCTTTTATAAAACTGAAGTGTAAAATATCGATTTGGAGATAAAACTAGAAATGCCTCTTTTATAAAACCGAAGTTTGATCAAATGTCGTATTTGATCAACTACCGGACAGTGTTTCATTTCTAGTTTTCTTCAATCTACACAGAATTGATTTAACACAATTTAATTCTTATTTATAAACTTATAATTAATACTTTTATTTAAAAATTTCTCTCTTTTTTATTATTTAAACTAAATATTCAAAACCTAGTGATTTTATAATCGTTGGCTAATTATCCTTAGTTTAATTAGCTATTTTGATCTAACAATTTCTCCTTCTTTGATTGTTTAGAATAAATTATCAAAGCTAGCATTGTATGTATGTTTAGAAATTTTGTTAGATAATTAATTATTAAGTAATTAATTATCTAAAAAACTTAATCAAGTTAATTTTTGTGCAGGATAAAGAAAACTGGAAAGTAAGCAGTTCGTTTTTTCCTTTAAAGACAGATGCAAAAATTCAGCAAACCGCAACCGGTATTATATCTTCGGCTTTATAAAGACGGCACAAATCGGTAGTATGATCGACTTTATGTTCGATTATTTACTTAAAGAACCGCAACTGGTATTATCTCTTTGGCTCTATAAAGATTGTGCAACCGGTTATCTGTTCGGTTATCTATCAAAGAGGCGTAACCGGTAGTTGGAAATCGGTTTTATGTTTAGTCATTCACAAGAAGCGCAACCGGTAGTGGATCGGTTCGGTAGTGGAAATCGGCTCCACTGCTCAGCAAGATGATCGGTAAACTTATCGGTTTTATGTTAACAGGCGCAACCGGTAGTTCGTCCGGTAGTTTGTCCAGTAATCCGACTAGTAGTATGACTGGTAGTATCTTCAGTTTATAAAAGACGGCGCAACCGGTAGTTTGACCGGTAGTATTCTCGGTTTCTTATTCATGAAGCGCAACCGGTAAAATGACCGGCTTTCACTCCATGAAGAGGAACTGATAGTATCTTCACTTTGGTAATCGGTAGTATACAACTAATGGTAGTTTGACCGGTTATTCACAAAGGGTGAAATCGGCAGACTGCTCAGTAGTTTGCCCAATTATATCCAAGAAGCGGAACCGATTTTATGCTAAGACAACTTTATACTAAGCGCAACCGGCAGTTTCCTATTGAATGATTATGTAAAACAATTTCAGAAATTACAGATGACAGTCTTCACATGTCTAGACTGTATTATTGCCTTTTTAATACAAGTCTGATAAAATCTTCTTGGGAGTAGATGTTTGTTAGTTTAACCTTAATTGCCATTTTGGTGTAAGTCTAATAAAGTATATTGAGAGCAGTTGCTTTCTATATTGTTCTAGAAAACCAAATCATTAAAAGACAAATCTACATGCTGATCTGCTCCTCGGAAATCATTAATCAAATTAATGCCATGTTGACTTATTATCAAACAAGATCAGAGAATATCCCAAAGATGTACTACCCCCCCCCCTTCCTCAACCAATCAAATTCAAGAAATGAAATACTATCAAACAAATATATCTGTTGAAGAAGAATATGATCGTTGTCATATTTCTATTTAAGAGAACAAAGCTCAACCATTGCCAGCACGAACATTTTTTCACCAATCTTACTCGAGCTCACCCAACCTACTTTGAACTAAGTACCTTGAAAACCTGTGATAACATGTTGCTCAAGCTTTCAAATTAGTGTGTGTTAAGAACTCAAGTGTATTACAACTTCATCTATTCTATGTGAGTGGTGAGTATTATAAGTTGACAGAATCTATTATTGTTTAACAGAGTGACCTTATTGAGAGGTCGAAAACAAGCAGTAAATAAGCCTCGGGTGTTCGATGTAAGCATGGTAAACGATCTGAATATTCTAGTGAATATCCTTCTCAAAGGTTTGAGAAGAAGAGGTGACGTAGAAGTTTTATCTCCGAACATACATAAATCTTGTGTTGTGTCTTCTTATTACATTGTGTCATTTCATTGTTGTCAAGTTGAAAGGAGAAGTAAATAACTGTGCATTCGTTGCTTCAAGTTGAAACGAACATTTCCACACTTGAACTCGGTTCAAGGTTTGTGACAACTTGCGAAGTATAAAGACCTATATTAACCTCTAATAGGGTTATTATCAATCGGCGTGTATGATAGCGTTCACCCAAGCGAGACCCCAGTCTCCTTCGGCGATCCTGATCCTAACAAGTGGTATTAGAGCAGCTAGTCTTTATACTCAAGCAACCATACGTCAGCATGTCTTATAGTGAAAAATCTCCATTGCTCGAAAGCGAAGACTTCATTGATTAGAAGCTATGTATGCAATTGCACCTAACTACCATAGACGATGAAATGATGTTTGTCATCTCTGATGGTCCAATAGTAATTAACAAGGAAAGGAGCGAGTGGACACGTGAGGACAGAAGAAGGAATAACCTTGACAGCCTTGGTATAAATGTCATTTACAAAACCTTTGACAAGAATACGTTCGCAAAAATCAAAGGATGTACTACTACAAAAGAAGTATGGGAGACAGTCATCTAGCTTCGTGAAGGAAACGAGCGAACTAAGTAAAACAAGGTCATGGTGGCTACTCAAAAATTTGAAAACATCAAGATGCGCCCTGGAGAAACAATAAAAGAATTTGGTGACCTCTTCACAAGTATTGTGAATGAACTTTCACTTCTTGGAAAGACATACGACAATAAAGAAACAATCGTTAAAGCTCTAAGGGCTCTTCCTAGCGCCTAGGATGTTAAAACCTTGGTGATGAGAGAATCAAAAGGTCTTAATAAGATGAAGTTACATGATGTCTACGAAGATCTGAAAGCCTATGAGTTCGAAATGAACTCAAGAAATAAAGATAAGGCATCAGCGTCAACAGCTACCAGAGCTCTGGTGACCTCCGTGGAACTACAGCTCCAATACCTGTTAAATCGGCTGAACAGTTCAGCGATGATGTAATGTCCATGCTTGCTGAGAAGTTCGGAATGTTCATGAAGAAGAACCAACCCACCAACTCATACAACTACTCTAACGGTAACAAAGTTAACATTCGTTGTTTTAATTGTGATGCCTTATGCCACTATAGATCGGAATTTCGGAAGCCAAGAAGAGACGATAGAAAGCCAACCGATCAGAACCAAAGGGAAGATCAACAATAAAATAGTCAAGGTAAGGAAATCCAAAAGGTTTTGCTAGTTGATGATGGTGGAAGCCAATGGGCACATAGCAATTCGGACAGTGACGATGAAGGAATCAAATGTCTTATGGAAAACGAGGAAGAGGTATTCGACTTTGCCTTTGAGGAATTCACCCGAGAATATTTGATTACTGCAATCAATGACATGGTCATTGAGTATAGGAATATTTCTAATCTCGTACCAACCCATTTAAATAAACAAACCGGTTGAACGATTGAACTATCCTCTAAGAATGAGAAGCTTAAGGCGACAGTCTAATTGTTGACTGAAGAAAATGAAAGAACTAAATACGTGATTGCTATATGAAAGAAATCTGGAGATGTTGTTAGCCAGATTACAAGTCATCAAATACCTCATAATTGCAAGTTCGGTATAGGCTATGACAACAGCAATCTAGATAAGTCTAGATCTTCTAACTGCAAAGAGTTGAAACTCAGTAAAGACAAGCTTCCATTTATAAACTTTGTCAAGAGTACGTCAACCGACAATGAAGCAAGTCACGATTCAAAACTAGCAAAGGAACCAATATATGTAGGACCAACCGACAAGTCACGATGAATTAACCCTGAGAGAAGGAGAGCCAATCAGCCGGTTAGGCAAGAACACAATAAAAGGTCACCAAAGTTTCATCAAAGATCATCACCATACAATAAGGTATTCAAAGGCAGACAGAGAGATGTCAAGCCTGATACAAAAAGAACTATTAAGACTATTACAGGGATATTCATTCGATTAATTCGAGTATGGATTCCCAAGGGACTAATTAACCTTGGACTCAATTAAATGTGGGTACCAAAAAGGTGTAAATAGCTGTATTTGCAGGGTAAACATATTAAGCGACTAGAGGATTCAGAATGGTACTTGGACAACGGGTGTTCAAGACATATGACAGGAAACAACAAGTTGTTAACCGATATTGTGAAAGAATTCGGCTCAAAGATTATCTTCGGTGACAACTCTAAGGGTAAGGTTGTGGGCAAGGGTAAGGTTGTTCATGGAAACCTACCCATAAAAAACGTGTTACTTGTTGAAAATTCATGTTTTAATTTGATTAGAGTTAGTCAAATGTGTGATATAGGATATATTGTCGAATTTCACAAACAATCATGCTTAGAATAGGGAAGCATTTTGTTGACAGGACATAGGATAGGAAACATTTATAAAGTAGACTGGAAAACTAAATGTCCTAACTCTGTTTGCATGATTGCTAAGAATGATCAAAACTGGTTTTGGCATAAAAGACTAAATCATTTGAATTTGAAAACAATTAACTATATTTGTACGAAAGAACTAGTTCAGGGCATCCCTAATATGATGTTTTCAAAAGATAAAGTATGTTCTTCTTGTCAAATGAGTAAACAAATTAAATCAACTTTCAAAATAAAGGAAACATTCAATCCAGTAGATGTTTAGAACTCCTTCACATGGATCTTTTTGGACCGATTAGGGTAACCATCTTAGGAGGAATGAACTACACCTTAGTAATTATTGATGATTACTCTAGATACACGTGGGTTATTTTCTTAATTTCAAAAGATCAGACTACACCAAATCTGATTAAAATGCTTAAAAGAGTACAAAACGAAAAAATTGTACGTGTTAACAATATCAGAAGTGATAGAGGCACCGAATTTACTAATAGGATTCTAACTTCATATCTTGAGGAATTTGGTATTAGACACGAGTTGTCTAGTTCTAGAACCCCTCAAAAAATGGTTTAGGTTAGAGGAGAAACTGAACCCTCAAGGAAGCTTCAAGATCCATGATAGCCGATTCAGGTGTCGCTCAAAAACTTTGGGAAGAGGCTATCAATACTGCATGTTATACTTAAAATTGGTCCATGATAAATAAACTTCTTAATAAAACGCCTTTTGAAGTTTACCATGACAAGGTTCCTAATATCCGATATTTTAGGATCTTTGGCTGTAAGTGTATTTCCACAACAATGGAAAAAACTACTTGACCGCTTTTGACGCTAAATCGGATGTTGGTATCATGTTAGGATATTCTGAAGTCAGTAAAGCATATAGAGTTTATAACAATAGGACTCTTACTGTTGAAGAATCATTGGTGTTGTATTTGATGAATCTATTGAAAGTAATACTTCATCAACCATTGATCTATCTCTCTGGTTTTTCGAGTACAGTTTAAGGCTTCTTAAGTTTAGTGGACTTACCTGAAGTAGAATGAGCAGGGGTCGGATGCTTAAATCTCTTAACTTCATACTTTTTTTTATAATCGTCTTCTCTAGAGGAGGAAGTTCATTATCGGTCGGTTGGGAGTTTTCAACCTGATGAGGAGAGGAGGGTCCCTTTTCGACTTCGGACGGGGGTTTTGAGCAGCCTTCATCTCGCTCATCCTCTTTCTTGCTTTCCTCGGATTTAGAGGAGAAGATGCTTAATGCTCTAGCTATTCAGCAAGAGGTTCCAATTCCGGTTGTGGTCTCCTCAATAAGTCAACATGTTGACAAGGTGACTAATGTAGCCATTAATGAAGATTTTATCCATATTCTGTCCTTTCCGCAAGGGATTCTATACTCTACGGTTGTTCTCGATGGAGGAGTTGAGGGTGTCACAAATGAAGTTCCGGTAAAAGCACTCTCAAGGGGCTTTTCTTCATTTACTCAAATGAGAACAGTATGGGGAATTGAGTTCAGAGAACTCGTTCCAAGTCATAAACGCGCTGAAGCTGTAGGGGCTGGAAAAGGTCCTGCTGATCCACCTCTTGCATCGCCTCTTGATGTTACTCTAGAGGCTCAAACATCCATCGACTTGATTCTCGAAGAGGCTGAAGTCGCTGCCAAAATGAAAATCGATCTCTTCAACACTTGGGCAAGCATCAGTTAGGCACAAGTTTCAGTGAGGTGCTTCCAGATTTTGCAGAAGATGAGAAGTGGGTTGAATTGCTGAATTTGGAAAAGGTGATATTCTCCTTAACCAAAACTAAATATGTTACCGAAGCCCTTAGAAGGAATGAATTTGTGGAAGCATAGGCAAGAGGTCGCGCCATTTTTCCTTACTATACAAACTGTAGAAAGCATTACAATCCGTCTGCTGATACCGCAAGAACGGATGCTGAAGTCATTAATCACTTAAGCGGACTATTGGAGGAGTACGTTTCTACTACTCTTAGATATGTGGATCAATTTAGTTCTTATTTATACACTTATAATTAATACTTTTATTTAACAATTTCTCCCTTTTTTATTTTTAAACTAAATATTCAAAACCTTATGATTTTATAATCGTTGGCTAATTATCATGAGTTTAATTAGCTATTTTGATCTAACAATTTCTCCCTCTTTGATTTTTTATAATAAATTATCAAAGTTAGTATTGTATGTATGTTTAACAAGATCGATGTCTTCTAATTCAAACCTCTCGTATCATTTCTTGGTTTGTAACAAATTTTAGTTCCTTATCGAAATTTTCTACTAATAATAGAAGTTTGGACAACATCCCGTGATGCTTTTCATATATTTTTTAAAACAATAGGGTTATGTACCCTTAGATTATATGTTTAAGCAATTATTAGGATAAAGCTTAGGTAACATTTGGACCCTATGCCCTCTAATGTGCTTATTATTGGGGATTGAAAACATAAGAACGTATTTTCTTTTAATAGCCAAAACAAATCAAGTTAAATAATTTTTAGTGTCCCCAATAGAGTCGTCAAGAGAGTTGTAAGCGCACGAAAGTCGTTTGTTAGTTCATGAGATTTTTTTTTGGCAAAAATATTTATTTAAAAGATTAATTAAAAATAATGAAATTTTAAATTAACTTTACTCAATTTTTAGACTAACCATATTCAAAAGATTTCTTAGATCTATTTAAATAATTTTGGGAAATTAATTTTAAATGGCTCGCATATTGACTTTTAGAGTCGTCACTTGATTTAAAAAATTAAGAAAATGTTTTGCGTGTATAAACATAATTTTAGAGGTTTTTTTGAGTTCAATGCTTGATGACACTTAAAAAAGGCTTACATATTATGTCATCCATGCCCATTGAAGAACAATCTCTACTTCACAAAATTTTGGCTACTTTATACAATTTGATTTTTACATTTTACGATTATTTTTAAATTCTAGACATAAATTTAGGTTTGACATTTTAATTTTTTTAATATTAAATAAATGTTGATACTAACTATGTCGAAAGTTATAGAGAATGATAATTGAAAAATATCAATTAAAGAAGAAGTTAGATTTAAGAAACATTCAAACTAGACTTATTTAATAAAATAAGGTTGTTAGTTAGTCATTATCCCTCTTAGCGCGCTTGATGATCAAGTTTGAGTGGCTTTAGGCCTTATTTGATTTGGGTCAAACACTTTGGTCCCCTTTTTTATTATATGAAAAATATGTCAAATTAATTAATAGGCATGCCTATTTTATTAAAAAATTATTTGTATTTAAATGCTTTATAAATAATTATTTTTGAAATTAAAATGGTTACAATATTTTTCGTAAATAATTATTTAATTTATTTTTAATATTTATTTTAATTATTTTGGAATAAATTGATACAATATTTTTTATTAAATAATTATTTAATTTATTTTTAAATTCCTTAATTAGTCTATAATTTTAAAAAATATATATTTTAATTACTTTAAAAAAAAATTTAAAAATTATAAATTGGGTTTTTCAAATTTGAGTGTCTATAATATTTTTAAATAATTTAAAAAAAACATTAATATAATAACTAATTCAAACAATTTTTTTTATTAAACCAAAACTTGAAAACAAATTGATATATATATAAAAAAAAAAATCGTGTCATAACATTAACTTATATTTCAAATACATATGCAGCATATCTATTTAGTTAATATTTGAATAAAATGGTATATTCAATATTATTTATATCAAAACTCTATATCTCATATTTTCTTAATGTTCACCCTAGTTTTATTTAGTTGTTTTAGATGGGCCAAATAATTCACTTTTCAAGTTAAAAAATTAGCATAATTTTCATAATTACTACTTATCATCTATTAAAATCTTGATAAACATGATAGAAACTTTGTAAATCTAAAATCTCAATCTTGTCACATAGAATTAGTATGAATAAAATAATGTTCATTATGATTTTAACATATTAATTGCCAAACTCCTTATTCCAACATTTTTGTCAATGATCAATTACCTTATACCTAGTTTATGCTTAAAATAATTCCAAACAAACTAATTCTTGAAAACCGACTTAACCTAACCGTTCACGCCCCATAAAAACCAACACAATCATGAAACATATTTGGTGTATTATTTAACTCAAGCTTACAATTACATGGAAGAGAATAAAATGCAGTAAACAAGACTACATACTAATTACCGATAATGATGATGATGATGAATTAAGATAGATAAGAGATAATAATGGGGAGGTACATATATAATTAGTCTTCTTCATCATCTGAAATGAACTTACCAGTTCCAGGATTAATGGCAGCAATAAAGAAGAAAATAACATTGAACAAAACAAGTGGCTCAATCTCATTGATTGGTACACCAGTCTCAATATTTAGCTGTGCCAATGCCCCTTTCCCAGTTATAATCTCTCCTATCAAAGAGAATGCAAATCCCAGCTGAGCCAACCTCCCAACAAACAGCTCATTCGCCTTTGTGAATCCAAACAATCGTCCTCCTGGCATTCATTTTCCAGCAACAATCCAAGACTCAAGTCAAATTCATATTAACTAATCATGTTTAGTCTTTTAGATTATGGGACAACAAGAATGACTTATTTATTACCTTCTCCTAGGCCAAGAGCTGGTAGTACTCCCTTCCCTGGCGGAATTATAGCCTTTTCGATCCCAGTTGTTGGATCATCTACAAACTGTCCTCTGTCACCCAAAGCTCCAATGGCTCCAAGCAAAGTGAAGAGAATGAAGAACAGTAGGAGGGGCTCTGCCTCATAAATTGGAACTCCAGTTTCCAGATTCAGCTGTGCTAGAATTCCTTTTCCTGTTATTCCTTCTCCCAACAAAGATGCCTGCATAACAATTTCCCTTTCCATTATGTTATAGAAGAAGCTAACCTTGTTAAAGATTTGAAATTGATGAAGTTGATGATTGTGAAATAAGATTAAATCCATATAACCCATCATGATATTTAACAGATAAAGATTGATGTGTTCATATTCACAACTCTTCTAAATAATCCAAAATTTGTTTAATGAAAAAGTGGGTTTTCGAATTTGGATTAAACAAGGCTTTAATATCTTCCCCTAAATGTAAATCATCCAACAAAAAGAGGGTTTGCCCAGTTTTTCAACTGATGAACTAAAATAAAATGCTTAACTGCAAAACCAATCATGGCCACACGACCGACGAAGAGCTCATTTGCCTTGGTGAATCCAATACCACCGGAGGTACCAAATATACCATCTTCAACCTTAGGTTTTGGTGCCTACATTAATTTAGAATCAAAGTTAAGAGTCAAAAACAGAAATAGTAAGTTAAATTCCCAAATGGGTTAGAGAATTCATAAACAAAAAGAGAATTAAATGATGTTTGTACTTGAACCTTTTTAACAGGGACTGGTGCTTTAGTTTTGGGCTTGAAAAGAGCAATGGTGGTGAATGATGATGAAGAAGAAGAAGATGGTGAATTTCGGAGTGGAGGAAGAATGAAATGAGAAAAAGGCTTTGGCTTTAGACCTTCCAAAAGAGGCTGTCTCTTGAAATCCACAACTGATGAATGGCTAGAACTTAGCAGCATAGTTTGAGCCATGGCTAAGCCTCTTTCTATCTTTCTATCTCTTTCTGAAACTCTCTGGTTTGAAGTTCTGTTGGAAAGAAATGAAGTTGTTTTTGAGTGATGAAATTAAGGAGATGTGGATAGGATTTATCAGAATCGTCATGTGTGCAAATGAAGTGGCCACGTCTTTAGCTTTTGTTTTTGATCCATTTGATGAATGATGATAAATCTTTTGTGGTATTTATTCACAACTTCAATTTCAGCCAAGGACATCTATCACTACTTGCTTGTGTTATTTCCTGAATGGTCGATCTGTTTATATATGTCCCCACTTATGACAGACACAAAGAAAAGTTTTCTTTTTTATTTGAAAATGTTGTTTTTATAATTAAACTTCCTTTGGAGCATTTCATGAAACAGGTGGTGTGCAAATAAAAATCTGGAAAATGATAAAGAAAATTCATCTGAAAATATCTGTGAATTTGTGATGGACTTACCTACCAACATGGAGGAATGGTGCCCCGACGATCCGATTCTTATTTAAATATCAAAATGTGAATTTAGATATTAATTCATTTATAAAAAAAATTAATATATAGAGAAAATTCAATCATATGTAATTTTGTGAGTATTCAAAATGTTCTTCAAGTATTATTTAGATTAAAAAAAATTTGAAGACAAATCCAGCCAAACTAAATAAAATGCACACTAATCAACCTAAAACCAAATTTTCAAATATGAAGTGAAAAAAATAGCATAATTTAAAATTAAAAAATAGGACAAAAATAAATAAATAATTAAAATCTCCAACACTATATATAATAATAATCTTAATTAATTGTCATGTTTATCTCATTTTAATAAATTTCTTCACCATTAGCAAATAATTTTTATTTTTATTTTGTTTAGAATATTATATTTATTTATAAAGTTAGATAAAAGATGTTAAATTTAGTTATGTGTATTAAAAATATTGTGTATCTCTAGTATGATAAAAACATGTCATATTTATTTAATTAATAAATAAATAAATAAATAATAGTTTTAATTTTTGCTCCGATTTATTAATTAATTTTAATTAATCCTCATAATAATTCATGTGTCCTTCAAACAAAAATTCACTCCAAAATTTAATTTGGAAGCAGAGTACACGGCTAATTAAACACATACCTCATGAGTTCATAAATAAATTATTTAAATAATTTTTTATATGATATATTTAATATTTTTCATGTAAAATAAATAGTGTACATAAGATCTTTCTCCATTATAAATTATTGTTTGCATGAAATTCCATCAAGACTCCGCAATGTTACTGCAACATAGTCCACCAAATCATTTGAAAACATATACATCTCAATATATATTTATATATCTAACTTATTTTTAAATGGTTTAAAATAATTTTGATATATAGAAAATCATTATTTTAAATAAAATGAACGGTGAAGTTTCATGAATATAGTGATAAATATGTCATTAAAAACAAGTGTCCTATAAATATTTTATAAGAATATTTGTATCATAACCCTGACATTAATTTATTATCAAGGCTGTACAAGATGTATATATATTTATTTAAACTTTTTAAGAGGTGCAAAAATGTTTATGTATGTTACACCTATCAATATATATATATATATATATATATATATATATATATATATATATATATATATATATATATATATATATGAACTCTTTCAAAAAGGTGCAAAAAGGTACATGAAATGTTAAAAGAGAATTTTGAAAAACTGATAGTTCAGTATTGTTTGGCTCCATTGTAGTACACAAAACTTATTTTTATAAACTTATGGGTTAAGTATTTATGATAATTTTAAAAAAAAAATTATAAAGAAAATACAAATTTAAAAGGACAACTTAATCATTCTTTTTATTTCATTTTAAAAATAAGAGTTTTATCTCAGGAACGAAAATCAATTGTTATAATCTTCATCTAGAGCAATTCGATGAAGATAGTTTTAATTTCTTCTAAAGACGTTCATTTTTATGTTGAATAAATCAATTTGAATTTGAATCGTTTTATACGAAAGTTTCGAAATGATCAATTTGAATGAATAGACATTGTGGACAACTTCCCACGGAAAAAAGAAAAGGAAATAGGACACTAACACCACGGCATTGACAAAATTCTTGGACAATGTATGAAAAATGAGAAGAGGGTCACATTGACAAAGTTGGATAACAATTTTTTCTCTTTGCGACTATTGATGATAAGTTGTGGGTTCTAACAAATGGAACCGAGAATAAGAGCTTGAATGAGTTGATTTTTAATTACTCTTCTTTTTGGATGTAATTACATGACTTGTCGAAAGGGCTTGTGAAAGCGTTGTTGAACTCCTAATGTGCAATAGAAATCGGAAAGAAGACTGGAGATTGTTACCCTTCGACAACTTCTTTGATTAGCTCGGTTCTTTAAAAGGATATCTTAGAATTTGAGTCCTAATCAATGTGACTAAACCATTGCTCAAAGGTGTTTGGCTATTGTGTGGTGGAGAAGATCAACTCAAGCTTAGTTTTCGATACTAGAAGTTGAGTGATATATTATAATTGCATATGTTTACGGACATTATTACTTAAATTTTGAGAATCTCCTGCTTTATCATCTCGATATGGATCAAGATTGAGAACTTTGAATAGTTGTATACTTTTATTAAACCATGTATGCATACCTAATACACCATTATATTGGATCCAATGAGTAACTTAATCTGTAGATACAAAAAATGAATGGAAATGTTAAGCTTCAAATTTAAACCAAGATCGATGTTGGGATTGATTGGCGGAATCAAATACGAGCTCGGGGTGGCAGAAAGAGGAAAATTTATGTTAAATCATATAGTTGATCTTCATATTCAAAAGCATAAACTATGCTAATCAATGTTATCCATCCAATCTGCCCAAAAAGATAAATTCTTGTATAATATTGTTGCTCTAGGTTTCAATAATCTTATTTTGACTAGAACTGATATTATAAATGTAATGAGAAATGATGATCTGATTGGCCCGACAAAAGGAAAAGTAATGTGGATAACGTGAGTCATTTGTTAAATGTTGAACATATTAAAACTGCTCAATAAATTAACGGTATAAACAATATAATAAGATTGTTCAATTATTGGTGTTGAGTAACTTACAAATAGAGAATAAAAAGGCTAGTCAGAGAATTTGAGAGGCTAAATGAAGATTTAACAAGAATGGTGAGAGAAGTGAGAGATGTGAAAACTCAAACTTTTATTGAGGCGGCTAACCTAAAACAAGAATTAAGTGACTACTATAACTTGGAATAAATTTTATAATTCATTGGTGTTGAAATTAAACTCATTCCTTTAATTAAATGAAAATGATATTTGTACAAATGAAATTTGCACTAAATTTAAATATGAATTAATGATGAAATTTAATTCAAACCAAATTTATACAAAATTCAAATGTGAATTAATTGTGAAATTTAATTCAAGTGTAATATATATATATATCTAATGACGCTTAATTTTGAAATGTAGGAGGTGTACATCACGCTCTTTTCAAAATGATCTACATCATAGATATTTTTGTGTTAGATATATATATATTTCTCTCTCTTCATTTATCTTTATTAATTAATTTTTTTATTTTCTTTACCATATATATATTTTCTCACTAATAATATAAAATATATATTTTTCATCAATTCTATTAACTAAGTTTCATAAATGTCCGTTACTCTTTTATATATATATATATATATTTATATATATATATATATATATTAATGTTTTTTATTAATTAAATTTAACATTAATATTAATTATAAAAAATTGCAAAAAATAATAAGAGTTTCAGTTATTATATTATATTCATTATAAAATTATTTTATTTATATTAATTCAGTTTAGCATTAGATATTAAATATGAAAATATGTAAAAATAAAAAATTTCAGTTATCATATTAAATATGAAAATATGTAAAAATAAAAAATTTCAGTTATCATATTAAATATGAAAATATGTAAAAATAAAAAATTTCAGTTATCATATTATAATTAATGAAAATATGTAAAAATAAAAAATTTCAGTTATCATATTATAATTATCTATTAATTGAATTTAGCAATAAATATTGATTATATCAACTAGCAATAAATATTGATTATATCAACGTATATAACTACAACTAAACCAATATATTAATCCATCCAAATATTTTATTCCTATAAATAGCTTAGATGAACAAGGTTCAACTAAAGAGAGAAGAGTGATATCTTCATATACAGAGCATTTTATTTCGTCGATCTCCTTTTGTCGTGTGCTATCTCTATTCATAATCTTCTCAATTTCCCTATCAATATAATGCTTTCAATAATTGAATTTGCATTATGTTATGTTTCAACAATCCAGTTTTACTGATTTGTATTTTTTTTTCCAGGAATTTGATTATTTCAGGCAGCTGCAAAAACATCATCGGTCTCCTTTTTAGCTTCTAACTCTACAATCATTCACAAAATTCAGGTAATTTCTCTTTCCTATATATATATATATATATTAATATTTTTTATTAATTAAATTTAACATTAATATTATAAAAAATTGTAAAAATAATAAGAGTTTCAGTTATTATATTATATTCATTATAAAATTATTTTATTTATATTAATTCAGTTTAGCATTAAATATTAAATATAAAAATATGCAAAAATAAAAAATTTCAGTTATTATATTATAATTAATGAAAATATTTAAAAATAAAAATTTCAGTTATGATATTATAATTAATGAAAATATGTAAAAATAAAAAATTTCAGTTATCATATTATAATTATCTATTAATTGAATTTAGCAATAAATATTGATTATATCAACTAGCAATCATTCACAAAATTCAGGTAATTTCTCTTTCCTAATTTATTTATCTTACTTATTTTCTCTCTCATAATATAAAATAATCTCCAACCAACCAGCAAACAAATCCATTATAGGTCACTCAACTGCATTTTAAGTTTTCCTACAAAATCATTCTCTTCCAAACCCAAATATGCAGGGACACTGTTCACATACTCAAAAAATTTTCAAAACTTTTATTTCAGTCATTTTAGTTTGTTTTTAATTAATTTATATAACTTATTTATATTTTAATTTGTTTACATATTTTATTTATTTATATTTTAATTTATTTATATGATTAATTCATGATAATTTTAATAAGGTTTGTTTTGATGTATTTTTTTTGTTTGTGAGAAGTAATTTGTGTTTATGTAATAATGTTTAATTTATTTTATGTAGTTATATAAATAATTGAATGAAAATTTTAAAAGAATTAATAAGTTGTTGTAAAGTTATGGATTCAATTTGTAATTTTAGATAAATATATAGATAATATTGAAAAAATTAAAATTTATTATAAAAATGAATATTCTGAGAATATTCTTTTGAGTTTGAGTTTTTGGGTTGGAGATAAATTACTTAAATGTTTATTGCATTTTAAGTATGAGAATAGGTATTTGAGTTAGAAATATATAAATTTCTTTCATAATATATATATTTCTCTTTCTTAATCTAATTATTAAGTACTTTTTTTTTTTACTTATTGTATAAATTTTTATATATTTCACACTAATAATATAAAATATTTCTTTTATTAATATATATATATATATATATAATAATGTTTAATAGATGAATATGAAGGTTTATAAACAAATTATTAACTCTATAAATTACTCTACTTTCTAAATTAATTTCTTTATATATTTTACTCTTTTTCTTAATCTAATTATTAAGTATTTTTTTTCTTACTTTCACTATATAAATATTTATATTTTTTCACACTAATAATATAAAATATTTTTTATATTAAAATATATAATATTACCTAACATATTTATTTATATATAATAATGGATGAATATGAAAGTTTATACACAAATTTATTAGGATTTCTATCTCATTTCATAATTTCTCTCTATTAATTAACTCTATGTAATTAATTTACTTTCTAAATTAATTTCTTTATTTTATATTCAAGAATTTTTTCATTTCATAATTTATCTTTCTAATTAATTTCTAATATCACTTTTTTTTCTAATTTAATTTTTTTTCACTTTCATAATATATAAAAATTTAAAATTATATATATATATATATATTAGGTAAGTTATTGACTATTTATTTTAAATAGATGGTTATATATAAATAAATATTTAAAATAACAATATTAAATATTTCTCTCAACTAAAATCTATATATATTAATTTCGTACTTAATTTATTTTTTTTATCTCTAATCTATATATATATATATGATAATTTTAACAAGGTTTGTTTTGTTGTATTTTTTTTGTTTGTGAGATGTAATTTGTGTTTATGTAGTAATGTTTAATTTATTTTATGCAGTTGTATAAATAATTGAATGAGAATTTAAAAGTAATTAATAAGTTGTTATAAAGTTATGAGTTCAATTTGTAATTTTAGATAAATATATAGATAATATTGAAAAAATTAAAATTTAATATAAAAATGAATATTATGAGAATATTCTTTTGAGTTTGAGTTTTTGGGTCGGGATAAATTACTAAGATGTTTACTGTATTTTAAGTATGAGAATAAATATCTTTCATAATATATATATATATATATATATATATATATTTTTCTTCCTTAATTTAATTATTAAGTATTTTTTTCTACTTACTATATAAATTTTTATATTTTTTCACACTAATAATATAAAATATTTTTTTATTAATATTTTTTACATAAAGATATATAATATTACATAACATATTTATTTATATATATATATAATAACAATATATATAATAATGTTTAATAGATGAATATGAAGGTTTATACACAAATTATTTTTATCTCAATTCATAATTTCTCTCTCTTAATTAACTCTATAAATTATTCTACTTTTTAAATTAATTTTTTATATATATTTGACTATCTTTCTTAATCTAATTATTAAGTATTTTTTTTCTTACTCTTACTATATAATATTTATATTTTTTCACACTAAGAATATAAAATATTTTTTATATTAAAATATCTAATATTACCTAACATATTTATTTATATATATAATAACAATATATAACAATGTTGAATAGATGAATATGAAGGTTTATACACAAATTGATTATGATTTCTATCTCAATTCATTATTTTATATTCAAGAATTTTTTCATTTCATAATTTATCTTTCTAATTAATTCCTAATATTACTCTTTTTTTAATTAAATTTTATTTCACTTTCTACTCATCATAATATATAAAAATTTAAAATTATATATATATTAGGTAAGTTAAGGCTATTTATTTTAAATAGGTGATTATATATAAATAAATATTTTAAATAACAATATTAAATATTTCTCTCAACTAAAATCTATATATATATTAATTTTGTACCTAATTTTTTTTTTATCTCTAATCTTTATATATATATATATATATATACATATATATATTTTTGCTTAAGTGAATTTTTTTTAATTTGGTTGTTCAAGAAATCATTTATTTGTGGACAATATTATTTTTTTATATCACAGTTTTTATTATTTGGTAATTTTTTGCCTGTTTCTTAAATGTTACGGTGATCACTCTACTAAAGCGTGGTTTCATCTCTAAAATGACCGAGTGTGATTTAAACTTTTTAACAAAATTTTATCTCTAAAATATTCTTATTTTTATCTTGACTCTTGTATATCTACATTATCTCACTTTATTAAAAATACAAAGGTCTAAAGAGAATTTGATTGAGCCAACTTATTTTTTCTTTAAATAATACTATTATTTTAGTTTGAATTGTTTAAATTAAGAATTTTCTTAATTTGGTTGTTCAAGAAACTATTTATTTGAGACAATATTTTTTTTATATCACAGCTTTTATTATTTAGTAATTTTCTGCAATTTTCTTAATGTTATTAATACCGGTAATCACTCTACTACACTACTATAGTGGTTTCATCTCCACAATGACCGAGTGTGATTTAAACTTTCAAACAAAGTTCTATTTCTAAAATATTCTTTTTTTGTCCTGACTCTTGTATATCAATACTATCTCACTTTATAAAAAATACAAAGGTCTCAAGAAAATTTGATTGAGCCAACTTATTTTTTCTTTAAATAATATTATTTTTTTAGTTTGAATTTTTTTAAGAGAATTTTCTTAATTTGGTTGTTCAAGAAACTATTTATTTGTGGAAAATATTTTTTTATTACAGTTTTTTATTATTTGATAATCTTTCTGCATTTTTTTTGAATGTTATCAATACTGGTATTTACCCTACTACAGCGTAGTTTCATCTTCACAGTGACCGAGTGTGATCTATCTCTAAAATATATATATTTTTTTTTTGTCTTGACTCTTGTATATCTACACCTTCTAACTTTATGAAAAATACAAAGTTCTCAACAATTCTTTTACTAAATTTATTGAAACTCATTGTAAAAAATTGATGCAGTCAACTTTAAGAACTAAAAATAATTAATATACATATGATAGAAACATATTTTATATTATATAAACATATATCTTACTTTTAAGTTAATATTATTATTAGAATTAAGTTAGTAGTGATATATTTTTTATTGAACAAAAATATATTAATACACACTTAATCTTTGATTATAAATATAAAATTTGTATCATTTGGTTAATATTCTTTTTTACAAGATACTATTTAAGAGAATTTTTTTTATAATTTAGTAAAGGAGTTTTATTAATCTAAATTTTTCATGACCTACTTTCAAATTTTTTGGACTAGGTTGGTCTTAGAAAAAAGAGATTTTTTGAAAATTGGTTATAAATACTTATTTAAATGCTGAACTATAATATCAAACTATATCAATGATAGGTAAAATTTGTTATATACTATTATATCATTCATCCCGTATGAGTTTATCCCCTCTCTTATCTTCGAGTAAATTACTTTGTTTCTTTTGTGATGAAAAATTTTCTAACAAAAATTAACCTATAAAAAAAGATTCTAATTTTTTAATTACATTTATAAATATATAAAAATAAAAAATATATTTAATAAAATAGTTTAGAAGTCTAATAACAATCCTCTTTTTTCAAACATCATTCAAAAGATAAATTAAGTTTTAAGCCAATATAATTTATTTATATTTATTCATTTTTTAAGTTAAAATCGGGTATTGACTATTGAATTATGTTAGTTTTTTTTTATATAAAATGAATTCTAATTTCGTTTATTATGAAGTTCGTAAAATGAAGAGTAATGTTATCTTCATTTGATTATGAATTTGTTTTTATTATTGTATAACAATAATTCATAAAATAAAATATTTTTTTAAAAAACAATCAACAAAATTATATAAAAATTCAAAGGATTCGCACAAGGATTCGCACAGCACTTTGACACAAGAAATTAAGACGAAAAAAAAGTAACTAAAAATTAGAGTCAATAATCTCATCTTTAAGAATTAAGAACTATCCAATAAATCTACCAATGTCTATAAATTAAATTAGAGTTGAGAGATTTAATTTAATATAAGAAAAATAATAATATATACTTTATTTACCTACATCAAAAAAAATATTAATTATTTTTTTAGAGTAAGATTTAATTTTTTTATGTTTTTGTTAATAGTACATTTTTATATGGGTATAATAATTTTTATAATTAAAATTACAAATTTATAAAATATTTTTTATTTAAAAAATTTATATAATATAAAAAAATGATATGAAATGATATAACCTTTATTTATATAATAATAATAATGTAATTTTAAATTTTATCTTTCTTCTTCAATTAAATTTTCTCAATTTTTATTTTAAGTTTAAATAACTTAAATAAAAATAAATTATTTTTAAAATTATAGTTATAAACTCATAATATTATTTATTTATTTAATTATATATATATATATATATATATTAAATTTAAATGTTATTATCTCATATAAAATAATATTTAATATAAAAAAAATCAAAAAATTTATACGATTTAAAAAAAAATGACATAAGATAATATAACTTTTATTTGATTACATCTAAATTAAGTTTAAATATTTTCAAACATTTATTATATAATAATAATAATAATAATAATAATAATAATAATAATAATAATAATAATAATAATAATAATAATGTAATTTTAAATTTGTTGTACCAAATTTGTATTTTTTTATTTTTATCAAAATTTCTTAAATATTATTTTAAGGTTAATTTATTTTTTTATTCACTTTTTGTTTTCTATCTTATAATTTAATTATATTTTTTGATTGATTATGTATATAAATATATGAATTATATTTTTTCTTTTATTATTTTTCTTGAATTTGGAATTGAATAATAAATAGGTAGACAATGAATCTAAAATAAATATCATATCATTAAAAGTTAATTAGAAAATTACATTAATTTTGAAATTTTTATAACTTTATTTTATTTTTCTAAAAATATTTAGATTAACCTTTTAAAAGAACTTATTTTTTTTCAAAGTTTGTATTTTGTAAGCAAAACTTATTAGTTAATTTTTATTGTTTAATTTTTTTTATATAAAAAAGTGCCCAAATATCATATTTTTTTATAATTATGATATTTTTTATATTATAATCTTTGATTTAAGATATTTAAAAATATATTTTTATTTTTTTATAATAAAAACAATGCAAATATTTTCACATTTTATAGTTCGACAAATTATTCTAAGGATAAGAAGTAATTGTGAAACTAAATTGTATCACCTAAAAGTTGAGTAATATAATATAATGGTGTTATTTAAATTTTATATTAATTTTTTTTATTAATTCTAAAATTTGTTTGATAAATATATTTATTTATTATAATATGTCAAATTATAATATTTTTAGGTCAATAATAAAATTTTTATATCTGAAATTGATCTAGATAATGAGGTGGACTGATTAAATATAAAAAAGCGTATAAGCAAGAGAGAAAAGGCCAGGAAAAGCTCGGATATATTCTTATGAATTACAATAGGAACTGAACCAATCTATCTTGAAAGGCTCCCATGTCCCGCTAACCTTCTAAAATGTAAGGTCATAAAAACAGCTCATAGATAGTAAAAATTGGGTCTCACATCACCGGTGCGACTCCATGTGCTCTCCTCTCCTCTCCTTTATTTCTAGAATTGTTATTTGTTTATTTTATTTATAAGATTTTTTTTATTATATTGTTAAAATTTTTTGATTATTTATTATTGATTAATTTCAGTTAAATATTTTGTTAAACATTTTTATATCTATAATTTGTCATATTTAAAGGTATTATATGAGTCTTCTCTTAAAAGTTTAAAATAAGATCTATTTATCTTTTAAAGTACTTAATATTATAAAAATGAGAAGAAATATTTAAAATATAATTTATTAGTATAAAAGTATGTCATTTTTTTTAAAACTCACTCAATTTTGTTAATAATATTCATGAATAGTGATGTGATTTATATAATATTATAATTTTAACGTAATAATGTAATTAATTAAACTTATCTTTTATCTTATTCTAAATTGTAATCAACAATATTTATCTTTAAAAAATTGTTTATCATGTGTAAAATGACCCCTACAACGTAGGGAAATAACTCTAGTTCAAATAAAATTCAAATCAAATTCAAATGTGAATTAAAGTAAATTAATCCAAATGAAATTCACATTAAATTCAAATGTGAATTAAAGTGAAATTAATTCAATTGAAATTCACATCTAACTCAAATGTAAATTATGGTGAAATTTAATCCAACTGAAAATGAATTTGTTAATTGTTACAATTAACATTATTGTCTTGAATGAGGCAATTAACAAATGATGTTAATTGTTATGTAACTACAAAATACTTTTTGTTGGAGGTAACTTTCAAGTATGATGAAAAAGCAAGCAAAGATAATCGATGGATTGATGAATAATGAATTAGTGGCCGTTGAATTAAAAAATTTATTATGAGTTTAATTTTCAACTATAAATATTTTTTCCCTTGTATTCCTTTCCACATATTAACTCATCATTTCTCACTCTAGAATTCCAAAAGTTCTCTCCTTATTTTGTGAGTAATCTTCGAGTTCTTTATTCGATATTTCCGTTGAAACCCGGTGATAGTTCAGGTACGCGGTCAAGTTCGATGAGTAGTGATTTCAGTGCAGAATCACTACTAGATTCGTTGTACCATGGAAGTAGGGATGCAAATGAGCCGAGTCGAGCTCGAATTTGCTTGAGCTCGAACTCGACTCGATTTAGTATTTATTAGCTCGACTCGAACTCGAGCTCGAACGAGTTTATAAATTTGAACTCGAGCTTGACTCGACTATTTACCTGTAAGCTCGGTTCGACTCGAAAAGCTCGAATTCAAGATCGAGTTCGAGCTCAAACTCAAGCTCGAGCTCGAATTCAAGCTCGAACACAAACTAAAATTTATTTTCAAAATAAAATATCAAACTTTCATACATATTCAATATTTAAAACATAATATTTAAAATTGAAAATATTAAAAAATTATAATTATTTAAAATCCAAAATCATAATAATCCAAAAAGCATTCAACCACAATTACTAGTCAAATTCTAAAATATAAAATTCTAAAATTAAAGTACAATACTATATAAATTGTTTGAACACTCAATATATTAATATTTTTTAAGTCATGTTCTTCAAGCATAACACAAGTACACCTATCTGCATTTAAGCTTAAAAATAATTAATATAAAAAATACATGTTAAAACAAATAACTAAAAACAAAAACAAATTCAACATATTTTTTATTAAATATTATTATATATAATTAAATTATTTGGGTGAATATATAACAAGAATTTATTGACTTATTTATAAAAAGAATCTATTAATTATTTATATATTACAATATATTATTAATATTATAAATTTATTTTTTTCTATATATAATATATACAACCTTTTTTTATCTCTTCATAATATATACAAAATATAGACTAACATTTTTTTTATCTTTTATTATATATAATATATTAACATTTTAATATTATATATAATATAATATAATATTATTTACCATAATAGTGTTTTTCTATATAGATCTATGATCAATATATATTAAAAATATTTTTCTATATATATCTATGAACACTATTAATATATATAATAGTGTTTTTCCATATAGATCTATGAACAATTAATATATATAATAGTGTTTTTCTATATAAATCTATGAACGGTCTATATAAGCACAAATTTCTCATAATACAAAAAATTAAAATTATTTAAAAGTATGAACAATAACTATAGTAGAAATGAAAATATATTTTAATTTACCTGTAGGTTTCTTGTGAATGAATGATAGAAATAGTGTAGATGAGAGATAACATAAAAAAATGTATTAACCTATTATGAATGAGTGAAAATAATGATGAAGACGAAAGAAGAAGAAATAATGAAGAAGGAAGAAGAAGAAGAAATGGTGAAGATAGAGGAAGAACAAGAAGAAAGAAGAAATGTTGAAGATGAGGAAGAAGAAGAAACGATGAAGATGGAAGAAAAAAGAAGAAAAAGAGATGAAGAGTCATTTATGATTGATACATTAGAAATTAGGGTTTTGTTTTATAACAATATAATATATTAATGTGGATTATGAGCCCTCTATATGGGCTTTGAAAATAGAGAGAAAAAAATTGTTTTATATTTAAAGTTTTTTTATATTAAATAAATAAATAAATATATTATATATTATCAGGCTCGAAAAAACTCGACAAGCCTTCGAGCAAGCATTATATGAGCTCGAGTTCGGCTCGAATATTAAACGAGCCGGCTCGAGCTCGGCTCGAACTCGATCAAAGTCAAGCTCAAGCTGAACTTTGATCGAGCGGCTCGCGAGCAGCTCACGAGTGGCTTGACTCATTTGCAGCCCTACATGAAAGACAACCATCTACGATAAGCTCATACACAAATGGGAGACGATGAAACTGTTTAAAGGGAAATGTGTCTAACACATGCCTCGAATCAACATTTAAATTTGATGATATCGTTCTTTATATATTGTATTTTATTTAATTTCTTTATAACATCGTTCTATTATATATTTTCTGTTATTTAATTTCTTTATAACATCGTTCTTTGTAAACATTCTCTTTTATGAAAATATTATTTACTTGGCTAACTAGTAGACAAAATGTCTTTGAACTATTCTACCTTCGTGTAAACGATTATATATTTTGCATTAAAATATTTTATTTTTCGACATAAGTCAAAACTATAGATTATAATGTTTAATTTATCAATCATAACAATCTTAAAACACATATCCATGTGCTAAGTTATTTAATAGCTTGTGTCATCGAAATTTTTGACTTTGATGTTTCAGAAATACGAGCTATGATATTACAAAAGAGATGATGAATGATGTCTTAAGGATGAAGTCGATTTTAAATCCTTGTCAATAATTATCGTTGAATAACGCTAAAAGGGCAGTCTCGTCACTATCTTCTTTATATATAATGCTAAGATAATATATATATATATATGTATATATATATATATATATAATTTAATTGGTATAAGAAAGAAGTTAAAAAAGTTAGTTTTTCATTTTTAAGAAATTATTGATGATTATAATATATTAATATTTATTAAAATTAATTACAATTATAATTAAAACATATGATTTCAATTTAATAAAAATGTGATGCGATGTTTTTTAACTAAGGAGAAAACAAAATCTAATTATAAATATAGATTCTTATATATTACTTTTTTATGATATTAAGATATTAATTTTAAATGTAATATATATTCGTTTGTTGAGAGAGTAAGAATTGAAAGAAGAAGAATACGTTCATAATAAAGAAAACATAAGGTCGTAAAAGCGGTAGAATAAAGAAAGAACGCATTGGTTCAGTGGTTTGAAGTTTGGATGCAGGGGTGTGATGTGAAAGGTCCCTAGTTTGAATCTCATTTTATCCAATGATTGATGTGTTATAAAATGACTCTAGTCATTTATGTTGGAACCATTCGAATTTCTTGTGTAAAAATTATGAGATGAATGAATAGTCAATGATTTCTTGGTAGAAATTAGAGTAGTTAAAAATGACTTTAGTCATTATTGATTTTGAAACCATTCCAATTTCTTGTATACAAATTATTAGACAAATGGATAGTCAATGATTTATTTATAAAAACCAGACTAGTTAAAATGACTTTAGTCATTTATGTTATAGATGAATGTGGTAGTCAATGATTTCTTTATAGAAATTAGACTCCTTAAAATGACCTTAGTCATTGATGTGAAAATCATTCTAATTTCTTGTGTAGAAATTATGAGATGAATGAGATTGATAACGATTTCTAATAAGAATTTTGATTTGTCAAAATGACATTAATCATGAATGTTGACATTATTATAATTTTTATGTCAAAAATTATGAAATAAATTAGGGATCCAAATTATTTCTTATGTAGAAATTTAATTTTTCAAAATGATGTTGTCATAAATATTTTGAAGCATTTTAATTTCTTCTATAGAAATGATGTGATTAATCATGACAAAGAATGAATGTTGTTAAATTAAGTTAAAGGGGGAAATTGTTAATTTAAGTTAAAGGGGGAAATCGTTAAATTAAGTTGAATTATGAAAAACTTTTTAATTGATTAAAATAAATTTAGGATAATTAAAATAAACACACATGATTTTGATGAATGAATAAAACTAAGTTCAACAATGTGTTAATGCGCAGATAAATCAAAGACTCGCTAACAGTAGAGCTGTTATCAGCTGAAGACTCGCTGACAACAGAGTTGCTCAAACAGTAGAGTTCGCTGATAGAAGAGTTTGCTAGCAGCAGAGTTGCTCAAAAAGTAGAGTTCGTTGGCAGTAGAGTTACTCAACATTTGAGTTTGCTATCAGTAGAGTAGCTCATCAGTAGATCTGATCATCCGTAGAGCTCGACATCAGCAGAGTTCGCTAGCAGCTGAGCTGATCAATAACTGAGTTCGCTATCAGCAGAGTAGCTCATCAGTTGAGTTGATCAACAATTGAACTCGCTTTCAGTAGAGTAGTTCATCAGCAGAGCTCGCCATCAATAGAGTTTGCTAGCAGCTAAGCTGATTAATAGTTGAGTTCGCTATCAGCAGAGTAGCTCATCAGCTGAGCTGATTAACACATGAGCTCGCAATCAGTAGGATCAGCAGAGCTCGCTATCAGCTAAGTTCCACATCGGCTGAACGCTTATAAGCTAAGTCAAGTAGCTGAGCACTCAAACTAGCTAATTGCAATACGCAAAATGTACAACCAACTCTTTGCTTTGACATTCAAAATGATAAACGAATATTCCATTCCCTGCGCACTAAAACCCCGTATACTAGGAAAACGACAAACGTATCATTGTCACGTATCGACAAAATGGATTTGACAGTTGCCATGCTTCAAATATATAAATGCATTAGAAAACAACGGTAAAGGAAAAGTTGTCTGGTAGTTGATCAAATTCGGTATTTGATTAAATTCAGTTTTTTCATAAGGTGCTTCCGGTTTTATCTCCAATTCGGTATTTTATCCAGATCGATTTTGGAGAGGCGCTTCCAGTTTTATGTTAACATCAGTATTATGAAGAAGCGCATCCGGTAGTTTATCCAAATTAGTTTTTGGATAAGCACTTCTGCTTTTATCTCCACTTCGATATTTTGTAGGAGCGCGTCTGGTATTTTGTTTAGCCCGGTTCTTGAAGAAACGCGTCCGGTATTATATTCGGCTCGGCTCAGCTCTTGCTCAGCGCTTCCGGTATTTTACTAGTTTGGTATTATATCAGTCCGGTATTTTACCAGTTCGGTATTATATCTGCGCTTCCAGTATTTTACCATTTCAGTATTATATCAGCAATTCCGATATTTTACCAATTTAGTATTATATCAGTCTAGTATTTTACTAGTTTGGTATTATATCAGGGCTTCCGATATTTACCAGTTTGGTATTATATTAGTCCAGTATTTTATCAGTTCGGTATTGTTAGATAAAATTAGACCGATTCACAGAACTTAACACATAAACCTTCCATTCAGGAACAAGGAACCGGACCGGTCAAACAAATGAACCGGTTAAGAAGATTAACCGGTCAAGTTATTAAACCGACCAGGAACATTCGAAACATGACCGCACAAAGAAAGGATCGGCCAAAGCTAAAACCGGAAACACCAGACAGCCGATCAGCTAGAAGGCAAAGGAATAACCGGAAGATGTCCGGTTAAACCAATCACACCGGAAGCCATCCGGTGAAAAGTCGAATAACCGACCAGCATAAGAAGACACTTCGGGTATCTGTTGAGAATGATACCAAAGGAACAAACTGAACATTTCCATATTCATACAAGTCTGAGGAAAGTCTGGAGGCTGCAGAAGATCGTCCTGCAAGATCTTTCCACTCCAGGATAAATCAGAAAGGCAATCTTCCAGGTACAGACAACTGTCCAACCGACAGTTACCACATTGAGTAAAAGACAAACCTAGCCGGTTTGTCCTACATACTAGAAGAACAGACCGCCAAGTCTGTAAAGATGACCGGCAGGTCTGAACATTTGACCGCCAGGTCTGAACAATTGACCGCCAGGTCTGAATCACTGAACCTCTGCTCAGCCAATCAGATTCAAGGAAGTGAAATATGACCGTTGGCATATTTCACCTATAAAAGGAGCAGCTGAAGAAGAGTAAAAAGGGGGACAAAAACGAGACACAGGGAACATAGTGAACAAGCAATCTACAAGTGAAAAGAGTGTGTTCTCTCTCTTGGAAAAGCCTAAGTGCTAAAGTTGAAGTGTATATTTTACAATTTCGGTGTAAATTGTAAGGGTGTTATCGAGCAGAAAATAAGTCTCGATCGGATTGTATTTGTATTCCTTAGTGAATATCCTTCTCGCAGTTTCGAGAGGAAGGGGTGACGTAGGAGTTTTATCTCCGAACATCCATAAAAACCTGTCTTGCTATTTACTTTCTGCTGGTTCTACATTCTAACCGACCTGTACTAACCTATCTACACCGATCTAACCGACTCTACATCACCTAAACCGAATCACCAAGTTACAAAAACCGACCCATCAATTTCCAAACCTATCCTATTCAAAACCGGTACTACTTATCCTGTAAGTGTGCTGCTTGAACCTGAAACAAACCTCTTCCGCGCTTGAACCTGGTTCAAGGGTTTGTGACAGTTTGTGTAGTATTGAAACCCCGATGTTAATCTCTAACCGGATTAATCAACACCCTTTGAGTGAGACACGCTAACCGGCCCAACCCCGGTCCTCCAGCGGCGACCTAGATCCTAACAATTGGTATCAGAGCCAGGTAGTTTCAATACTCAAGCAAGCATGTCGTTCGATAGGCCACCAATGCTAGAAGGTGATGAATTTGCCAACTGGAAGGCACGCATGCACCTACACTTAATCACCTTGGATGATGAGATGGAGTTCATTCTGGCCGAAGGACCGATAATCATTGATAAGGACAGAAAGGAATGGACAGCTGAAGATAGGAGAAGAAATAACCTTGACAACCATGCCAGAAACCGGATCTCCAACAGTGTGGACAGAAATACGTACTGCAAGATCAGAGACTGCAAAACCGCAAAGGAAACATGGGACACGGTTATTCAGATCCATGAGGGAAATGAAAGAACCAAGGAAAACAAGGTAATGGTAGCTACTCAGAAGTTTGAAAGCATCAAGATGAAACCGGGAGAAACAATGATAGAATACAGTGACCGGTTCACTGGTGTGCTAGATGAGCTAGCAACTCTTGGCAAGAGGTATGACAACAAGGAGGTCATCATGAAAGCTTTAAGATCTCTTCCAAGTGCATGGGACATAAAGATAATGGTAATGAGGGAATCAAACTGCCTAAGTAAGATGAAACTACATGATGTATTCGAAGATCTTAAGGCATATGAGTTTGAAATGAGATCTAGGACTGAAGAAGAAGTCTCGGCCTCAACCTCAACCAGAGCACTGATCACATCCACAGAACCGGTTGCACCTACACCTGCACCTGCACCGATCAGAACCGCCGAACAGTTTACCGAGGATGCCATGGCAATGCTTGCACAGAAATTTGGGAGGTTAATGAAAAGAAACCAACCGACAAACTACAACTATGGTGATAAATCCAATGTAAGATGCTATAACTGTAACTGTTTGGGACATTTCAAGTGGGAATGCAGAAAACCTAGGAGAGATGACCGGAAACCGGACAACCACAATAACCGAAATAACTATCAACAAACCGGTGAAGGAAGTGAGGTTCAAAAAACACTGATAGCCGATGATGGAGGAAGCTTATGGGCTCACAGTGATAGTGATGATGAACTCACATGCCTCATGGCAAATGAGAAACAGGTATTTGACTCTCCTTGTGAAGAATTTACTAAAGATGAGTTATATAATGCATTGAATGATATAGTAGAAGAGTATAAAAACCTACTAGCCATGTTACCTAAGCAACTCAACTTTAGAACCGACCCTATAGTACCCATTCTGACAGAACCAGAAGTATCCGTCATAACCGAACCAGAGATCATCGAACCTGATGAAACCCCTACCTTAGAAACCGAGTTAGAACCTAAACCATCACTTAAGACCGAACAATCTAGTGAACCAGTTCGAGAGCTAACCGAGGAAGAAAATGCCCGACTCAAGTATAAAATGGCCGCATATAAGAGATCTAGCGATATAGTAAAGAAAATGTGTAGTCATTACAGACATCCTTTTTGCATGTTCGGCTTAGGATACAAAAATGATAGATCCAAAGACCAAAAACCCGCAGAGAAAGTAAGGCTCTCAAAGAATGACCTTCCTTTTATAAGCTTCATTAGAAGTTTCTTAACCGCTGAAGAGGAATTGACCGCATACTATACGGCAGAAAAACTAGCCTACATAGGTCCAACTGCCTCTGAGAAGTGGCTTGACCCATAGAAAAGAAAAGCCGACCTGCTCAAAAATAGGAGAGCCAATCCTCAACCGCATAGGACAAACCACAAAACACCCTCATTTAAAACCTTCTTAGAAAAACCGAGATATCCAAAACCTAGTGCCAAAAGGACAGTCAAGACCTTAGCAAAGAAAGTTGTCCGGTTTGTCAAGGTCTGGATGCCCAAGGGACTAACCGCATGTGGACCCAAGTGAATGTGGGTACCAAACAGTTGTAAATATGTACATTTTGCAGGATTTAAAGAAACGGCTAGGAAACTCTGAATGGTACTTGGATAGTGGTTGCTCCAGGCATATGACCGGGAACAACAACCTTCTAACCGACATCAGAATAGAAACCGGTGCACTAATCACTTTCGGTGACAACTCAAAAGGTAGAACTGTGGGCAAGGGTAAGATTGTCCATGGTAACTTAACAATTGATGATGTACTCCTAGTTGAAAACCTACGCTTTAACCTACTAAGTATTAGTCAAATGTGTGATGCTGGATACACGGTAGAATTTCTTAAACATGCATGCTTAGTTAAAAACTCACAAGGTATTATACTACTAACCGGAAATAGGCTAGGAAATATTTACAAGGTAGACTGGAAAACTAAAGTAGAATATCCTGTATGCATGATAGCTAAGACTGATCAAACCTGGTTGTGGCATAAAAGACTAAACCATCTGAACATGAAAACCTTGAACTACATTCGCGGTAAAAAGCTAGTTGAAGGTATTCCTGACATAGTATTTAACAAGGATAAGGTTTGCTCAGCATGTCAAATGGGTAAACAAACTAGGTCAACTTTTAAAAGTAAAGGAAATATCCAATCTAGCCGATGTTTAGATCTCCTTCACATGGATTTATTTGGACCGATTCAGGTCATTAGCCTAGGGGGTATGCTTTACACCATGATAGTTATTGATGATTATTCTAGGTACACATGGGTAATATTCTTACCATCCAAACGTGAAACCGCATCAAATTTGTTCACATTACTTAAACGTTTGCAAAATGAAAAATCAACTCGCATTAATAGTATTAGAAGTGATCGAGGTACCGAATTTACCAACAGCACTTTAACCGCATTTCTTGATGAATCCGGTATTAGACACGAGTTGTCTAGTGCTAGGACTCCTCAGCAAAATGGCCTGGCCGAGAGAAGAAACCGGACTCTCAAGGAAGCCGCACGGTCCATGATAGCCGATTCGGGCATTGCTCAGAAATTCTGGGCTGAGGCTATCAACACTGCATGTTATACACAAAACCGGTCTCTGATTAATAAATTTCACAACAAAACACCGTATGAGGTATACTTTAACAGGGTTCCCAACCTTAAATACCTCAAAATTTTCGGGTGTAAATGCTATATTCATTTAAATGGTAAAACCTACCTTTCTGCTTTTGATGCAAAAACCGATACTGGAATCATGCTAGGTTACTCAACAGTGAGTAAAGCATATAGAGTGTATAACAATAGAACTTTAACCATGGAGGAATCACTTCACGTTGTTTTCGATGAATCGGTTGAAAATAACACTGCATCATGCTTTGATTTACACAACAGATTGGAAAATAACAATATCCATTCTGATGGTGAAGATGAAATTCCGGTTTTCAGGCGGTTTGTCCATGACCAAATGGGTAACATTGAAACCCAGCCGGATCAAGCTGTCCCACGACAGGAGGCTGACACTTCGGTTCAAACCGAGGAAATCGGTCGGTCTGACAATCCTATTCAGCCTACCGATATGTCTAGCCTTGATCAAGCAAACGGTAATTTGGTAGACATCCCTGAACCGAATTTTAAAAGGAACACTAAACATCCTCCTGAGCAAATTATAGGTGACTCTTCAGAACCTGTTCGAACTAGGCGTCTGGAGGAATACTTTAATTCCGCCTTTATATCCCAGATTGAGCCGAAAAGAATAGATGAAGCATTGTCAAATCCGGATTGGATCTTGGGAATGCAAGAAGAATTAAACCAGTTCGAGAGTAATAAAGTCTAGTACCTAGTCCCTAGACCAAAAGATCAACCGGTCATAGGAACAAGATGGGTATTTAGAAATAAACTCAATGAAGACGGTTTCATCACGAGGAACAAAGCCAGATTAGTGGCACAAGGTTACAAATAGGAAGAAGGCATTGATTTTGAAGAATCATTTGCCCTTGTAGCTAGGATTGAAGCTATTAGGATTTTTCTATCCTTTGCTGCATTCAAAAACTTTAAGGTTTTCCAAATGGATGTTAAAAGTGCATTTTTGAATGGTGACCTACGTGAAGAGGTGTATGTTGAACAACCACCCGGTTTCAAAAGTGCTGAATTTCCAAACCATGTATACTGGTTAAACAAAGCTTTATACGGTCTAAAACAAGCACCTAGAGCCTGGTATGACACACTAACCGCATTTCTGTTAAAACATGACTTCACAATCGGTTCGGTGGATAAAACGTTATTTAAATTTGAAAAGAAGGAACATATCCTACTTGTTCAAATCTATGTAGATGATATCATCTTCGGTTCAACCGATCCTAAGTTATGTGATAAATTTTCAACCCTGATGACTAACAAGTTTGAAATGAGTACGATGGGAGAATTAAGTTTCTTCCTAGGTCTTCAGGTTAAACAACTCGAAGAAGGAACGTTCATTAGCCAACCCAAGTATACCAAGGAGCTTCTAAAGAAATTTGGGATGGACACATGCTCCTCAGCAGCTACTCCAATGAGCTCATAGGTTAAATTGGACAAAGATGATGAGGGTCAATCGGTAGACCAGATCGCTTACCAAGGCATCATCGGTTCTCTTCTATACCTGACAGCAAGTAGACCGGATATTCTATTTGTAGTCGGTGTGTTTGGAAGATTCCAAGCCAATCCAAAACAATCCCACTACACAGCCGCAAAGCGAATATTGAAATATCTAAAGGGAACACCTGACGTCGGCCTGTGGTATCCAAAGGATTCATCCTTTAACCTAACGAGCTATTCAGATGCAGACTATGCAGGCTGCAAGATTGATAGAAAAAGCACCAACGGAACATGTCAATTCCTAGGTGACCGACTTGTTTCATGGCATAGCAAGAAACAAACATCAGTGGCCACATCCACCGCAGAAGCTGAATACCTGGCGGCCGGAAGCTGTTGCTCACAACTCCTTTGGATCCAACAACAATTGACGGACTTCGGTGTCATAACCGAAGAGTCTCCGATCTTCTGTGACAACACAAGTGCCATAGCAATCACCTACAATCCGGTTCTACACTCCAGAACCAAGCACATTGACATAAGGCACCACTTCATTCGGGAACATGTCATGCTGAAGCATATCCGGTTGGAATACGTATCAACTGATCAACAAGTAGCCGATATCTTCACCAAGCCTCTACAGGAAGCTAAGTTCTCTCAATTCAGACTTACTCTCGGTTTAACCGACATTAGTCAGATCCTCCCTAAGGATGCTTAAAGGAATTCGGTTCGGACAGACAAAACCGGTAGTTCCTCCTAAACTGTCGGACTTCAAATTTTTAAGGTATCTATGGAAGAACCGCCTGGTTTATCAGTCAGAGTAAACCGACCGGTTACTTAGTGCATGCACCAAATAACCGCATCGGGACGAACGACTGATAACTGACCGGTTCGGAAATAGGTTATCTTAAATTATTTGAACTTCAAACAAAAGTGGAATAATTATCTGTGTTTAAACCTATCTGTTCTGAAACATTTCATTTTCAAAGTAAAATGGTCGCACCTAAAAAGACGTGAAGATCTGATATCTTTCATGGTCCAGGTCTATGACCAACATCCTAGGCTCTAGACATGCTTATTTCATGCAAAACTCTTTACCCTATGGATAATAGATATTATCACCTGTGATACCTGGATAATAGGCTTCTTTCTCCACTAGTATATAAGATGAACAAACCTTAAACAAAACAATCACAAGTTGTATACCTCCTTCTCTCACTAAGACAAAATGTCTCAGTTCCCAAACATCCTTCAAGTGGATTTCAACTCTGCTCAAAGCACTGAGCACTATGAGGTCTTCAAGATGATCAAGTCACTTGAAGACACCGGCCTTCAACACTTTCTAGATGACAAACATGTCATCTATTCTGAGTCTGTCCTGGAGTTCTTTTATAACGCCAGGGTCTTTCGCGGTACTCCTCACTTTGACACCCACATCCAGTCAAAGGTAGGAGGTATCGTCTTTGACTTTACCGAAAATGACTTTGCTAGATGCTTTAACCTGCCAAAGTAGGGGCTAACCGACCTCAACATACCGGCCGAACTAAAAGCCGAGATCTCCTTATCCTTTGCCCGGTCAAGCCATCCGGTGGATGACCACGGTGCTAAATCACTATTGAAAGCTGAATACCAGCTTCTCAATGATGTAGTCGGTCGAGGCATCCTGGGAAGGGATGTGACCAACACATACTGCACCGCTGCCTTTAACATGATGGCTGCCATAACTACTGGCACACCGGTCAATTGGTCGAGGGTACTGTTCGACGTCCTAGTCTGGATGATTGGTGTTCAATCAGTCGACCTCATCCCTCAAATAAGCTGTTTGCTTCTAGAACTTGGAGTTCCAACATGCCCGGGGGAAGGGCTGAACCAAGCTCAAGTGCTAACCAAGGAAATAACCGACTCCTTCTATGAGCGGTTTGAGAAAGCATGGAAGAGGAGGAACCGTCACTCCAACGGTCACACCACCTCCAGCGGTTATTAGGTCACTCCTTCCTACACCCGGTCATTTTGCTGCACGCACCGGGTGTATCCCTGTTCAACATCCTTATGATCATTTCGGTTTTATCTATGTCCTTTTCGGTTTAGCCTAAGTTATCTTCGGTTTCTATCGGTTACTTTTCAGTTTGTTGTTGCATGGGTCATTAATGAAAAGTAATACTTAATTAATGAAGTAACCCCCAACTACATGAGTAATCAATACCCAACTAACTTGGTTACTTTCCAACCAAATCCCACCTCGAGCTCCGCAACTAGTCAAAAGTAACCCCTTCCCAATGCGTTTTGAAAACATAAATATTCTCTTCCTTAATGAGACAAAACTGACATTCAATGCTAATATTTTCCCTCCAAAACCGAATCTATATAAAGGGCTATCCTCTAATCAACTAAACACATCCTAACCACGAAACTCTCTTGAACTCTCTCTCTCTCTTTTAGCAAAAGTTAGAATCATGCCGAGTCGAACTTTAGGAAACTTCTTGAGCATCGACTTCGAATCTTGTATGGAACATTGGGACGGAGAAACAAAGGAGGTCATGTTTGAATCTCTCATTGACACCGGCCTTCGAACCTTTCTCGAAGAATCCGGTCTCATTCTTCTTGAGGATGTTAAGACCTTTTTCAGAAGTGCTTGCATCAGAGGTAACTATATCGTCTCCACGGTAAGAGACCATACTTTCTGGCTTGATGAAGCCGAATTTGCACAAATGTTCAACCTACCCACAGAAGGGTTTTCCGACTTCCCAACCCGGGTGGGGAGTGCAGCAACCGATCATGCAATGTTCTTCTCTGAACCGATGTTCCGGTAGAAAACCATGGGTTAAAAACCCACCTTGCTCATCACATTCAACTCCTTCTTTGAGATTGTAACCCGCTCCATCATTTGTCAATCCCCGAATCAGCGTTACTCCATCTAAGTAACCGGTTAATATTGTCAAAACCAGTTAAAATTCTGCTTATTCAAATAACCGGTTAAATTTCGATAACCAAAATTCTCCGGTTAAAATACAAAACACCGCAGCATCAAACGGTTTCAAAGGGGGGATTGCGTCATCAAAGTCAAAATCGAAAATTTTGGAGGGAAATTTCCCGCCCAAAAATTCCCGCTCAAACTTCTCACCTCTTTGTTTACCGCCCATTGAATTGGCGCCTCTTTGATTACCGCCCTTTGATTCCCGCCGTTTGGATTACCGCATTTTTGGCTTCCCGCCCACAGTTTGTCGCCTCTTTGGCTTGGAGGGAAAATTCCCGCCAAAAATTGATGGGACGGTTGGGTTTCCAAACCGCGCCTATAAAAGGAGTTCTTGGCTATTTCATTTCACTCTCACGCGAAACAGCTTTCTCTCTCTCTAAGCTCTCAAACTTTCTCTCAGCGGTTATTTTCTTGTTTTCTCAAACCCTCTCAATCATCTAAGATGGGTCGTAACTCGGCTTTGTTCAAACAGATCACTCAGGTGGACTTTGAGGAGATCCGCCAAAACGGCTCGGTTGCGGTAAAGGAAGTTATTGACAGAATTTCCGAAGCCGACCTCGAGTATTTTCTAGGCGGCCCCTTTATCCTCTACAGAGAAGCAGTTGAAGAATTCTTCGAAAACGCATCTCTCTCTGGCGAAAAAATAACCGCAACAGTTGGCGGAAAACAATTCGAATTAACCGAAGAATCGGTTGCGGAGATCCTACGTCTTCCAACAGATGGCCGAAACGCTTTGATGGAGCTAGCTCCAACAACATTCGAGGCGGTCTGCCAGATTCTTTCTGCAGACGCGGAACCGGTGAAAGTATCCGGTAAGAAATCGACACTACGACCGGAATACATACCGCTTTGTGACATCTTCACAAACTACGATAACCTCACCAAGGCCAAAATCGAGATGCTTATCGGTTTGTTGGAGGGTACGAAAGTCAACTGGGCAAAGGAAATTTTCCACAACCTGAAGGATATGGTGAAACCGGATTCCGCCCGGTCATGGGGATACGCCATCCCTCTTGGAAAAATCTTGCTCCACCATAACATCAACACCGGTCCTGGTGTTATTCTCCCATCAAGCAGGATAATAAGATTCAAACAATTCCAGGAGAGGAAGCAGCCGGCCCCCGGCTCTACAGGTGGCCGAAAGAAGAAATCCGCCAAGGCACCGGCTCCGGCAAAAGACAAGTCCGGAAGCAAGAAGGGTAAGGCACCGATAGTATTCACAGAACCGCCATCGCAAACAAGAGATGAGGAAGAATCGGCTTCCACGTCTGACCGAACCGGCTCACAGAAAACCGATGAAAATCCTTCCGTAGAGAAGGACCGAATGAAGAAGAACATTCGGGTACAAGTCCTGACAACAACGATGCGGCCGCAAGCATTGAGAACACCGATGCTGGTGCAGATGGCCGTGAAGAGGAAGAGACTCCCTTTGACAGCGACCAGAAGAAGGCCGAAAGTATAGTGCGTAGAATTCTGGAGGAAATCGAAAATCGAGTCCAAGCGGTTGCCGCAGTATACCAGGAGTGGCACGAGTACCGATACGACAAATTCTTCAAGCACATGCTACCAGGCCTAACTGATGAACAAAGCTTCAGAAGGCTGAAGGAGATAGAAGAAACCATTATAAGCCTCACAAACGCCGAAACTCCTAACGAAGCCATGGACCGATACGCTATCGTGAAACCGCGTGCTCGGCTACAAAAGCTAACCGTACGTATACAAAAGCTTACAGAAAGGTATGTGGCGGGAACACCGAAGGCTAAGTTACAACTCCTAGTGCTGGAAATGCTTGAAGTGAGGAAAGGAGAATTCCTTGACGAAATCAAGCAGATTGACGCGGTGCGCGGCCAGCAAAACACACCGCATTCTCCAGCTCCTGAGACCGATGACGGTCAGAATCGAGGTGCAACACCTCCTCTAAGGGATCCGGTAATAAACGAAACAGACAAAAGGATGGGGACTCCTTTCACCGAGCAACTTGAAACTGATCAACCCGGGGTTTCCGAACTGGGCGTCACAGAAGAAATGGTCAAGTCCCTTATTCAAGAGTTTGCCGACTCAACGGTCCAACCATTACAGGAGAAAATCAAGAAAGTCGTGCGCCAAACACTCTTGTTCGCCGAAAAGACGAGGGATGATCTTGTAAAGGCAGAGGACCGGATCGCAGTCATCGAAAACGAATACCGGGACGACGTGGTTCTGCACAACGAGCATTATCAACAAACTGAGGACTTGGAAGATAGGACTTCAAGGATAGTATATGACATGGATCGGTTTGAAAGGGAAACCGAGCAACGATTCAAAGAGGTCGATGAGGACCTAGGGCGGTCAAGAAATGAAGTCGGCTCGACACTTGACAGGGTCACAGATCTGGAAAAGAAGAATGCAAGCCTTGAAGACCGCAACGACAAACTTGAAGCCGATCTTAAGGCGCTAACCGAACAGGTCAATGAGTTGATAAATGCCAAGATCAATGATGACATAGCGGTTGAGGAAGCAAACGTCCGAGCGGCTAAGGAAGTCCAAGATGCGCTGGACGAAGAAGCGCGGAAAGAAAAAGAGGCACCGCATCTGACCGAAGAAGAAATAGCCGAGCGCGAACGAAACACTACGGCTAAATATCCGGGACTTGCGAAATCCGTAGCAGTTCAAGCGGCCAAAGATGCAGAGCGGTTAAATGCACAAAAATAAGGGCTCGAAGAATATGCCAGGGCTCACAAGAAGAAAAAGGCAGCATCCTCCTCTTCGGCTCCGGTAAAACGAAAAAGGAAGGTTTCTGCAAGAAAAATGTTGGAGAGGATCACCGAGACAAATATCGATGCTCCACCAAACCCACAGCAAACCGAGGATGAAGACGAAGAGCATCTGGAGCAGCGTTCTACAAGACAGCGAGTCTTTGATACGGTTCCAATCAGCACAGTCGGTCAACCGCAAGCTGAAGGTTCATCTTCAAGACCGGATCAACGGGATGAGGAAGAACCGACCGATGATATGATGGACGACTTCAGATTTTCCGAATTAGAATAGGGGATTTATTTTCTTACTTTATGTTTCTTTCGGTTACTTTTATATATATATAAAGTTATTTTTGAAACCGGCCTATACTTGCATTTCTACATGGTTTTGATCATTTTAAATAAAATAATCAAAAAGGGAGAAATTGATAAGATAAAAGATAATAATTTTCCAAAATTTTTCTCAAAATTTTCCCAAATTTTACGAAAAATTCTCCCAAGTCAGTTTCAAAAATCCGATCAAATAAAGAACCGGCCTACGTTTGCAAACTTACATGGTTTTGATAATTTTAAATAAAATAATCAAAAAGGGAGAAATTGTTAGATAAAATTAGACCGGTTCACAGAACTTAACACATAAACCTTCCATTCAGGAACAAGGAACCGGACCGGTCAAACAAATGAACCGGTTAAGAAGATTAACCGGTCAAGTTATTAAACCGACCAGGAACATTCGAAACATGACCGCACAAAGAAAGGATCGGCCAAAGCTAAAACCGGAAACACCAGACAGCCGATCAGCTAGAAGGCAAAGGAATAACCGGAAGCTGTCCGGTTAAACCAATCACACCGGAAGCCATCTGGTGAAAAGTCGAATAACCGACCAGCATAAGAAGAGACTTCGGGTATCTGTTGAGAATGATACCAAAGGAACAGACTAAACATTTCCATATTCATACAAGTCTAAGGAAAGTCTGGAGGCTGTAGAAGATCGTCCTGCAAGATCTTTCCACTCCAGGATAAATCAGAAAGGCAATCTTCCAGGTACAGACAACTGTCCAACCGACAGTTACCACATTGAGTAAAAGACAAAACTAGCCGGTTTGTCCTATATACTGGAAGAACAAACTGCCAAGTCTGTAAAGATGACCGCCAGGTCTGAACAATTGACCGCCAGGTCTGAATCACTGAACCTCTGCTCAGCCAATCAGATTCAAGGAAGTGAAATATGACCGTTGGCATATTTCACCTATAAAAGGAGCAGCTGAAGAAGAGTAAAAAGAGGGACAAAAACGAGACATAGGGAACATAGTGAACACGCAATCTACAAGTGAAAAGAGTGTGTTCTCTCTCTAGAAAAAGCCTAAGTGCTAAAGTTGAAGTGTATATTTTACAATTTCGGTGTAAATTGTAAGGGTGTTATCGAGCAGAAAATAAGTCTCGATCGGATTGTATTTGTATTCCTTAGTGAATATCCTTCTCGCGGTTTTGAGAGGAAAGGGTGACGTAGGAGTTTTATCTCCGAACATCCATAAAAACCTGTCTTGCTATTTACTTTCTGCTGGTTCTACATTCTAACCGACCTGTACTCACTTATCTACACCGATCTAACCGACTCTATATCACCTAAACCGAATCACCAAGTTACAAAAACCGACCCATCAATTTCCAAACCTATCCTATTCAAAACCGGTACTACTTATCCTGTAAGTGTGCTGCTTCAACCTGAAACAAACCTCTTCCGCGCTTGAACCTGGTTCAAGGGTTTATGACAGTTTGTGTAGTATTGAAACCCCGGTGTTAATCTCTAATCGGATTAATCACCACCCTTTGAGTGAGACGCGCTAACCGGCCCAACCCCGGTCCTCCAGCGGCGACCTAGATCCTAACAGGTATTATATCAGCGCTTCCGGTATTTTAAGAGTTTGGTATTACACAAGCTCTTCTAGTACTTGATCAAATTTGGTATTTGATTAAGCATCCGTTATTCTGACACAATAGCGGAGCTAAATCTATAGAAGGCTGTCACGTGCCAAGCTGATTCAAATTGCATGTGATGTATGTTCCCAGTACACCACGATCCATTAATGAATATTCGGCGCACTATCTTCATCCAGTACAAACACGATCAAAAGCGCATATTCTCTAATGTACAAGTTTGACACACATCCAACCAAAATAGAATAGGTGTCCTCTAAGGCAAATTTGTCCGTTGCATATTGCCTATTTAATAAGAAGTTGGAGGAATATTTTCTTAACCTGTTCTACATCTACTTCAACTAGTTTTACTGTGTTACCAAGCATACTTGTGAAATCTCTTCCAAACGCTCATGCTCTCAAGTTTTAAAAGCTTACAAGTTTGTTAGATCATTAACTTGTATTACATTCATTGATATTTCTATGTGAGATTCAATATTGTAAGTTAAACAGAGGTTGTTCTGTTTAATAGATTGTTGTGTTATAGGAGTTCGGAAACAAACAGTGTTTAAGTCCTGGTTGTCCAACTAGGTTTGTGTAAGCGTTGTATTCAAACCTAAATCTTCTAGTTATTATCCTTCGCAAGGTTGAGAAGAAGGGGTGATGTATGAGAGTTTTTCTCTGAACATTCATAAACAAACTTTGTGTCTTGTGTTCTTTACTTTCCTAATCTCTTAACCCCTTTCATTTGCCGCTTCAAGTCCAACTAAACAATTCCGCACTTGACTTCGTTCAAGATTTTGTGAAGACTTATGAAGAATAGAAACGAATATTAACTTCTAACAGATTTAATATCAAAGTGAAGTGTATAAGCGTTCAACATAGTCAGACCTCTGTCTCTATTGTTGCACATGATCCTAACAAGTGGTATCAGAGCGAGTTGTTTCCATTCTTAAACAATCAAATATCATCATGTCTCTCAACAAGCTTCCCATGTTCTGCATGGAAGAGTATGATGATTGGAAGATTCACATGGAGGTGCATCTAGTCTGCTAAGACGACAATATGTGGTACGTTATCACTTATGGTTCAATAAAAATTGAGAAACCAAGATGTGAATGCACTAGTGAAGATAAAAGGAAGAACAATCATGATAACATGGCCAAAAACATCTTGTACAAAACTCTCGACAAGAACATGTTTGGGAAGATAAGATCATGTTCTACTGCCAATGAGATATGGGAAAAGATCATCCAACTTTGCGAGGGCAACTAACAAACTAGAGAGAATAAGATCATGGTGGCCACTCAAAAGTTCGATAGTATCAAGATGCGCCCAGGGGAGTCGATGATCGAGTTTGACGAACGCTTCACGAGCATTGTCATTGAACTTTCCACTCTAGAAAAGGTCTTTGGCAATAAAGAAATCATCGTCAAGGCGTAGAAGGCTTTTCCCAGTGCTTGGGACATTAAGGCGACGGTGATGAGGGAGTCTAGAAACCTCCACAAAATGGAGTTACACGACATGTTTTCTGATCTGAAAGCCCATGAGTTTGAGATGAACTCAAGGAATGAAGACGGTCCATCATCATCAACTTTGACTAAGGCGTTGGTGTCCTGTGTGGAGCCAGCAGTTCCCTCACCCATCAAGTCAGCTAAGCAGATCAGTGAAGATGCGATGGAAATTTTTGTCAAGAAGTTTGGTAAATTTATGAAAAAGAATCAATCCAACTCATCTTTCAATAACAATAATAACTCTAATGATTATAAGGATAACATATGTTGTTTTAACTGTGATACTTTAGGTCACTACAAGTTGGAATGTCGGAAGAGAATGAGAGACGACAAGAAGCCAACTGATCAGAAACATAAGGAGGATCATACATCATCCAAGCATAAGAAGGATCAGAAAGTTATGTTGGCAGAGGAGAGCAGAAGAAAGTGGGACAAAAGTGATTCGGACTCCATCTCCTCAAGTGATAGTGACGATGAAGACATCAAGTGCTTCGTGGATAATGATGAAGAAGTATTTGACTTTTCCTATAAAGAGTTCACTCGGACCTGATTACTGCACTCAACGACATGGTCATTGAGTACAAGAAATTGTCTAATCTCGTTTCAACTCAACCAAACAACATAATTGGTAAAATAAATGAACTATCATCTAATAATGAGAAGCTCAAGGAGACAATTCAATTGTTAACCAAAGAAAACGAGAGAGACAACTATGTGATCAGTACATGGACGAAGTCTGGGGATGCAGTCAATCCGATGACAAGTCAACTAAGGCCTGTCAAATGCAAATTTGGTCTAGGCTATGACAATAGAAACCCAAAAAAGTCATGCAAGAAGTTGAAACCCATGAAAGGCAAACTTCCTCATATAAGTTTTATCAAGGGTACCTCAACTGACACTCAAGCGAATCACGATGCAGATGAGTCAGTAATTAAAAAAGAACTAAAATATGTGGAGCCAACTGACAAGTCACGGTGTCTTAATCCTAAGAGAAGGAAAGTCAACCGGTCAGCTGGACGTAAACATGACAAAAGGCCGAGGAGGTCTCCTCAAAACATTATGACTCATCTAAAGGTAGGCAGAGAGATGTCAAGCCTAATGCAAATAAAATTATTAAGACAAAACATTAGGAGATCCATCAAAATAACACAAGTATGGATCTCCAAAGGACTTATTAACCGTGGACCCAATTAAATGTGAGTATCAAAAGTTGTAAATAGTTTTATTCGCAGGTTAAACAGGTCAATTGCCTGGAGGATTCAGAATGACACTTGGACAGTGGATGCTCAAGGCATATGACCGAAAATAGCAAACTTTTAACCAATGTTGTAAAAGAATCTGGATCAAGAATCACATTTGGTGACAACTCCAAGGCTAAGACCGTGGGCAAGAGTAAGATTGTCCATGGTAACCTCACCATAAACAACGTGCTACTTGTTGAAAATTTGTGCTACAACTTGCTTAGTATAAGTCAAATGCGTGATATAAGATACCTTGTTGAATTTTATAAGCAAGCATGCATAGTCAAGGATCAAAAGGGAAGTACCTTGTTGACAGGTCATAGGACATTTAACATCTATAAAGTCAACTGGAAAAACAAATCATCTAATCTTATTTGTATGATAGCTAAAAACGATCAAAACTGGCTTTGGCATAAGAGACTTAACCATCTAATTAAGACTACTAACTCTATCTGCTCTAAGGAATTAGTTGTAAGTATTTCTAAATTGAAGTTTTCTAAAGATAAAGTCTGTTATGCTTGCCAGATGGGCAAACAGATCAAATAAACTTTTAAAAGTAAAAGTAACATACAATCTGAAAGATGTTTAGAACTTTTGCATATGGACTTTTTCGGTCCAATCAAGGTAATTAGTTTAGGAGGCATGATGTATACCTCAGTAATTATTGATGACTACTCTAGGTTTACCTGGGTTATTTTCCTACCTTCTAAAGATCAAGCTACTCCTAACTTGATTAAAATGCTTAAAAGAGTGCAAAATAAAAAAATCGATAAGCATAAATAAAATTAGAAGTGATGGGGGTACTAAGTTCACTAACAGGACTCTGTCTTCTTACCTTGAGGAGTATGGTATTAGACACAAGTTGTCTAGTGCCAGAACTTCATAGTAAAACGGCTTGGCTGAAAGGAGAAACAAAACCCTTAAGGAGGCGACTAACTCAATGATAGCTGACTCTGAAGTGGCTCAAAAGCTTTGGGCAGAGGCTATCAACACAATATGTTATACTCAAAATCGGTCAATGATTAATAAGACGTCTTATGAAATTTACAATGGCAAAACTTCTAATGTTCTCTATTTTAGGATTTTTGGCTGTAAGTGTTACATTCATAATAATGACAAGAATTATTTGACCGCTTTTGATGCCAAATCCGATAGTAGTATTATGTTAGGATATTTCCCAGTCAGTAAAACTTATAGAGTGTATAATAATAAAACTCTAACTGTTGAAGAATCATCCCATGTTGTGTTTGATGAGTCTGTCGAAAGTAACACCAACATATCCATTGATTTGTCTAAGAGAATGGAGGATGTTACTCTCCAATCTGATAGCGAAGATGAAGTTCAGGTCAACAAAAACTCTATGTATGACCGGACGACTGAAACTGTTGAAGATTAACAAGACCAGACTGTTTCTCAACAGGAAGCTGACAGCCTGGATAATGCTGAGTCAACCGGTCGGTCAGATCTTGATCAGCAAACCGGTCGGTCAGATTTCTTAGAGTCAACCGGTCGGTCATAAAAAAATTTGGGACCAAACTTCAAATGAAACAAAAATCATCCTTTTGAGCTAATAATAGGTAACCACTCCGCGCCTCTTAAGACCAGACATCAATTGCTAAATGAGTATGTGAACTCTGCTTTCATCTCTTAGATTGAACCTAAAAAGGTTGACGAAGCATTGCTTGATCTAGATTGGATCCTTGTAATGCAAGATGAGTTAAACCAGTTCAAAATAAACAAAGTATGACATTTAGTTCCAAGACCAACTAATCAATCTATCATTGGAACTAGATGGATCTTTCGCATTAAACTTAATGAAGACGGTTTAGTTACGAGGAATAAGGCTAGATTAGTGACTCAAGGATACAAACAAGAGTAATGCATTGAATTTGAGGAGTCATTTTCTCACCCCATCACCTCTCATTCTGTTCCTCCCAAACCTGCCAAACCTGCCACGAGGAGAAGAACCTGCATCCATACCCCCAACCCTAGCACCTCTCATTCTGTCCATAACGCTATTGGGACTCAAGTATATGATGACTCTCAAATGACTCCAACATCAACAGCTCCCTAGGATGATGATGGACCTCAAATGACTCCAACATCAATAGCTCTCTAAAATGGATGTAGATTGGATCAACTAACGAAGGATGTAAATAAATTAAAAACTGAAATAAATCTCATAAAAGCGATGTTGAACCAACTATAAGAATAAATTATATAATATCAACCACAATAGAGGAGGAACATAGCATGAGAATATTGAAGAGGAATGAGAAGAAGGAAAAGAATGAGGAGAATGTTGAGGTGAAAGAGGAAGACAAAGATGATATGTACAATTCACATTCACGATTTTTGTATAGTTTCACGCTTTTTGTCCAATTTTTTCTAATGTACAGGACAAGATTGAGGAGAAAGATGTGGAGAAGATGGATGTGTTAGTGGAAAAGGTAGATGTGTTGGTGGAGAAGAAGAAGAAGAAGATGGAGGAGGTGAAGGTGGAGAAGAAGAAGAATGACAAGAACAAGGTATGTACAACTTCACGCTTTTTGTATAGCTTCACTCTTTTTGTATAGCTTCACGTTTTTTGTCTAATTTTCTTCCAATGTACAAGACAAGATTGATGAGGAAGATGTGGAGAAGGTGGATGTGTTGGTGGAGAAGGATGAGGAAGACAAAGAGAAGATTGAGGAAAACAAGGAGGAAGATGTGGTGATGAAGATTGAGGAAGACAATGATGAGAATGTGGTGCTGAAGATTAAGGAAGACAAGAAGGAGGATGTATTTGTGGACAAGATTGACGAAGACAAGGAGGAGGATCTGTTTGTGGAGAAGGATGAGGATTTGGTGAATGAGAAGATTGATGAGGAAGATGTGGAGAAGGTGAATGTGAATGTGTTGGAGGAGAAGGATGAGGATCTAATGAATGAGAAGATTGATGGGGAAGATGTGGAGAAGGTGAATGAGTTGGAGGAGAAAGATAAGGATCTGGTGAATGAGAAGATTGATGAGGAAGATGTGGAGAAGGTGAATGTGTTGTGGAGGATAAGGATGAGAATCTGGTGAATGAGAAGATTGATGAGGAAGACAAGGCGAAAATTGTGGAAGACAATGAGAAGATTGACGAAGACAAGGAGGCGGATCTGTCTGTGGAGAAGGATGATGATCTATTAAATGAGAAGATTGAGGAAGACAAAGAGAAGATTGACGAAGACAAGGGAGGATCTATTTGTGGAGAAGGAGGACAAGATGAAGGTGGAGAAGAAGTAATACAAGGAGGATGATATGTTTGTGGAGAAGGAGGACAAGAAGAAGGTGGAGAAGAAAGAGGACAATAAGAAGGTGAAGAAGAAGAAGGAAGACAAGGAGGAGGATGTGTTTGTGGAGAAGAAGGACAAGAAGAATGATTTGGAGAAGAAGAACAAGCAGATGGTGGAGGAGGATGTGGTGGAAGTGAAGAATAGTACAGTCCAATATAAAAGAAAGAGATTAGGGTCGAGACTACTTACTCCCTACACCGACCCTTCTGGAAAAAAATGAGGGTCAAAGATCCAGTCAATGTTGATACTTTGGTGAAATTTGAACCAGAACTTCTGAATAAGTTGACGACTTTGGTGAGAAAAAAATGAATTTGAATTGGTGGATGTCAATACTAGCTTAGTAGGCTACGAATTCTTCAATACAATGCTGAAGAAATCTAGGTGGCTCACTGTTAAGTATTCTTCATTATAGAGTATTTACGTTTATTGTATAATTCACGCGTATTGTGCATCACACTTATTGTATAATTCACGTGTATTGTGTAGGAGATTAATGTTGCATTTTTCTACTAAGAAGAAGAACAGCCGAATACCCTAAGACTTATATTAAGGATTTCACAATCGCGGATTGTCATCTAAAAACTATGACTACTATGTTGTCATCACACTATAAAAAGTTTGCTAGTGATCAAATAAACTATTCTTTTGATATACCCTTTATGGAGTACTACTAGGGTGGGGAGGACAGATATATGCTCACATGAAGCACAACTGATGACATTTATGTACTTGTATATGGAGTCTAATTGATAAACTTGATCTAAAGGATGTGGTATCAAATAACATAATTTCTTTTAGAAAGAAGTGAGCAGAGGTTGTTCAACCAAATTATAAACCCATGAATTGTTATTCTGTAAATCTTTTTATGTTATGTGAGTCTTGTGATGCAATACGCGTGAGTTGTTACAATACAAGCGAGTTGTTACAATATAAGTTGTTACTATATAATACACGTATTATTATAATATAATACGCGTATTATGATATAACACGCGTATTATGATATAACACGCGTATTATGATATAACACGCGTATTATGTAACACGCGTATTATGATATAACACGCGAATTATGTAACACGCGTATTATGATATACCACGCGTATTATAATATAATACGCGTATTATCGTATTATGTAACACGCGTAGTCTCGAAGTATGTAAAACTAACATTTCATAGGATAAAAGTGTCATTTTTAAAAGATTTATCAAACTTGAATATTTTTCGAATTAGACCTATTATCAGATTGTCCTATTTCCCGAGAAGAAGAACAGTCACTCTTTACCGCTTGAAACATCTCGGAATCCATTTACTGACTGAGAGACGAAGCTATGAAATTCTAGAACTAGGGTTTTCCAAAGTTCCTTCATTTTCTAGCAGCTCAATTAATCAAAGAGGGAATTCTCCGACGAGTTCCATCCACAGAACACTCTCTCCTCCGCTGCTACAAGATGCGCTCTAAGGACAAAATCGCCTATTTCTACGACGGTGTGTTATCTCCCTTCCCGCTTCTTCTCTTTCGTCCAAATGACTCAACTGCTAAAAAGTTTTCTAATTTGCTTTTCTGTGTTTTGTTTGCACTCCAATTACAACTCTATGTAGAGGGTCTACATAAAGTTCCGTTTTTCTTTTTCACATTGAATCGAATAATTAGATTTCTTGGTGTTTTTGCAGGAGATGTCGGCAGCGTCTATTTTGGGCCAAACCACCCAATGAAGCCGCACAGACTTTGTATGACTCATCATCTTGTTCTTTCCTATGACCTCCACAAGAAGATGGAGATTTATGTTCGTATTCTGTTTAGCTTCCCAATGAATTTCTCTTTTTGTTTTGTTGCAAGTTGTTAGTTATTCTGGGTATTATACTATTATTAGTTTTTCATTATGTGTACTTGTTTGATTGATGCAGAGGCCTCATAAAGCATATCCTGTTGAGCTGGCCCAGTTTCACTCCGCTGATTATGTTGAATTTTTGCATAGGATTACACCTGACACTCAACACTTGTTTTCTACTGAATTGGCTAAATGTAAGGGAGTTTTGTTTATCATCTTATCTTCTTATGATGGCATCTTTAATCATTTAATATGTGTAATTGAAATCTATACTATACTTGTAAAGTAGAGAGGTTTGGTGCCTCTAAATGTTTAGGATGAGCCATTGTTTTGTTCCAACAACAATATTGCTTAATGATTTCAAATGCCTTAGCAACCAAAACATACAAAACTATGGAAGTCAGTTAAGTCTATCCATGTCTACAATAGATGAGAGGATCTATTGCAGATTATATTGGTTGTCACACAGACTCATTATTTGTGTATGTCCAAGCAAGCATGTTTGTAAAATTTGACAGTTCCTGGGGCTTAAGAAGCACCAGTATTAATATTTGCACAGCCTCGTGTTGGCCGATGGATGAGAACTAATGATCGGTTCTGTCTACAAAGATTTTGGATTTGTTCATAACGATCAAATTCTATCTGGTCTTGTTTCCACCTTTCCAGTAATTCTAGATACAATTTTAAAATATTGGATTTTCCGTTATTTAAATCGCGTATCCCCCTCACTTGTAGTAATTTATCATTCAATGAATGATTTACAAATGACAGATTCCTGGTTATTCAGAACTTCATCGAATCATATCCACTGGTTATTATAATTTCATATATCGTGCGATTCTTCATGATACTTCGGATTTTTTTGGGTTGTGCCCATGCAAGCATATGTTACCAACAGCTACTACATTTTTCAAACTTTATGTGATTATCTTGTAGGGTTGTGCCCACTTAGGATATCTTCATTAGATTGAAATTATGCCGCATAGCCACCTGTCCTGTTTTTATGTGATAAAGCTAAAACTGACTTTGTAAAGTATTGTGGTAAATTTATGTGAAAAATGATTACGTTATATAAAATTTCATGGAAGGATTTTTTTCTTTATTTTGGCGAAAATGACATGGAAGGAGTTACTGGTAGTTCATGATTTCCAGTGATAACATGTATCCTTAATACAGATGAATAAGACCCAGGTTTCTCCATGTATTTCATCTTTTTCTGACATTTAGGGTGCACATTTCCAGCCGCAAAAGCAGATAAACATAGTTGAACTACAGAAGCTTTATGTTTGACTAATCATTTTTTAGTTAACATTATCTCTGAGTTATAATTTCTCTTGCACTGAATTGGATGATTGTCATAGTTATGTCTCTCATTCTTTTGTAGATAATCTTGGGGAAGATTGTCCCGTGTTTGACAACTTGTTTGAATTCTGTCAAATATATGCTGGTGGAACAATAGGTAAACTCACTGCTGAGTCGGCTTGAACACATTTGGTGCAGGTTCTACTTATCTGTACACTAATATTTGCTGACAGATGCTGCTCGCAGATTAAACAATAAGCTATGTGACATTGCCATAAATTGGGCTGGTGGATTACATCATGCTAAAAAATGTGAGGCATCTGGGTTTTGTTACATCAATGATCTTGTTTTGGGCATTTTGGAGCTATTGAAGTACCATGCCCGTGTATTGTACATTGACATAGATGTACATCATGGCGATGGTGTTGAAGAAGCTTTCTATTTCACGGATAGGTAAAGTGTCTATATTTTAACCAAATTAAATTATTCCCTCTGTCCCATTTTACGTGAACATTTTTTTATTTAGGGTGGGTTTTAAGTAGTGGTGCTTGAATTTGTTTTTGATGAAAATACCATTAAATCTAATAAAACTATCATGATAAGACTTGTACTACATGTATGGCAGTAGAGAATGATAGAATGTGTAATTAATGATATTGAGATAAGTATTAGTGTTGATGAAATAATTTACTTATTTTTTAGGAAGGTGAAGTTGATAATGGTTGTTTAGAGATTGGATTGACCCAACAGATCAAGAAAATTGAGATGCTCTTTGAGAGCAGTGGTTTCATAAAATGGTAGAAAGGGAGTATTGGCAGCTTGACATATTTAATATTGATTTAGAATAAGAAAATTGTCATGAGTGGTTAGCTTTTAAACAATTTTCAGTTATTTATTTAGTTGTGTAAAAGTTGTCAGCTGGATGTAGTATTTCTTCTTAATGTCCAAATCTTTGTAAAAATGTCTTGGGTTTTAAGTGATTGTTTCCTAATAATAACAACTGATTGACTGAAATTGATTACAGTGCATAATTGGAGCATCTCACATGTAAGAAGTGTTGTTTATTACTTTAATGAGTTTTAAATGCTACTTACATGTGGCTGTTGAAAAAGTATGTCATTTCTATCCACTGTGAGGATTACTCTATGAACATATTTTGAACTATCACTAGCTCTCCCTTGTTTCTTGTTTCTAAGTTAGATAGTTAGTTAATAAAGTTAAATAAGAATATGTCCTTGAGTTTGAACTTGCAAATGCATATTATACATAACCATGTTCGTGGTGGTGTACCTAGATAACATTCTAGTTCGTTCTTAGGTATAAGTTGTTGCTTTTATGTCAATCAGAATTTTACATATTAGCTTTTCCATTTTCTGCTAGTCATTCAGGAAGATTTTTAAAAGAAAATCATTGAAAAATAATCTGTTTGTATTATTTCTTAGATATTCTAATTTGTCTAGTTACAAAATATCAGGGTGATGACTGTTAGCTTCCACAAGTTTGGAGACTTTTTCTTCCCTGGGACTGGCGATGTCAAGGTATTATTTTTGTTCTGTTATTTCAATACATTTTTCCTGAAAATGGAACTATGGTTTATTTACCTTTAGGAAATTATAGCTGCACACATCTTAAAGAATTGCATAACCTTAAACCTCTAACTTTGTTTTTGGCTAGATGTAGCAATTTCTCCCTTAACATGTAGGCTTTATCTGGTAGAATAGGTATCAAATTTTATACTTAATTGCTTGCTAATCCAATTGATATGTTGATCATTTTTAATATATAAGCTGAACATTTCATTATCATTCAGCTAATGATGACTAAGTCCATTATTACAAAAAAAAATCATATCCTTTAGTAGTTGAAACTGTTAGTTGAACCATGGGTTATGTTTGCTCTCAAGGAAATCGGAGAAAAGGAAGGAAAATTCTATGCTATTAACGTTCCGCTGAAGGATGGAATTGATGACAATAGCTTCAACCGGTTGTTTAAAACAGTAAGCTGTCAAGCATTCTGTACATTCCATTGTTTATTTATAATTACTAATTGAATGTATTTGTCCCAAACATGTCATTTTAGATAATTTCCAAGGTTGTGGAGATATACCAACCAGGTGCTATTGTTCTTCAATGTGGAGCAGATTCACTTGCTGGGGATCGATTAGGTTGCTTCAACCTCTCTATTGATGGTAAGAGGTATACCAATCAGGTTCTATTGTATTTTTTTAACCATTTTCCAATATGCGGTCTCACCAGTGTTTTGATGATTGACAGGGCATTCTGAATGTGTTAAAATTGTGAAGAAATTCAATTTGCCATTACTGGTTTGTTCTCTTGAATTTTTCTTTTGTTGATTGGAGGTTGATGCATTTTACTTTGTTAAGATATAAAATCCATAAATAAGCTTTTAAACATCAACAATTTCTCACATCTGACCTGGAACTTCAACCAATTGATTTAGGCTCATTAAGTTTGAATTTTGAAAAATATATTATTGACGGTCTAATTGATGGAATTTTGTCTATTTAATTCCTTTTAACTCGTGGGAATCCTAAAACTTTGACAAAATCTAAAATCGCAAGTGTCAAAATCTTTAACAGGTGAAATTATGTTTTTTTTTGTATCCTAAGTTTCAATTTTTATTTTATTTTGAGTAATCTCTCTTTTATGAATTGTGGGCGGGTATCAAAATAAAGTTAGATTTTTTCAGGAAAAAAACCTGTGTTGGCACTAATGAATCAAATTTCGTTTATTAATTTTTTTTACATGAAATCTATAATCACATGTGTCAAAATCTTTAACAGATGAAATTACGTTCATTTAGTTTCAATATTTTATTTTAAATAGCCTCCCTTTTATCAAATGTGTGCGGATATCAAAATTGGCAATACTTTTAGGGATTATTTTATGGATTTTATTTGTTAAATGTCAAAGATAATACATGCTTGATGACTTAAACAGGTAACTGGAGGTGGAGGATATACAAAGGAGAATGTGGCCAGATGTTGGGCTGTAGAAACTGGTGCCCTGCTTGACACAGAGCTCCCTAATGGTGTGTTGATTAATTGTTTTTATATTATTATGTTCTTTTTTGAAATATTAATCTGAACTATAAAATGAGTATGTCAGAGACTGTTGTTCTGTCTTTTGTTTTTTGGATTTTATTATTGCAAAATTGTGTCCAGCGACTTTTTTGAATTGTATCCATAAGATTCTTGACTGTAGAGATCCCAGAAAATGAGTATATTCAATACTTTGGTCCAGATTACTTGCTGAAGATTCCTGGTGGGCACATAGTAAGTAAATTTTTATCTACGAAATGTACTCGGCATTGTTTGCCTTTAGAACTTATTGTGATTAATTATTTTGACAGGAGAACATGAATAGTAAATCATATATAAGTACCATTAAAATGCAAGTGTTGGAAAACCTCCGTTGCATTCAACATGCTCCTGGTGTGCAGATGCAAGATGTAAGTATGATATCAATAAATTTTCATTCCTAATGCTTCTATTTCCTTCATGATCCATGAATGTGATGAATTAGGAAGTAAGATCTTCTAAAGAATTTATTAATAACAAACATAGAAATTGGAACTAAACCCTTCAGTTCCAATTCTAGTGTTACCAAACACACTTGAGTGTTTCTTATAACAGTACTAGCTTGTATTGTAGAAAGTTGTTTAGTGACAATCACATTTTTAGTATATGCGGATTTAACTTTAAAAAAGGGTTAGTTGTTTGAAGCTTTGAAATTTGTCTATTTCTTTTCATGACTAGGAGCTTTCGATTACATTTTGTTATAATATGTGGCTACTTTGGGTGGAAATGATCTTATTGAATGGACGTTCTCTTTTCTGTTTTTGTACATATGTAGGTTCCACCCGACTTCTATATACCCGATTTTGACGAGGACGAGCAAAATCCTGACGAGAGAAACAGTCGTAAGTGAAGATCAATTCCTTCTAGTCACCAATGGATTGATATTTTGCTAATATTAATCTGATTATTGCTTCTCCAGAACACACACAAGACAAGCATATCCAACGTGATGACGAGTACTATGAAGGTGATAACGATAATGATAATAACATGGACGATTCTTAAAGGTGAAAGTGAAAGATAACTGACTCTATGTAAGCTCCGCTATGTTCATATTTTTGTGTTAAGATTTCTGTCATTTTCTTTTCTTCTTCTTCTTCTTCTGTAAAGCTCTTTGATGTTAGTTGTAGCTTTTGTCATTGTAAGACTGTCTTGTCTTAGTTTCTCATTTGAATACAGTTTTCTTTTTGTTTAAAATGATTGTGAAATGTTTCCAAGGGTTGGACTTGGATTTTGAAGGGTTCTCCTTAAGTTGTTGAAGTAGTAGTTATAGATTGAAACCTTATTGCAAGAATTTACTTTTCTAGTTAGAGACCAGCGTGCTAACGTGGGATATACATACGTATACTGATTATTTCAACATACTACATCTTCATCGCCCAAGAAGAAGCATAAATTGGCTAAAACTACAAGTTCTAATGATGCCCAAAATCTCAAATCTGTTTTAAGGCCAATTGATGATGAAACTAAAATCTATAATGAGGAGGCATAAGACCTTAATAATTAGTCCAACAAGGACCCTTTGGAACCTGATCCATGTCGAAGAAACCACCTTATCCTCTTTAGTTACTGCGGATGGAAGTATCATCAAGGCTCTTGCATTGCAGCTGCTTGTGTAGCTACAGAAATTAAGAAAAAAAATATAAGGTTTATCTTTTTACAAATTGTACACGAATAACCATCAATCTTTATTTATTTATTCTTCTCTATGATGTTAGACATTAGGTAGGAGACTTGCTAAGGCAAGTGCAGACCTTGATGCGTAAACCAGAACCCTAGATAACAAGCCTCCACTTCTGAGATGGTAAAGAATAAAATTCAGTCATACAAGTCTATAATTTTACCAAAAGTCATAGTTCTATAATTGGCTTGATTCCTTTATTAATGCCCAAAAGTATAACCACACAAGCAATCAAGATGAAGAAGTATGAATAATTAAATTATTTCTTTAAGGCATATTACTTATTTCTCTAGCCCAGCCACATAAAGCATGCAATTGCACACAAGGTTTTAAATTTCTTAAATTTTTTAAAAATATACAATTATTACTTATATAATTAATTTATAAATCAATTATATTAATATTTTTTTAAATATTATAATTATATATTTACTTTGTGTATAAAATTCAAAAAGTCTATTTTTTATCTCTTGAATAAATTAAGGAATAAATGACAAATTTATGACTTTAGTTGAAAGAATTTGTTTGTTTGTTAAATTTAGGTCTCTATTTTTTTTTAATCATTTAAAGAACTCTATAGTTACCATGTTTTCTCATATTTAAGACATCTCACTAACGTGTTAATTTAGATACAAACTCGTTAAAGTATTTAAGATGTGATTTATTTTATTTTTTATATTCTTTTTACATCATCTCCTGAAACTCATCTCTCAATTTCCAGTCCGGTTCCTCTACTACCGAATAAGGTGTTCCTCTGTTCCGGACTAATCACAACAACATGATTATTTTAATATTAAATCAGTGGTCGGGTTGAAAGGAAGAAAGAGAGATCCGAAACCCAAATTTATTTCCGGGTTCATCAGAAGCGCAATATAAAACTGAATGAAGAGAGGCGCTATTGAGTGAAGTTTCCTTCGCTTCACTCTTTTTATAAATTTATATGCCTTTAAGAAATTTCATGAAAACCACTAACACATTAATGTAAGGACCATTAAGCGTTAATGTAAAAACATTTATTCATTAATGTATACACTATTGGAGAATTAAAAATGCTGAAACAAGCGCTAACTAGTGAACATTGTTTCTATGTATTTTCAGCGCTTATATGAGTGTAACAAGCGCTACCTAATAAAATTTTCTTCATTTCTATTTATTGCGCTAATAGGAGTAGTGAAACAAGCGCTACCTAGTGATGTTTGCTTCATTTTTATTTACTGCGCTAATAAAGTTGTGAAATAAGCGCTACCTAATGATGTTTGATTCATTTTTATTTACACCTCTAATAGGAGTAGTGAAATAAGCGCTACCTAGTGATGTTTGATTCATTTTTATTTACACCTTTAATAGGAGGAGTAAAACAAGCGCTACTTAGTGATACTTGCTTCATTTCTATTTACAGCGCTAATATGAGTTAATTTATGTGAAACTAACTTCACTCACTGAAGGAATAAAAAAAATTCTCGCTGCAATCCCACTATTCACTTTCTCTCTCAGTGATCATCTTTTAACTTTCAAACCCTAACTATTCTTTTACGCTACAAAGATTTTTCTTTTAAAATGTCACAAAACGACAACAATAACATGCTAGTGGAAATATCCAACGCCCGAGAAACCGTCTTGCCGATATGCAATAGTATTAACGAAATGGTACTTGTATCCAACAACAATGTCGACGATAAATCGGAGAAGTAGTTTATTTTGATTAATATTGTGTTTCTAGAATTTTCATTACTATTACACTAGTTTATTTCATTCTATTTGTAAATTACTATTTTTTCTTCTCTTCTTGAAAATTTTGTTTTGTAGGGTTATAAGGAATCAATATGAAAGGAAGAGGAAGACGAAGTCATCGAAAACTGATGAATCGTTGTCTATTATCACTTCTATAGATACAACTATAACTACACCTCTCGATCAAGAAATACCAAATCCCCTCAAAACCAAAAAAGAAAAATAGTATTTAAAACAAGAACATCTCCGAGTGGCCTTTTCAACATGATTCAAAACTTAGTGAAGAACAGAAGGAAACTGTGAAGGAAACTAGGTTTGGTTATCTTCTTACATTGGGTGTCTCCTAGTGCCCTTTTCATTTTTTCAAACACGTAGTGAGCATTTTTGGCACCGAGAAGAGTTCTCTAGTATGGCCAACGGTGATCAAATCCTTATCGATGAAGACCTTGTCCACTCCGTACCCAACCTCCCTAGAGGGCCAATGAACATAATTGAGTCCATTGGGATGGACATACATGACCCTGATTTGTATGCATTCTTGAGGGCTTGGAGGGTAAGATGGGGCAGAATGGAATCAACTTCATCCTCTGAAACAAATTTTATGATAGCGAAGATATTAAGTAACATAAGTGCAGACAACGATTTCATAATTGACTTCGTTGTCTTTGATGTCTCAAGTTTTTTATGTGCAGTTCAAAATTCACGATGCATGTAAACATTTTTTCAATTCTATTATATATCTATACATGTATTTGTGAATACTTACACATGTATTATATTAATTCAGATTCAAAATTCTCAAATCCTTAATGAATGTTGAAAACATAAGAAACCTTAACTCCTTACTTTTCCTTTGCGAGACTTCTGTTGCAAATGATAGTTGGAGTTAGAGCTGGCCATGCAATTCTTGACGATCACTCAATTCGCTTTATTATTCCGTGATATCTCTTTAATACCATAATGTACGATATGGGGGTGCTCCATTCATCATTGTGCTGGGATTAAAAGAATCTACCTGCTACTATACCGTCATTATATTTCGACAATTTGACCTGCGCATCCCCTTCCGTGGGAAGGACTCATTCCTTTTCCGGACATGAGTCATATTTCTCATTCTCTACTTATTGTACCCATCAATGTTGGTGTTTGCTCGTATAGTTCAACCTGCTAATATTTATCAAATTCAAATTTGAAAAGTTTATATCAATTTAACTAAATTGTTTATTCATTTGAAAACTCTTAAAATCAAGAATTTGAATAAAATTGTAATTGATTATTTTTTAAAATATCAGTAATATATTTTTATTGTTATATATAATTATATATAAAATTTTAATGATAAAAAAATACTTTTTAAAAATATTAATTATATTATTATTATTTATGCATATATAGTTAAGGATAAAATTAATGTAAAAATAAAAACAAACAAATAACACTGAAAATAAATTATGTTTCATTTAATTTTCATTTGAAAACAATCCAATGACCTCAAAGAGTAATTTCTCCTTTAATTGACTTAATTATTAAAGAGGAATTATGTTAAAAGGATTTAAAGAATTTAAAATCTAATTAGTCTTGTCGTCCAATGCATAGAGCTTGTTATCTAGTGCACAGACCGACACTGAGCCCATGTGCTATATTTTGTATTCTTCATTTTGCATATACCCTTTATTCTTCTCATTCAAATAAATGAATATATATATATATATATATATATATATATATATATATATATATATATATATATATATATATATATATATATATATATATATTTATTGGTGTGACAGACCATTTGTGCCGGACTCAACATTACTACCATGATGAACTCCAATCCGGTTACTCTGCTACTGAATAGGGGATAGGGTGTTCTCCTGTTGCGGGCCAATTACAATTGAGAAGCATTATTATATTAATAAATCAATGCTGGGTAGAAAGGAAGAGGAAGAGAATCCGAAACCCAGATTTAATTCTGGGTTCACCCAAACGGCGTTAAACGACATGGAGAGATACAGAGCGAAACTTACTACGCCTAGGTTTCATGTAAAACGGAATGAAGAGAAGCGGTATCGAGCGAAGCTTCCTTCCCTAAGGCTCCATATAAAACGGAATGAAGATATACTGTATCGAGCGAAACTTCCTTCGTCTAGGCGCAATGTAAAACGGAATGTAGGGAAGCGGTATGGAGCGAAGTTTCCTTCGTCTAGACGCCGTGTAAAACAGAATGAATATACGCTTTTCAGTGAAGCATACTTCGCTTCAATTAGTTTATATTCCTAGAGGTTCATGTAAAACCTCCAACACATCAATGTAAAGACATTTTAACGTTCATGTAAAAACATTTATTCATTAATGTATGTATAATAAATTAATTTAAAAAATTAAAAAATAAAAAATAAAAATAATGAAGAGACGATTTTCAGTGAAACATACTTCGCTTCAATGAATTTATTATAAAAAATTAATTAAAAAAATTAAAAATAATGAAAAAAGGCTTTTCAGTGAAGCATACTTCGCTTCAATTACTTTATATGCATAGAGGTTAATGTAAAACTCCAACACCCCCTGGTAAAGTCCTTTTAACGTTCATATAAAAACATTTATTCATTCATGTGTGTATAATAAATTAATTTAAAAAATTAAAAATATTGTAGAGACGCTTTACAGTGAAACATACTTCGCTTCAATGAGTTTATTATAAAAATTAATTAAAAAAATTAAAATTAAAAATAATGAAGAGACGCTTTTCAGTGAAGCATAATTCGCTTCAAGAGTTACTTAGCGATGCTTACTTCACTGGTATTAACAACTTTAATATATATAAACCCTAATATCATTATTATAAACACTTCCGCCCGATTCATCTCTCTCTCTTCAAACTTCTGCCTCCTTTCACGGTGATTTCTGGCTCCCCGTCTACTAGACCAGAAAATATTTCAGTCTCGACAATGGTACGTACACCAAAATAGTTAACTTTTCTTTATATTTATGAAACCACTAAACCCTAGGATTACGTACGCACAATTGAGGTGGTAATTTATTCATATTTAGGAAACCCTACTCCGAAAATGTCACGTTCAATGAAAATCCTTCGTATTTAGGAAAACGTACTTAGGATTAGGGTTTTGTATATTATTTCCACGAAACCCTAGTTACTGATGTAGTGAAAACTTATTTTTGTTATTAACAAAGAATCTTTTTTTAATGTGCAGGCAACAAACAACGAAATCGTCCCAAACACTGTAGGCAAAGAATATATATTTTACCCCAATGAAATATCTAGTGAAGATATAGTACTATTCTTGACCTATATCCATTTTGTCCATATTATGTAAGTTTTCATTGTCTTGACCATATTAATAGATAATATTACTGTTTTTACACAGTTGTTGATAGTGCAATATACTGACACTTGTGGTGCAACGGTGTCAATGAGATGGAGAGATGATGTAACTCATGTCATAGCTTCCACTGATGCTAATGGAGGATGCAATCGAACTATGAAAGTATTGAAGACAATATTGAATGGGAGATGGGTCCTTACAATTGATTGTGAGACTCTCTTAGTCTTAACACAATATTAATTTTCACATATAGGAAACTAAATACAAATTGTTTTTGTACAGGGATAAAATCATCATTGAAATTAAAAAAGTTACGTTGATGAGGAACCGTACGAGGTTAAGCAAGATAATCATGGGACCTTGGGCGGTCCAAGAGCTGGCAGACTTCGGTATTTGAACAATGTAAGTCTAATTCCTCCTCTGTATCTTTATTATCTTGCTTGATAACTGAAATTGTTTTATTTGTTTTTCAACTGCCAAAACTGTTCGACAGTTATACTTTTATTTTTGCAGGGGATTTCATCCCATCTTACAAACAAGATCTCAAAGGGTTTGTAATTGCTGGAGGAGGTACCACTATAAAAATTGAGAATCCATTTGTTGAGCCTTCGGACGACAAAACTATAGTAGTATACAACGAGATGACTTACAATGTAAATGAATACATTTGGGTATTTGAGGCAGTGGATGCTTTGTCAGCATATTTGGATGAATATGGTGTTCCTCACACAAGCTTGCTTGAAGCTATAGCTGCTTGTGATTTGCAGCCCTTGTTTACTTAATTTTTTAGACTAGTTTTAATGACAATACTGAATATTTTCATTCCTAATTTGATTCCTAAATTGGTGATTTCATATTTTATTTTTTTGTTTTTAAATAAGATTGTAGTTTGTTTGTTTCATAGTATTCATTTAATATATGAACAATGTGAAATCAAAGATAATCATGTAAAGTTAAACTTTAGACATGATTAATCTACTATAACATGTTAAGAAATCTATACAGCCAGCGTTATAGGTGTGTTTACAATGTCAATTAAATGTGAAGCAATCTTCACTATCAAGCGTTATACATGTTTTTCAACTATCAATATTTGTGAAGCAATCTTCACTATCAAACTCTTCAAGTATACACTAGTGTAGCATTCTTCAATATAATATTAATTTATAATTGTGTTATTCATTTAATTATAATCAAAACAATATCCGTGAAGTCACCTCACCTCACGTCACCTAGCACCTATTTTCATCATTAACTAGCTTTGTACGATTTAATTTCTCTCTCATGTATAATACGATACAGTGAAGACTTCGCCGGAAAATTCATATTTCATGATTCATCGCTGCAATAATCTATTTTCCTAAATTAGAATCGGGTAGTGACAATGGTATTTTCAAAATTTATGTCATCTTCTTGAGAAGTTCTGTTAATAACTTTTTGTTTATTTTTTCTCTACTTGACTAGAACTGTTTTGTTCTTGTTAATTTTTAGGAAGGAATCAACATGAACAATAATAATAATGATGATTTGAGGTATACAATAAGTTGTTTCTCTAATACTATAAGTTGTTTCTATTCATTGTGAAGTGAAGCTCTCTTCGCTTCTATTGCGCTGTAAGTACTAGTGAAGCAAAGCTCTCTTCGCTTCGATTGCGCTGTAAATACTAGTGAAGTAAAACGCTCTTCACTTCTATTAAGTTGTAAATACTAGTGAAGTGAAGCCCTCTTCACTTCTATTGCGTTGTAAATACTAGTGAAGTGAAGCGCTCTTCACTTATATTTCATTTATTTACAAGCATATTTATATTTTGTTTAAATCAATATTTATTTTCTCCATGTTCTATAATTGACCAGCGAATCTGCGAGTTGTCGTCGTCAATTGAAATTTGATAAAAACAGCTAACCGTTGGAGGACATTGCAACGAACTTGATTCCATATTTAGGTAGGGAATTTGAGAGGGAAGAAGATGCCTATGAATTCTATTTAGCATACGCTAAAATAATAGGATTTAATATAAGGCGCAGTTCAAAACATGATGACAAAGATGGTTTATTACTGGATAGAGTTTTTTTTTGTTGCAGTGCACAAGGTCAACAGGGAAAAGACAAACGAGATGTTTATGTGAAACGTAGCCGTTCTGTAACAAAGTTCGGTTGTGAAGCGAAATTGAGGATAAAAAGGGCAGAAAATGGAAAGTTTGAAGTGGTAACTTTATTAGTGAGCATTGTCATCCTCTTGCAAGTCCAAAGAAAACTCACCTGTATAGATGCCCTATGAATATTTCTACATCTGCAAGCTTACAGATTGAGATGACATCTGATGTAGGAATCGCTCCAAATGCATCCAATGCTCTAATGGCCAAACAAATCAGTGGCAAGGACAATCTTGGTTTTCTTCCTGATGATTACAAAAATTACTTGAGATCGAAAAGAACTAGACACTGTAATTTTGGGGTTACAGGGGTGTATTAGAGTATTTGTAGAAAAAACAATCGGACGATCCAGTTTTTATAATGCTTTTCAACTTGATGTGGATGATTTGATAACGAATATTTTTTGGTGTGATTCCAAAATGCGATCCGATTTTTCATATTTCGGAGACGTTGTTAGTTTCGACACGACCTACAAGAATAATAAGGAAGGTCGTTCAGTTCCGCTTTTTATAGGTGTGAATCATCACAAACAATCTATTATTTTTGGTGCAGCTCTATTATATGATAAAATTGTTATGACTTTTGAATGGTTGTTTGAGACTTTCACCATAACTATGCGTGGGAAAAAACCAAAAACCATTCTTACAGATCAAGACGTGGCCATGACTAAGGCCTTAACATCTACATGGCCCGAAACAAATCACCGTCTCTGTATTTGACACATATTTCAAAATGCAGTCATACATCTAAGATCTATGTTTCATAATTTCAGAGAATTTTCGAAGGATTTTTCTTAATGTATATATGATTTTTGATGAAGAGGTAGAGTTTCTTGAAGCCTAGAATCAAATTCTGACAAACTATGGGCTTGAAAATAACGACTGGTTGAAGCGTATGTTTTGCATTAGGAGAAAGTGGGCATTAGTGTATGAACGACATATGTTTTGTGCTGATATGAATACAACACAGAGAAGTGAGAGCATGAACAGTGTGTTGAAAGAATATTGTTTCTACAAACACAAGTTCTTAGAATTTTTCAAACACTTTAAAAGACTAATTGACGAACGGAAATATGATGTGTTAAAGGCTGATTTCAAATAAATTACCTGCAAACCAAATCCGAACTACCCAATTTTAATCTTAAAGGATGCATGCAATTTTTACACTCCAAAGGTATTTAAGTGCTTTGAATGACAATAGTTTATGTCGCATGATTGTGCTGTAGAAATGTTAGAGGATGTGGACACACAGAAAATATAAAGTAACCCTCACACTAGGAGATACCCTCATACAGTAATAGTTCATAAGGATGTTGATGATATCGAGTGTAGCTGCTGTAAATTTGAATTTGGAGGGATTTTGTGTGCTCACATTCTAAAGATTTTCACAAAGATTGACGTGTTGAAGAATCCTCATGCGTTGATATTAAAGAGGTGGACAAGAACAACAAAAGATGGATATTTTGGAACTGATCCACTGGTGGACAATAATAATGTTGATCTGAGTGAGCTTCAAAATATAAGATACAGAGATTTGTGTAGCTTGTCCATGCATTTATTTACAAAGGCAACAGAAAGAGATTACAATTATAGACATTTGAGAAGTTATGCTTAGCTAGTGTAAGTTTGTGGATAAAAAATTACAAGAGGATATAAATACGCAAACACCACCAGTTGTATCAGGTTCTGCTGATGGTGCCTCTATTCGAGCAAAAAGAATGAAACCTAAGAAGAAAACAAATTCTAGCAAGAGAAGGAAAGGTGGATTAGAGAAGAATTCAAGAAAAAGAAAATCAACAAGAAAAACAAGCGATTTGCCAATAAATCCGGTATGTCATTGCTCGCTTAACTACTTTAATAATAATTGTGTTATTACTCTTCATTTACTAACAACTCTTAAATTATTTACCGTTCTAGCCATCAAATGCAATGCCAACAATAACAACTACTCAATTCGTAACTCCACAACAATGGGACGAAAGTTTCAGCATGGAAGCCGATACTCTGTTCACTATTCTTTTCTCATCTCAACTATCAACTTCTAGTATCATGTGAAAGCTGAAATATATTTCTATGTAAATTTGATTTGAAACCATGAACAAGGTAAAATGTATGCATGGGGGTTGATGTAAAACAATGACCAAAGTAATGAGAACCTATTCATGCCTTCTTGTAAACCGGAAGTGAAGCATTCATCTCTTCACTACGTTTTCCTATGTAAAACCATATACACAGAAATATAAAACCATAAACAACGAAATGTAAAACCCTTGTTAATTGAGCTAGAGAATGAAGCTTGCTTCTCTTGTTAATTATAGTTTATTTAAATTAATTATTATTAATAAAACGTTCATGTAAAACTCTTAATGAATTCATGTAAAACCCCTAATACATTCATGTAAAAACAATAAAGGGTTCATGTAAGTACAATGCTTATAGAGAACGAAGCTTGCTTCACTTGTTAATTACAGTTTACAATGCTCATAGCGAACAGAGCTTACTTTGTATGTTAGTTAGTTTATTACAAGGAACAAGCGCTAGAGAAATAAGCTTCGCTTGTTAATTATATGAAGTTATAGCAAACCACGTAAAAATGGCCTTCATGAATTGTTGGGAAAAATATCTTCCAACACAATTAACAAATAAGATTGCATAGAGGTGTACATGTTATTAAATGATATCACAACGACAAATTTACTTATAAGCTCCGTATTTATGAAGTCTACTTTCGAAATTTTGAAATTCTTCGTTTCCAGATAGACCCTCGAATCAAATTTATCTTTCGAATCAATCCCCTCTTGAGCATATGACTGTTAACATTAGAGTCTGTATTATAAAACTAATAAGATAATTGATAAACAATATTGTTAGTACAACTTACAATAGTCACAGTTGTGATGTAAATCTTATTGAGAGTAGATTTTAATTTTCTCCTAGAAATGACGTTCAACATATACGACCAAACATCAACAACCAGACTATCTATCCACTTATCAACAACCAAGGTAAGCATGTCCTCGCGCGTCAGGTGGAGACTGAGTTTATCACTATAAAATAACATGTCACTGCATAAGACAAGAAAACATGTTTCAGAATGAGGTAGAAAGTAGTTTGCTTTTAGTATAAATAAGAATGTAAAGGAAACATTACGTTTTTTTTTTCTGTCCTTTATCAAATACGAACCCCAAAATTATCTTCTTCTTGGTTGACAATATGTTGACATCCATAAATAATGTATCGTAATATGGGGTATTCAATGCTAGGGGCAATTTTAATCCTTCATCATTATATGGTAGACGAGGCAATGCAGGTATAAGTGGTGGTGGTAAAATAGAGATGCATTGTTCTTCAGTTTTTACTACCGATAAGAGAGGAGAGTTGTTGTTTGTTTCAGTGGTGATTACCTCGCTTAACCAATTGGTTTTCAATTTTCGGGAGAGTTTTGTGCGTAAATTTATGGGCTTCGATGGTCCAGGAGCTACTTCTTGAAAACAATATATAGGAGAAATTTGGATCTTGTTGGCTTCGGTTGTGGGAGGAATGATGTTCTTGTTGGCTTCGGTTGTGGGAGGAATGATATTCTTGTTGGCTTCGGTTGTGGGAGGAATGATGTTCTTGTTGGCTTTGGTTGTGGGAGGAATGATGTTCTTGTTGGCTTCGGTTGTGGGAGGATGTTGTTGTTCTCTTGGTTGGTGATGTTTTGTCTGGTTTAAGCTCCTTTTTAAGCCTTCCCTCAGGATTGGACGGTAGTTTACGACCGTTGCAAAAGGCTCAAAAGCAGATTGAACAAGTTCAATTGCGTTAATGTGGTGCACCTCATTTAGATATTTAGCACCTCGTGCCAATGCTTCTATAGCGACATCAACATTTCTCAAACTTGATGCAAGATTGGATGTATAGTCATTCTGAGGCTTCACAATTTGGTCATTCCGAGCTTGTTCATGTGTAGGCTGCTTAGTTAGGCTTATGATTCTAGTCATTCAGGGGCAGCTCAGTCTTAGGATTCTGATTTTGTTCATTCTAGACCAACTCAGTCTTAGTCTTGTCATCCCGAGATTGTTCATTCTAGGGTAGCTTAGTATTTGGCTTGTCATCCCGGGCTTGTTCATTCGTGGGCAACTCACTCTTAGGCTTGTCATCCCAAGCTTGTTCAAGTGGAGGCTGCTTAGTCCTTGGCTTCTGATTTGGGTCATTCGGGGGCTGCTTAGTCTTAGGCTTGTCATCCTAAGATTCTTTATGCGGAGGCTGCTCAATCTGAGGCTTCACATTTTGGTGATTTAGTGGCTGCTCATTCAGAATGGCTATGTGAGCAATGACCCTACCATGTCCAAACCCACCATGTGCAGACTCATACCCAACCATGTCATACATCTTCTATTTGTCCCAGCATCTCAAAATTGAGAAAGTCCTTGAGATCTTACTGTTTACCTTGTACTCAATGACCCGGTCCAAGTAGCACAACTGATACATTCGCATTAATAAATATATTACGTTAAATATAATGAAAAATTATTAAAATACAAAATGCTGCAAATTTATTTGTACACTCACCAAAAGAAACGTAAGTGGTCCATGGAAATATGATGACTTGTTTTTTTCTCACTTATAAGCACTTTCAACAAGTCCGTCTAAAGTAATCTGCCACCAGTTGTAATATTTAATTTTAGATACATCCTGTAAGGATTTCAATATTTTGAATCTGGATAAAAAAAAAACAGAGAGGCTCAAATTACTTTACATTAAAGTCGAGTTGGCTTTACACCGAGACCAAATGATTTTACAAGAAGGTCGAAATCAAATTCTGCTAGGTAGTTTGGGTATACCTGCACTGTGAGTTTTGCGAAGTCCATAAAAAACTGGATACAACAAACACACAACGAAGTCTATCTTGAAGTCACTATCTCCAGCTGTATTTTGTAGAATTTTCTTCAGCATGATATGGGTCGAAGGACCTCCACTATTCTCGAATCCCCGTCTCCTTCTCCATGCCCTGAGATTGTCCTTGTACTCATGGTCATCTGTGCGGATTCCAACACACTCTACGATTTATAATTTCCCTCTAGGGATGTTCATTACACATTGAACATCCTCTTCATCAATCTGAATCTTCTCTCCACCATTCAGGACGATGCTCCTCCTTCTGGGTTTGAAGACACTCACAATGCACCGAGAGAATTCCATTGGGCATTTCGATATTCCTAGTGAAAGAAGTGAACCAAATCCTATGTCCCTCATAGCATCCTTTTGTTCTTCGGATAATCTCTTCACCAGGTAGTGAAGGCCCGATGGAGAGGTTCAACTCTTAAACTCAACATCAGGATCACGAGTCTTTCTTCTTTTCTTAACATATTTCTCATTAAGTTCTTCATTAGTAGTTGTCGCCAGTATGTCCAAGGGTGTCAAGGGCGTACTTGATGCCTTGACTTTTCTTTTCTTTAGTTTAACCCTAGATTAATATGTGTTGGGTCAAATTATTTTAACTAAGTGTTGAAATAATTTAACCATTGGAATTTTGATGATGAAATGACTTATGCGTTTTGATGCAGGTGTATCGAAATCATATTTTATTAGACTTGGTTCTAATAAGGATCATTAGACCGATTTTGGCATTAGATGCATAGAATTAGACGTGCAATCTAATGAATGCATAGAATTAGACGTGTAGTCTAACTCAGCGGAGTTAGACGTGTAGTCTAATGAATGCAAAGAATTAGACGTGCAGTCTAACTCAATGGAGTTAGACGTGCAGTCTAACTCAACGGAATTAGATGTGCAGTCTAATATTTTTGCAATTAGACGGATAGTCTAATGTGTATGGAATTTGACGGGCAGTCTAATATATTTGCGGAATTAGACGTGCATTCTAACTCAGTGGAGTTAGACGTGCAGTCTAATGTATTCAAAATTAGATGTGCAGTCTTACTCTGTGGAGTTAGATGTGCAGTCTAATATGTGCGGAATTAGACGTGCAGTCTAATATGTGCGGAATTAGACGTGCAGTCTAACTTAGTGGAGTTAGACGTACAGTCTAATAGATTGTGAAAGTTAGACGTACGTCTAACTCCTTCAGACAAGTATGAGGTAGAACCGGAATTAGACGTGCAGTCTAACTCAGTGGAGTTAGACGTGCAGTCTAATGGTTAGTAAATGATTAGACGGGTAGTCTAATGTATTGTGAAAGTTAGACGTAGGTCTAACTCCTTCAGACAAGTCTGAGGTAGAACCGGAATTAGACGCGTAGTCTAACTTAGTGGAGTTAGACGTGCAGTCTAATGGTTATTGGATAATTAGACGTGTAGTCTAATTAAGTGAAAGTTAGACGTAAGTCTAACTCTTTCAGACAAGTCTGAAGTGATTGTAATTAGACGTTAGTCTAATTCTATTAGACCAGGCAGTCTAATAGACTCTGTTATTAGACGAGGATGTTTAAATTTCATAAGACTGATTTTCACAATCCGTCTAACTTAAATACGTCTGATGCTCAGCTTAAGCAATATGCTTGAAGCTAGCACCCGGCTACCCACGTGTTATAGCTGTACCCTACTCCTTCTCCACTTTCTAGTGAAGATCAGTACAACAACTATATGCAACCAACCAATGAATGTCACGTAAGAGAATTTTCCTCATATTACTTGTTTTGCAGGTACATCCCTGATGGAATATTCGGCGCACTACCAGTTGCTGTACGGCCACGATCCTTGTACTCAGAACCTGCTGTGTACAATAGAGGCTTTCCAATGGAAGAGTGCCACATATCATTCTAAAAGATTCGATCGTTAGCTCTTGCTCTGTATTTAACAAATCTCAAGGACAACGGACAATAAGGCTTACGAACTGCCGATCTACAATCTTGCTTGCTTGCTATTTTCAGAGAGAGAAATCAAGCCTTTGAATATTCATACTGTGAAGATGCTTTCTGATTGTACTATGTGTGAATTAAGAGAGAACTAGAATCAAAAACACCATTAACTGAGTGATATTCTTCATCTTGTAATTGAACACAGTGTGTTCTGTTCAATAGTGAGCTAAGTGTGTGTAAACTGTATTTGATTCGAATCATATTATAGTGAATCCTTCCGGTGGTTAGAAGAATGGGTGACATAGGAGATTTTCTCCGAACATCCATAAACAAACGGCTGTGTCATTTTATTTGTCATCTTTTCATATTCCTTTTTGAGCTTCAAACCCAAGTAAACAATTCCACCTTGAATCTGTTTCAAGTGTTTACAAGTGTTTGCGTAGAATAGAAATTGAATTAAATCCCTTACAGGATTTCTTTCAAACCGTTTTTCATAAGCCTTCATCCATAGCCAGACCCCCGTCTCTATCGATAAAGTCGATCCTATCAATTGGTATCAGAGCCCAGTTTCTATTCTCAAGCATTTCCTGAAATATGTCGACCGTAACCAAAGATGCCAGTGCTACAACCATTCCAACTTTCTCTCGAGAAAACTACATTGTTTGGAAGAAAAGAGTTCGTGCTCATCTCTCTTCTCTTCATGATGACATTTGGAGTGTTGTCACAGAAGGTCCTATCAAGATTGATAAGGAGAGGGCTGACTGGAACGCTGATGAAAAGAGGCAGAACAACCTCAACAACATGGCTCTTGATGTTCTGTACAGATCTCTCGATGACAACATGTTCAACTACATTATCGAATGCGATACTGCCAAAGAGGTCTGGGACAGACTCACCCAACTGTGTGAGGGCAATGAGCAAACCAAGGAAAACAAGATCATGGTTGCCACTCAACAATTTGACAGCTTCAAGATGCGTCCTGGTGAAATAATGAACGATTTCGATACCAGATTCAGCAAGATCGTCTCATCTTTGTCTATCCTAGGCAAGACCTATAGCAACCGGGAGCTTGCTATCAAGGTCATGCGTGCTCTTCCAAGGGAATAGGGCATAAATATTATGGCGTTGAGAGAATCCAAAGATCTTAACAAGATCTCTCTTTTTGATCTCTTTGCTGATCTCAAGGCCTATGAGTTCGAGCTGAACTGTAGGATGGGAGAAGATCAACCCACATCCGTTATCATTGCCAAGGCTCTAGTGACTGCTGAAGAGACACCAACCGCTCCGGATGTGAAGATGGCAGCTCAGCAGCTGAGCAACGATGCCATGTCTCTCTTTGTGAAGAAGTTTGGCGACTTCATGAAGAAGAGCAACTCTAACTCAAACTCTTCAAATTCTAATGACAATAAAAAATCTAAAGCTAATGTTACTTATTTTAACTGTGGTATAAAGGTCATTATGCATCGGAGTGCCGGAAGCCGAAACGTGAAGATGTCAAGGATGATGGGAAAGAGCTGAAGGCTCTTATGGCAGGTGACGGGAAGAACAGAGGAAACAGTAGTGGTTCCTATTTTTCATCCAATGAAAGTGATGAAGAAGAGATGGCTTGCTTCATGGCAAGAGAAGATGAAGAAAGAACTCAGGAAACATAGGTATTTGATTTCTCATCCGAAAGGTTTTCAAGGGAACAATTGGTAGCTGCACTAGATGAAATGGTCATCGAGTATAGAAAGCTAGCAGAATCCCTAAATGAAACTAAATCTTCATCAAATATAAACAAACCAGATCTATTTAAAACTGAAGAGTCAAATGTTTTTGAAAAGAAGATTGAAGAGATCTCATCTGAAAATGGGATGCTCAAAGAACAAATTCAAACCCTTTCATCTAAAAACAAGAGGTTAAATTATGTTGTATGTGCATGGACAAGGTCTGGAGACGATGTCAAACATCAGATCAGCATGTTAAAACCTGCTGGATCTAGATCCGGATTGGAGTTTGATAGCAATGACCCTAACCTGTAATGCAAAAAGTCCAACTCATTTGACAAGCTTAAACCAATAAGTTTTGTCAAAGGGAGTATGACTGACACTGAATCAGATCCTATTCATGAAGAAGTTGCTTCCAAAAATGAAATAGTTTATGTTCTGCCTACTATTAGCTAACTTAAGAATAAGCTAGAAGCAGCTAACAAGTCTGGAAATTTAAAACCTGACTCTAAGTCAAGGAGTTTTAAAAGAAAATCTTTTTCAAAAGTTAAGGGATCAGCAACTAGTAGGAAGTCATCTGCTAAGTCAAAATCCTATGCATTAATCACAACACAAAATGGAAAATCCATTAGAATAACTTAAATATGGATTCCTAAGGGACTAATTGATCGAGGACCCAATTGAGTATGGGTACCAAAATTTGTAAATAGTTTCTTTTGTAGGTGATGCAAGAGGAGTACATGAAGGAAGCAAGAAGAATATTCTTGTGAGTGCACATCATGGAAGATCAACAATGACCTTTGCCATTCTAGTAGTTACATGTTTTTGTTTTTTAAAACTATTTTTGGTCTTTGGACCACACAAAAACTGTCTATTATGTTTTTATGTCCATATACAAAATGAGAGGAAAAATTTATTTGGAAATAAAGATACTCTCCAGACGAATATTCTAAATCGGTCTAATTATACAAGTGTGTCTAAAAGAAACGGTTTGTACTTAGATGTATTTTTACTCACAATCTATACATCTAAGTATATTTGTTGAGGTTTAAAACCTACGCGGTTAGACGTACACGTCTAATAGACGTTAGACGTTTTTACGTCATGAGCAAGAGGATGCTCACGTCTAACCAAACACACGTCTAACACGTGGTGTTTATGCGGAATTAGACGTACACGTCTAATAGATATTAGACGGATTTCTATATAACACGGAATTAGACGTATGCATTTAATAGACCCATCCGTCTAATAGACGTTTTGGTATATGGATTTGTGATGTAAGAAAAATGTCTAACTACGTGCCGATTAGACTGATCAAGGACATCTGTCCCACGATGAGAGCTATTTATTTTTCCCGCTCAAAACATCAAACAGTCATCTCTTACCAACATGAAGACACGTGTCTCTCAAATTTAGAGAAAATGACTAATATACCCTCATTTTTAATGATGACTCCTTGAAAAAAGACGTCTAACATTTATTGATGGGCCATACCCTTTAAAAGAGACAGTTATTCTGTATCTTTGTTCTCTGTCTATATAAGGACATTCTTGCATGCGTTTGAAAGCTTTTCATCTCTCGAAATCCTTAAGAACCCTAGTTTTCTTTGCATTTCTCTCTTCAAATCTCTCTGAAATCTTGTGTCAGTTCATATTCTTTCGAAAATGGTGAACAAAAAAATCACTTTGGGACATTGTACTTTGCAGGTGGATTTTCCATCGGTGTACACTTTCGATCAACCGGAAGTGGTGGATATGTTCCAAAACCTAGAATATTCTGGGTTGAGGAAGTATCTCGGTGGTCCGTTCATATTCTATGAGAAAGAAGTTCGCGAGTTCTTCAAATCTGCAACTATGGTGGGTGAATCCATCGTAGCAACCGTCAATGGCGTGGATTTTTCTTTTGATGAAACCGTATATGCGGAGTTCTTTGAACTTCTGACGGAGGGGCACACTTTCGACTTGGTTCTTTCATCAGAAGTCATATAAGAGATGAAGAAAACCTTTTCTGCTGATGAGTCAATGATCCATGTTAATGGAAACAAGAAGGTCCTCAAACCCCATTTCATTTTGCTGAACGACGTTGTAGCAAAAGCGCTCCAAGGGAAATTTTTCTCCTTCCATCTCTATAGTCAAGACCGTTTTGACTATATGTGCGCTACTTCAAAGGGAATCCAGGTAAACTGGGCATCTACCCATTTTCGGAACCTTTGCTTTTCTATCTGCCAGGCAAATAAGGAAAGCATAACTTATGCGGCTCAACTGAGTCGTTTGATGGAGCATTTTGAGGTTCATGTTGGTGAACCTGAGCAGATCAACTCTCCGAGAGTTTTCTCTGCCCTTACAGTCACTAGTACACTAATAAGGATGAAGAACAACATTGAATGTGCCTCTGGTGCATTTAGTTTTCAAAATGGTGGTAAGACCTCTACCCGATCCAAACAACTGTCCGCTTCTGTTATGTCAACAGGGGTAAAAAGATCGAAAACAGTAAATGAATCGGAGGCCAGTTCCTCTAGTCTGAAAAGTTCAACCAAGAAGGACTCCGAATCAGTCGATTCAAGGTTAAAGCAAGGTCCAGGCATACTTGCTGCAACTCCGATGTCCTCTCTATCTACTCCAGCAACTATTTTAAGAAAAACTTCGAGATCCTGTGTCTCAAAGGAAAAGAAGACAAAGGCGCCCCGCGCGTCTAAATCATTAAAGGTAACTTCTTCTAAATCGTTGGCCGCTGTGCCTAAGTTTGATGTTCCTATTGCGGAACAAGATGAATCCATTTTTCTCCCTTAAGAGAATCTGCTGAAGGGCCCGCTGGTCCAAATGATGAAATTGCTGACATGATTGTGTCTCCTATTGCTCAAACCGATCATGTAGTCGCCGGTGCTACAGAAAATGCTAACCAGAACAAGGTGCAGTTCTTACCCTTGTTGCTGGTAAATCTGCTGAACAAGAATATTCTGTTCCCATTCCCAAAGATTATATGATAGCCGGGAAGGTTATTCGTGTAGAGCTCCCTGCCGAGCTATGTAAGAAACCCCAATCGGCGTTCGAGTTGATGCGTTCTGCAAGAATGTCGAGTGGAATTGTGATTAATGAACCAAGACCTGCTCCAAAACCCGTAGAGGTTGTTGGAAAAGGTAAGAAGATTGTAACTCCAATTCCTAAAGAAGTATCGGAGGCAACATGCATTGTTGACCTCATTTTAGATCAAGTTAAAGCCATTGCGGCTGAAAAGTTGGAGATTTTTGATTCATGGTCCCTGGAGAGATTGTCGTCCAAGTACAATGAAACCCTGTCAAATTCCTCAATAACCCGTGAGTGAAAGAAGCGTGTAGCCATTAAGAAGAAGGTTTTCAAGTGGGCTAAAACTACAGAGGTAGCTGAGGCTCTGAAGAGAAAGGATCTCGTTGAAGCTTGCCTATATGGAAAAGCCCTTTTCCCAATTCTTGAAGCCAGAAAGGCTAATTTCAATCCTATTGAGAAAGGATCTGAGGTGGAAGTAAAAGTATTGAAGAGGCTGAATGACATCATGGATAGCTACATCTCGGTGGCTACCCGATACGTTCATGGCACTAATTGCTCTGGCGCAAAACCTTTCAATGATGATGAATCGATGGACATCCTTGATGCTGACAATGATGCTGATAAGCTAGATGATGCTCTCTTGATTGAATTCGGGAATCTTTCTGCTGAAGAGAGACGTATTCTGGATCATCCAATTCAAGAGAATCCTGAAGAAGAATAAGAAGTAATGGTTCAAGAGCCTGAACAAGCCTTGAAACGAATGAAGAAGAAGTTTTTGAAGAAGATGTGATTGAGGAAGCTGTTCAAGCTTCTTTTGCAGAAAATGTTGTGAGATCCCCTGTTGCGAGAACAGATGAGGCTCAAGAGAAAGTGGTTGAGGTAACTCAGCCAGAAATCACCAGATTTGAGGGGGAACCCTCCAAAGATAAGAATGCTGAAGAAGGAAGTTCCTCATCTAAGGAGGAACTGGATCAACACGCAAGTTTTGTAAAGCCCCGTTTATTCCCCGACACCATTGTGGGAAATGTTCATGAAAATATCAACATTCCTCTTCACTACTCTGGAAATATCTATGAGAGATTTCAGAGAGCTGAAGAAGAACTGTTAGAAGAAGAGCATAATGAAGCTGCTAAGGTAGCTGAGAAGGATCAACCGGAGCAATCCATGCAGATTCATACAAACTTTGAGCCAATTCAAAGCATGACAGCAGAGTCTCAAGAAAATTCATTAAATGAATAATCATCTACTAAAGGTAACAAGCTATTAAAGTCTATGACTTATGTGCTCTCATCTCTTCAGAAGAGCATGGTAAAGGCCTTGAACACCCATGAAGAAGAAAGAAAGGACTTTGCCGAAATTATCAAAGTTTTTACTGAATTGGATAACACTTTGAAGAAGAACACGTATGAGACTCACGTCTCAAATTTAAACTTCTCCAAGTTTGAAAAGAATCTCTTCAGCCGTCAATCTGATTTGATGGACATTGAAAGACAAATTAATGATGACCGTCATAGGGAGACATTGGATGAATTCAGTTTGGTGAAGAATCAAATGGTGGAAATTCAAGGGTGCTTAAGTAGAAATGATAATGAACTACAGGAATTTGCTGACTCTATTGCAAGAAAGTTTTAAGCAAAGGAGAACGCAAAGGCTAATGCTGAAAAAGATCAACCTAGAATCACCCAAGGCGAGTCAAGTAGAAGAAGTGACGGTGTGTCAACCGAAACTAGATCCAGACGAGCCCCAAGCAATGATGATAATCCTAGGCCAACCAAAAGAGGTGGAGGTCGAAGCGGTGATGATCGTGGAGGCAGAAGCAGTGGTGGTGTCCGTGGTAGGCTATCTAGATCTGATCAAAGAAGTCGTGCAAGTGGCGGTGATCGTGGTGGTAGATCAAGTGGAAGCGGTCATGGTGGTCATAGTTTTCCTCCGTATATGAATATGCTACCCGGTCAAGTCATGAGCCCAACCGATCCTCGAGTTAAAAGGGAAGAACAATAATTTATTTTCTTCTACTCTGTTTAAGTCTTTCAAGCAATGTTTCTTTGATTGTTTTCTGAATATTGGTTTTTGGAAGTTTGATGTAAGTGAACAAGGATTTGGTTTATTTATATGCATATCTTGTTATATATATGCAGGTTCTCAATTTCTTCATCAAAAAGAGGGAAATTGTTGGGTCAAATTATTTTGACTAAATGTTGAAATAATTTAACCATTGAAATTTTGATGATTAAATGACTTATGCGTTTTGATGTAGGTGTATCGAAATCATATTTTATTAGACTTGGTTCTAATAAGGATCATTAGACCGATTTTGGCATTATATGCATAGAATTAGACGTGCAGTCTAACTCAACGAAGTTAGACGTGCAGTCTAATGAAGGCATAGAATTAGACGTGCAGTCTAACTCAGCGGAGTTAGACGTGCAGTCTAATGAATGCATATAATTAGACGTGCAATCTAACTCAACGGAGTTAGACGTGTAGTATAATAAATGCATAGAATTAGACGTGCAGTCTAACTCAACGGAGTTAGACGTGCAGTCTAATGAATTCCCGGAATTAGATGTGCAATCTAACTCAGCGGAGTTAGACGTGTAGTCTAATATTTTTTCAATTAGACGGATAGTCTAATGTGTATGGAATTAGACGGATAGTTTAATATATTTGCGGAATTAGACGTGCAGTCTAACTCAGTGAAGTTAGACGTGCAGTCTAATGTATTCGGAATTAGACATGCAGTCTAACTCAGTGGAGTTAGACGTGCAGTCTAATATGTGCGGAATTAGACGTGCAATCTAACTTAGTGGAGTTAGACGTGCAGTCTAATAGATTGTGAAAGTTATACGTAAGTCTAACTCCTTTAGACAAGTCTGAGGTAGAACCGGAATTAGACGTGCAGTCTAATGGTTAGTAAATGATTAGACGAGTAGTCTAATGTATTATGAAAGTTAGACGTAAGTCTAACTCCTTCAGACAAGTCTGAGGTAGAACCGGAATTAGACGTGCAGTCTAACTCAGTGGAGTTAGACGTGGAGTCTAATGGTTATTGGATAATTAGACGTGTAGTCTAATTAAGTGAAAGTTAGACATAAGTCTAACTCCTTCAGACAAGTCTGAAGTGATTGTAATTAGACGTTAGTCTAATTCTATTAGACCAGGCGGTCTAATAGACTCTGTTATTAGACGGGGATGTTTAAATTTCATTAGACTGATTTTCACAATCCGTCTAACTAAAATACGTCTAATGCTCAGCTTAAGCAGTACGATTGAAGCTAGCACCCGCCTACCCACGTGCTATAACTGTACCCTACTCCTGCTCTACTTTCTAGTGAAGATCAGTACAACAGCTATATTCAACCAACCAACGAATGCCACGTAAGAGAATTTTCCTCATATTACTTGTTTTGCAGGTACATCCCTGATGGAATATTCGGCGCACTACTAGTTATTGTACGACCACGATCCTTGTGCTCAGAACCTGCTGTGTACAATGGAGGCTTTCCAATGGAAGTGTTCCACGTATCATTCTAAAAGATTCGACTGTTAGCTCCTGTTCTGTATTTAACAAATCTCAAGGACAACGGACAATAAGGCTTACGAACTGCCGATCTACAATCTTGCTTGCTTGCTATTTTCAGAGAGAGAAATCAAGCCTTTGAATATTCATACTGCGAAGCTGCTTTTTGATTATACTGTGTGTGAATCAAGAGAGAGCTAGAATCAAAAACACCTTTAGCTGAGTGATATGCTTCATCTTGTAATTGAACACAGTGTGTTCTGTTCAATAGTGAGCTAAGTGTGTGTAATCTGTATTTGATTCGAATCATATTATAGTGAATCCTTCCGGTGGTTGGAAAAAGGAGTGACATAGGAGAGTTTCTCCAAACATCCATAAACAAACGGCTGTGTCATTTCATTTTTGTCATCTTTTCATATTTCTTCTCGAGCTTCAAACCCAAGTAAATAATTCCGCCTTGAATCTGTTTCAAGTGTTTATAAGTGTTTGCATAGAATAGAAAGTGAATTAAATCCCTAACAGGATTTCTTTCAAACCGTTTTTCATAAGCCTTCATCCATAGCCAGACCCCCGTCTCTATCGATAAAGCCGATCCAATCAATATGTGTGTAATACGTATATACAAAACAATCGATGAACTACATGAACAAAAATCAAGAAAATATGTACATTTTCTAACATTAGAATAATTACCTCATAGTTATAACTTTCATTTGTGCCATTGATTCAATATATGTAACTATTTGCTTCTCCAAATCCTGATTCTCAAATGATAGATTCACTTTTAGCCTCAAACAAAAATAAATAAGCAAACAAAAAAGACCAGCACTTAAAAACCTTTTTACTATTATCACAGCAGTAGAAGATCGATTCCGGAAGAGAAATAGCTTCAGAGGCGATCGAGCGGAGAGAATCCGGTAGGCGAACGAGTAGAGAAGAGTAACCTTAGAGTAGAACGACCAGAGTTGGGCTTGATAAATTATATTTTAAAAATAACTGCTCAGAGTGAATGGGTTTTCATGATGTCATTTAGGTTTTTACACGAATGCGTTAGTGGTTTTACATGAACATTAAAATGTTTAATATAATTAAATATTGCTAAAATAAAGGAACCTCGAATAAGCGAATCACGCTTCACTCGTTACCGCTCGAGTAAGTGAAGCAAGCTTCGCTCAAGAAATTTTTAATATTATTCAATATTGCTAAAATAAAGGAACCATGAATAAGCGAAGCACGCTTCACTCGTTACCGCTCGATTAAGTGAAGCAAGCTTCGCTAAAAAATGTTTAATATAATTCAATATTGCTAAAATAACGGAACCTCGAATAAGCGAAGCACACTTCACTCGTTACTGCTCGATTAAGTGAAGCAAGCTTCGCTCAAGAAATGTTTAATATAATTCAATATTCCTAAAATAAAGGAACCTGAATAAGCGAAGTACGCTTCACTCGTTACCTCTCGATTAAGTGAAACAAACTTCACTAGCTTGCGCTTGTTTTAAAGTGTGAATAAAAAGTAATTGAAATATATAATAAATGAATTATTGCGGATTCACCATTGATTAGATGGTAGCAGTTGGAATTTCAGACCGTATACAGACTGTCACTGTCCTACGAATTGAAATAAATGACAGGTGAATTGATATGACAAAAATTTTGACGCTTCATATATATTATGTAAAGAAAGTTTCATTAGCTAGCGTTTGTTCCCTGTTAGGTTTTACATGTAGCCTAGAATTGGATTTCATTAACCCTTTAATGTTTTTACATGAATGCCTTAGTGGTTTTACATGAACGTTTTCATGAATAAAAATTAAATTATATATATAATTATTTCATTAATGCAGATTGACCTTTGATGGGATGGTAGCAGTTGGAAAATAGATGAGTCATAAGGACTGCAGACTCGTCCTACGATTTGATATTCCATCATGAAAGTGACTAGTGAAGCCATCTTGACTCGTTAAAAATATATTTTCTATAAAGGAGGGGCTCATTAGATCTCCTTTCCCAATAAATGAAAATTTTGAGCATGAGCATTGTCAATGTGTTGTTTAAGATATTTTGTTTGGATCTACTCTTTAGGAGATTCTTTGTGGTGGAAAACATCTTCTATGAAGATGAAGAGTGTCCAGTTGTTGTGGAAAATATCTTCAGTTACTACGAATTATTCATACCTGAAGTTGAAACTAATGATCAAATGAAGATGATACATGTCTACCATTGGTGGGAAGAGACAATTGTAGGAGATTCCCTAGGGTGGAAAACATCTGAAAGAAGAGATATCTCAACAGGTGGTATGATGTCGTGCGAATCTCCCTCCGCTGTGGTTGCTTTAATGCAGATGCAAATTAATATTGTTATAATGGATATTATGTAGAACTTTTTACCAAACGTTGTAATACAGATGAATATTGTTATAATGTAGAGTTGTTTATCAAATGTTGTAATGCAGATGAATATTGTTATAATGTAGAATTGTTTATCAAACGTTGAAATGGAATGGAATGTAGTTCATCGAATTTGATAATAATACTAATAATAATTATAATGATTTTACAATAATATAAGAAGGATTGTGTGTTGATTTGAAATTATTAATCTGTGTTTTACGTGAATACGTTATATCGAATCCTCATATAAAAAAATTAATCGTTATACATATTTTAATTCATATATAATTATGTCAATTATAAAATAATGAATAAAAATGAATTGAAATATATAATAAATAGATGGATGGTAGCAGTTGGAAAAGAGATAAGGCCGTATACAGACTCAGACCGCCCTACGAATTGAAATACATGACAGTTGAAGTGACAAGACAAATTTTGGCGCTTCATATACATATTTAAGCAAGCTTCATTCTCATCAACATGAACGTTTTAATGAATAAAAATTAATTTAAATATATAATAATTTCATTAATTAGGATTGACCGTTGATGGGATGATATAAAGTTGAAGAGTCATACGGACTGATGACTCATCCTCCGAAGTGAAAATAATAATGATAACAAGTGAAGAAAGATTCGTTCGCTATAAGCATTTAAACTCTAATTAACAAGCGAATCAAGCTTATTTCTCTAGCGCTTATTCCCTATAATAAACTAACTAACAAGCGAAGCAAGCTTCATTCGCTATAATCATTATAAACTGTAACTAACAAGTGAAGAAAGCTTCGTTCTCTATAAGCATTGTACTTACATGAACCCTTTATTGTTTTTACATGAATGCATTAGGAGTTTTACATGAACCCTTTATTATTTTTACATGAATGAATTAGGGGTTTTACATGAACGTTTTATGAATAAAAATCAATTTAAATAAACTCTAATTAACAAGTTGAAAGAATCGGTGACACCAATAGAGACGGGGGTCTAGCTATTGATGACAACTTCGTACAAAAACAGTTTGATAGAAATCCTGTTAGGAATTTAAATCACTTTCTATTCTTCACAAACCCTTGCATACTCTTGAACGATTAAAGTGCGGAAACATTTGCTCAGGTTTGAAGCTAAGAACTAAAGAAGGAGAAGATGACAGAATGTAAATGACAAAAAGAGTTGTTTATAGATGTTCAGAGAAAAACTCTCCTACGTCCCTTCTTCCAACCACCGGAAGGATTCACTATACTTTCTTAGAATCAAATACAGTTGCACGACTAGCTCACTGCTGAACAGAACAGACTCTATTCAACTTACAATATATTGAAGAATATCACTCAGCTAGACAATACTTTGATTCTAACTCTCTCTTAATGTACACACAGTAAAAGCAAGAAAGCAATTCATAAGATTCAGTAGTTCGTTCGTGTATCAACTTGTATGTTAGCGTGTGTTTTTCAATATTCGACACTTCTTCCGTTGTCCTTGAGGATATTTAAATAGAGAGTAGGTACCAACGATCAAATCTTTTATAATGACACGTGGGGAATACCCATTAGAGAGCCTCCATAGTACACAGGTACAACAGACTCTGAGCACCATGATCGTGGCCGTACCAATCTGGTAATGCGCCGAATATTCTTCTAGTATTTTTCTACAAGAAACAAGTAGTGGGAAGAATATTTGCTTACGTGGCATTAATTCATTGTGAGTAACTAGCTGTCGTACTGATCTGCACGGAACAGTGGAGTAGGAGTAGCGTATAGCTAGTTGATCGTGGGTAGACGGGTGATAGATTCAAGCAACTACTCAAGCATGACATTAGACGTGTTTCAATTAGAGTGACAAGTCTAATAAAATTAGACGCCCCTATCTAATAGCAGGATCCATTAGACCACCTGGTCTAATGGAGTTAGACGATACGTCTAACTAGGAATCCCTTCAGACTAATCTGAAGAAGTTAGACTGCCGTCTAATTTTCATCTGTTAGAATGCATGTCTAACTATGAATCCTTTTAGACTAATCTAAAGGAGTTAGACTGCACATCTAAATTTTATCTATTAGACTACACGTCTAACTACGTTTGTTAGACTGCACGTATAACTACATATCTGTTAGACTGCATGTCTAACTACGTATCTGTTAGACTACACGTCTAACTAAGTCTGTTAGACTGCACGTCTAACTACGTCTGTTAGACTGCACGTCTAACTACGTATTTGTTAGACTGCACGTCAAACTCCGTATCTGTTAGACTGCACGTCTAACTACGTCTGTTAGACTACATGTCTAACTACGTATTTATTAGACTGCACGTCTAACTACGTATCTGTTAGACTACACGTCTAACTACGTATACGTTAGATTGCACATCTAACTACGTCTATTAGACTGCACGTCTAACTACGTATCCGTTAGACTACACGTCTAACTACGTCTGTTAGACTACACGTCTAACTACGTATCTGTTAGATTGTACGTCTAACTACGTCTGTTAGACTGCACGTCTAACTCAATGCGTTTAGTAGCCCGTAAGTCTAATGAACCTCATTCAGACTTAGTCTAATTTAGCACATTTTTTATACACCTGCACCAAAAATATTTAGACGACTTAGTTTAAGTTTTATACAAACTCATCATCAAAATTTCATTAGTCAAAGTGATTTGACCCTTAGTCAAAATAATTTGACCCAACAATTTTCCCCTTTTTGATGATGATGTTAAAACTTTGCATAATTAAAATATTAGAATATTCAATAATGCAGTAGATGGAACTAAACTGTTCATATTTCATAGCAGATCATGGCATAAATGGAATAAATTGAAATATCAGGAATATTTTTCAAAAAGAAAATGCAGAAACATATTTCAAGAACATCAACACCCAAAAACTTATTTCAAGAACATGAACACCCAAAAACATCAAAAGATTCTTCCTTCCCCTTAAGTCTAAGGCTAATGTTTTTCCTTTCCTTTCCCCCTTTTTAACATCATTTGGGGAGGGAATCTATGGCAGATTCTAGAGCTAAGGTTAATGTTGATTTATAGGTTTCCCTGTTTCATTTCTTAGACCTAAGCCTACCCACCCAAAGAACATAATCGAGAACCCTTGCACCGTTCAGGATTTTAGAAGGATTGTCATGAAACCCATGACCAGGTTCAGTAAGGAGACAACAAATGAATGCGCAAAGGGGAGCATCGTAACCGAAGATCTTTTTTCGAGAAGATATCATTCTAACCAAATTGTTGAAGAGGAATTTCGACCAGTTGATGGCTACACCTCTTGTGATTGCCACCATTATTTCAAAGACTTTCGTACAGTAGATGTAGGAAGAGTCCTTCGCAAGAATGGATTTGGAGATGATGTCGTTGAGTAGGGCATACTCAACCTTCAGACAGTTGCTCTTCCTGTGAGACTCAACAGGAAGAATTTGCCCTTCAAAGACTTGATCTGAAAAGTCAAGCGTCATTTCAGACATAATTTCATTTGAGGAAGAAGGAAACTCATGGATTCCTTCGGTTGGAAGTCTGAAGAACATGCCAAATGTTTCTTCAGAGAAGCAAATATTTTTACCAAGTACATTCGCACGAATGTACTGATTATGATAAAAGCCAGCAGTTTCAAAGAATTTACGAACTGCTTGTTCGTGATAGATGTATTGAGGACGAAGAAACTTCTTCAGCCCAGAAGCTTTCAAGGATTCAAACATTAGAACCATTTCAGGAATCATTAGAGTTGAGACAGACTTGAAGTCTACTTGCAGGGATTTCGGAGAGATGGAGGTCATTTTAGCAAGATGAACACAAGATCTTGGCGATTCGAATTCTAGAGAGAGAATCAAGGATTCAAGAGTACTCAACTATTTGAGTGACACCATTCATTAAATACAAGAGAGCTAGTGTGTAACATTTAATATTTAATGATTATACTAACCGTCAAAAATTTTAGAAACCTATTCCCAAGGGACACAACTATCAATTAATATTAATCATGAAAATGCACTATTAATATTAGACGTATAGAAGAAAGTTATCAAAATTTTAGTCACTCTTTAAATATTGAGAGACACATGTCTTCAATCTATTTGAGAAGTGTCTGGTTTATTTTTGTTGGGAAAAGTACATAGACCAATACAGTGATAGAGGACAACTGTCCCGATAGCTAGAAGATGAAAAGTCTAATTGTACAAGTAGTTAGACGTTTAAACTGCTTTCCACATTCTTCACTTCTAATTAGGAAATTCGTCTATTAGACGTTAACGTCTATTCAAGCTTGTCTTATAGATGTCTAACGTCTATTAGACATAGACGTCTAATTACGCATGAACAACACGTACTAGACGTGTGTCTAGTTAGACATGAGCTTTCAATTGCTCTTGTCATATAAACATCTAACGTCTATTAGACGCATATGTCTAATCGCGCAGGTTAATTAACCAAGACATGAGTTCCCAAAAGAAGATAAAAACTACTTGAGCAGACATACGTCTAATTAGTTATGTTTCTTAAACTTCTAGTCCCTTGGACTTATTGAGACCCCTGTCTTCTTGTCTGACAAGTTATATTTGAACAATATGTTCCCCCTCAGTTTATGCACATAATAAAATCAATCAAGATCAACAAGTCCTAATATATTTCTAAAGTGAGAAAACTTAGCCTCAAGTACAGGCTTCGTGAAGATGTCTGCAGTTTGTTGATCTGTTAGGATATATTCAAGAGAAATTTGCTTCTGATTGACATGCTCTCGGATGAAGTGATGTCTGATTTCGATGTGCTTTGTCCGAGAGTGCAGAACTGGATTATAGGTGATTGCGATAGCACTAGTGTTGTCGCAGAAAATTAGAGATTCTTCAGCCTCAATCTCATAATCCCTAATCTTTGTTGAACCCATAGGAGCTGAGAGCAACAACTACCAGCAGCAAGGTACTCTGTTTCAGCTGTTGACGTAGCAACTGACATCTTCTTGCTGAACCATGATATAAGACGATGTCCAAGGAACTGACAAGTTCCACTCGTGCTCTTTCTATCAATTTTGTACTCTACATAATCTGCATCTGAAAAACTAGTTAAATTGAAACTGGAATCCTTCGGATATCACAGTCCCACATTTTGAGTTTCCTTCAAATATTTCAGAATGCGTTTAGCAGCATTAAAGTGAGAAAGTTTAGGATTAGCCTGGAATCTTCCACAGACACCAACAACAAATTGGATGTCTGGCCTACTTGCAGTAACATAGAGAAATGACCCGATAAGACCTCTATAGGCAGTGGCATCTACACTTTGACCACCATCATCTTTGTCCAGCTTACTGGAGGAGCTCATAGGAGTAGCTGTCGCAGAGCAGTTATCCATTCCAAACTTCTTCGGTAACACTTTGGTATACTTGGCCTGATTGATGAAGGTTCCTTTCTCCAGCTGACGAACTTGAAGACCGAGGAAGAACATTAATTCTCCCATCATGCTCATTTCAAATCTGTTCTGCATCAGCTTGGCAAATTTCTCACATAATTTGGGTTAGTTGATCCGAATATAATATCATCAACATATATTTGAACAAGAAAAATGTGAGAGTCTTTAGTGAATCTAAACAGTGTTTTATCAACAGTTCCAATAACAAAATCACGATCAAACAGAAATTCAGTCAAAGTGTCATACCAAGCTCTAAGAACTTGTTTCAAACCATATAAAGCTTTGTCAAGTTTAAAAACATGATTTGGCAAAGTATGATCTACAAAACCAGGAGGTTGCTCAACATAGACATCTTCATTTAATTTACCATTTAAAAATGCACTTTTCACATCCATTTGAAAAACTTTAAAATTCTTAAATTATGCATAAGACATGAAGATTCTAATCGCCTCAAGTCTTGCTACAGGTTCAAAAGACTCATCAAAGTCGATGCCTTCTTCCTGTCTGTATCCTTGAGCAACTAAACGGACTTTGTTTCTAATAACTAGGCCATCTTCACTAAGCTTGTTTCTAAAGACCCATCTTGTTCCGATGACTGACTGATTTGTCGGTCTAGGAGTTAGATGCCACACTTTATTTCTCACAAATTGATTTAAATTCTCCTACATAGCATTGATCCAATCTGAATCAACCACTGCTTCACCAATTTTCTTAGGTTCAATATGAGAAATAAATGCAGAATTGGTCATTTCATCCATCAATTGACGTCTTGTCCTACGAGGAGAGTTAGGATTTCCAAAGATCAATTCTGGTGGATGATTCTTGTTCCATCTAAAGTTGGGTCCTGAAGGATTGGTCATCTGACCATGTGACTCCGCGACGTCCAAACTCTCAACAGTTTGTTGAATAGGAGTTTGTACGTCTGGTTGGATTTCAACCGGAGTTTGTACGTCTGGTTGAATAGGAGTTTGTTGAATAGGAGGTCAATGGGATCGATGGAGTTACTCTCAACAGACTCATCAAAGACGATATGAAGGGATTCCTCAACAATTTGAGTTTTGTTGTTATATACTCTGTAAGCCTTGCTTATTGAGGAATATCCCAACATGAATCCAGAATCTGCTTTAGCATCAAAAGCCGTCAAGTAAACTTTTCCATTGTTATGAATAAATATTTACACCTGAATACTTTAAAGTATGAAACTGTGAGAATTCTTCCGTAATACAGTTCATAGAGAGTTTTATCAAAACGTTTGTTAATTATTGACCGATTTTGTGTGTAGCAAGCTGTGTTAATTGCTTTTACCCAGAACCTCTGAGCAACGTCTGATTCAGCTAGCATAGATCTCGCTGCCTCCTTCAGAGTCCTCACTCTTCTCTCGGCAATGCCATTCTGCTGTGGAGTTCTGGCACTAGACAACTCGTGCCTAATCCCAAACTCCTTGAGATAAGAGGAAAGGTATCTGTTTGTGAACTCAGTTCCCTGATAACCTCTAATGCACGCAATATTTAAAGATTTCTGATTATGAATTCTTGTAAAGATTCTAATCAAATTTTCAGCAGTTTTATCCTTTGATTATAAAAATGCTACCCATGTAAATCGTGAGAAATCATCAATAACAATTATGGTGAATCTCATTTCTCCTATGCTCTTTACAGGAATTGGACCAAATAGGTCAATGTGTAATTGTTCTAAACAGCGGTTGGATTGAGATTTCCCTTTACTTTTGAACGATGATCTACCCTGTTTGCCTAATTGGCAAGCAAAACACACCTTGTCCTTAGAAAACTGTAATTTAGGTAAACCAAATACTAAATTGTTTGAGGAAATATTGTTAATGGTTTTAAAATTTAGATGGTTTAACATTTTATGTCATAACCTTTTCTGATCATTCTTGGCAATCATACACATAAGATCGGATGCTTTATTTTGCTAGTTCATTTTATATGTGTCTTCTACTCTACTTCCAGTTAATAATGTATTACCATGTTGATCCTTAACAAGACATGCATGAGTTTGAAAATCAACTGACAGACCATTATCACATAATTGACTAATACTAATCAAGTTTTAACACAGATTTTCAACAAGTAGCACGTTATTAATGGTTAGATTATCATGGATAATCTTACCCTTACCCATGGTCTTACCCTTCTTGTCACCAAAAGTGATCTTAGGTCCAGAACAATCTGCTATATTAGTGAAAAGTCGTCTATTTCCTATCATATGTCTGGAACAGCCACTATCAAGATACCAGACATATTCCTCCAGGCCATCACTCACATGTACCTACACAAAATAATATTTACAATCGTTTGGTACCCACATTCAATTGGGTCCTCGGTCAATCAGTCCCTTAGGAATCCATATTTGAGTTATTCTAATGAATTTATCATTTTGTGTTGTGATTAATGCGTATGTTTTTGACATAACAGACGTCTTCCTGCTAGTCTTTGATCCCTTAGTCTTTGAAGATGATTTTCTTTTAGAAATCCTTGACTTCTTGCCAAGTTTTAGATTGCCACACTTGTTGGCTGCTTCTAACTTATTTTTCAGTCAGCTAATAGTCGGCGGAACATAAGTTATTTCATTTTTCAAAGATACCTCTTCATAAATTGGATCAGATTCACTTTCATTTAAGCTCTCTTTGACAAAAATTATTGGCTTAAGCTTGTCAGTCGCTGAGTTTAGCTTTTTGCTGGACTGGTTTGGGTCATCGCTATCAAATCCTAAATCGGATATAGATCCAGCAGGTTTTAATAGACTAATCTGATATTTGACAGCTTCTCCAGACCTTATACACTCACTAACAATATAGTTTAGCCTTTTGTTTTTAGAAAAAAGAGTTTAGATTTGTTCTTTGAGGATCTCATTCTCGGATGAGATCTTAACTACTTTTTTTCAAAAACGTTTGTTTCAGAAATTTTGTGTGAAGAAGAAATATTGGCCTCATATTTTACTTTCATTTCATAAAAAGAATCTGATAACTTCTTGTACTCAATGACCATTTCATTGAGTGCATTAGTTAACTCTTTGTTGGTAAATTATGGTGGGGAAGAATCAGTTACCTTGGATTGATCATTTGTCATCAAGCATGTGACGGTTTCAACATCCTTTTTAATAGAAGAATCCTCTGAGTCGCTATCTGCCCATTTGGATATGTTTTCAGCACACATAAAAACTTTCTGATCTTTTTGGTTCTTCTTGGTTTGAACGTTTTGACCATAGATCAAAATTTGCTTCTCCCAGATCTCTTTAGTAGAGGAGCAGGACTTGATCTCGTAGAATATGTTCATGTTGATCGATTGATACAGGATATTTTTGGCCACATTGTCCAGGTTGTTGGTCATCTTATCTTCAGTTGTCCACTCACATCTTGGCTTCAAAATTTTTATGGGACCATCAGTAATGACACTCCACATATCACAATTAAGAGCAGCCAAGTGAGCTTCCATTCTCATCATCCAATAGTCGCAGTTATCTCCGAAAGGAGAGGGATCTCGTTGACGATAGACATGATTCTGGTTCTTGATGCTTGAGAATAGAAAACAAAGTTCTTATACCAATTGAAAGGATCGGTGGCACCAATAGAGACGGGGGTCTAGCTATTGATGACAACTTCGTACAAAAACAGTTTGATAGAAATCCTGTTAGGGATTTAAATCACTTTCTATTCTTCACAAACCCTTGCAAACTCTTGAACGATTAAAGATGCACCTGCACAGAAACAATTAGACGACTTAGCTTCTTTCATATTTAAACATCATCAAAACTCAGTTGTTTAATAATTCATAATTTCTAAGTTAATTAACTCTTCACTTAGTTCTTCCCAACAATTTCTTCTAAGTTAATTAACTCTTTACTTAATTTTTCCCAATGTTAGTCTTCTTTATTTGGCCGCATTACAGCAATATGGATCAAATAATCCACTATCACCAATGAAAGCCTGAACTTAAAGCTAAGAAAGGAGTGGATTTTTCTTTTGGTGCCACTACCCAGTAAAGATGTATCCCCTGATGCATAACATACGAATGAGAGTCCGAGCGGATCCCTAACCCCCTTCCGAAGAAAAACTAACCGATGAAAACCTTATATGGGGCGTCCGTGTTGATAAACATCCTAATGCTGAGATTGGGATATCATGTTCCGTCAAACTTGTTCATTTAGGGAAACTTAAACTTCATGGAAAGCGAATCTATCTAATTATTTTATCAAAAGAACTCATTAGCTTATCAGTTATAACTACTTAATGGAGTCGGTCTTGAAAAAATGTTTGGTTGGTTGTCTGACAATGAGATTGTAAAGTGACAATTCAATTATGGTATGTGATTCTCCAAGTAGGGTAGTTAGAAAATTTTATTTGAATTTACTTTGGTCCATAACTGTAGCGCCTCGATTCCTCTATGCTCTCTAATTTTAATTATTATAAAGATTTAAGAGTCTTTTTATTCTTGGATTTATTTTTAAAAATATTTAAAAATATTTTAAATAAACAGGTAATTAACTTTTTAGATTATAGTTTCGCCACTTAATTTTTCAATATTAGGAAAAATATTTTGCGTAATTAAACGCTTTTTTGAGATTTTATTTAGATTCGGGGTTTGGTTACACTCGAGAAAGGGCTCTCGTGATTACTCCTCCCTGTCCGTCAAAATGACGGCCTCTACTTTTAATTTTTGGTCATTTTAATATTTTTTATTGTTTTACACTTTTAATTTTGTAGATGATTTAAATAATAATTATTGAAGACATTAAAATTAAAATTTTGAATCATACATGTAGGTAGGATTAATAGATTTTTGTATCGGAAAAAATAACTTTGTTAGTTTTTAGATAATAATTTTAATTATTAAATTTTAAGATTATTTTCTTTTAAGTATAAAATCTTTATTTTATTCAACATTACCAGACCAGTATTTATTTTTTCCATGATCTATAATTGACTAGTGAATTTGTGAGTTGTCGCCGTCAATTAAATTACAATCAAAATAGTCAACCGTTGGAGAATATTTCAGCAGAATTTATTCCACATATAGGTAGGGAATTTGAGACAGAAGATGATGCCTATTAATTCTATTTAATATACGCTAAATTAATTGAATTTGGTATAAGGCGCAGTACAAAATACGACGATAAATCAGGTTTATTACTAGAAAGGGTATTTTGTTGTAGTGCACAGGGTGAAAGGGGAAAAGGAAAACGAGATGTTTATGTCAAACACAATCGTTTGAAACAAAGTTTGATTGTGATGCAAAATTGAGGATAAAAGAGCAGACAATGAAAAGTTTAAAGTGGTCAATTTTCTGTGTGAGCATTTTCATCCTCTTGCAAGTCCCAAGAAATTTTACCTCTATAGATGCCATAGGAATATTTCTATCTCTGCAAACTTACAAATTGAGATGGCATCTGATGTGAGAATCGCTCTTAAGGAATCACATGCTCTTATGGCGAAACAACTCGGTGGCAGGAACAATTTAGGTTTTCTTCTTGATGATTAAAAAAATTACTTGTGATTGAAAAGAACCATAAAATATAATTTTAGGGAAATAGGGGTGTATTAGAGTATTTGCAGAAAAAGAAATATGATGATCCCAGTTTATATAATGCTTTTCAAGGACAAGTTAATAACAAATAATTTTTGGTCTGATGCCAAAATGCGATCCGATTTTTCATACTCCGGAGACGTTAATTTCGACACAACCTACATAAAGAATAAGGAAGGTCGTCGAATTGCACTTTTTGTAGGCATCACAAACAATCTATTATTTTTGGTGCAACTCTGTTATACGATGAAACTGTTATGACTTTTGAATGGTTTTTTGACACTTTCACCACAGCTATGCGCGGTAAAAAAACGAAAACCATTCTTACAAATCAAGACGCGGTCATGGCTAAGGCCTTAGCATCTAAATGGCCTGAAACAAATTATCGTCTCTGTATATGGACATTTTTTAAAATACAGTCATACATGTAAGCTCCGTGTTTCATCAGTTTAGAGGGTTTTCAAAGGACTTTTCTTCATGTATATATGATTTTGATGAAGAGGGAGAGTTTCTTGAAGCCTGGAATCAAATGTTGACAAAGTTTGCGCTTGAAGACAACGATTGGTTAAAGCGCATGTTTTGCATTAGGCGAAAGTGGGCTTTATCATATGGATGACATATGTTTTGTGCTGATATGGCTATAACACAAAGAAGTGAGAGCATGAATAGTCTGTTAAAAATGTATGTCTCCTACAAACAAAAGTTCTTGGAATTTTTCAAACACTTCAACAGACTCATCGAGAACGTAAATATGATGAGTTAAAAGCTGATTTGAAAACAATTACTAGTGTGTCGTGTTTGTCCTACCCCATTGAGATCCTAAAGGATGAAAGTATGATTTACACTCCTGCGGTATTTAAATGTTTTGAACAAGAATGATTTATGTCTCGTTAAAATGTTTGACGATGTTGATACACACAAAATATAAAATAACTCTCCACAAGAGAAGATACCCTCATATAGTTACAGTTCATAAAAATGGTGATAATATTGAGTATAGTTATCGTAAATTTGATTTTAGTGGGATTTTGTGTGCTCATATTCAGAAGATATTCACGATGAGAAACATGATGAAGATTTCTCCTGCCATGATATTAACGAGGTGGACTAGAACGGAAAAAGAAGAATATTTTGGAGTAACCGATTCAGTGTTGGACAATAATAATTTTGATCCGAGTGAGCTTCAAAATATCAGATACAGAGATTTAAGTTTCTTGTCTATGCATTTATTTACAAAGGAAACATAAAGAGACGACACGTATAGGCATTTGAAAGAAATTATGCTAAGCCAATTATGTTTGTGGATAATAAGTTACAACAGGATATAAAGACTCGAACACCGGATTAGCTTCTGGTGAGGGTACCTCTATTCGAGTCAAAAGAATTAAATCTAAGAAGAAAGAAGAGTCTGGTAAGAGAATGAAAGGTGACTTAGATTAGAATTCAAATAAAAGAAAATCAAGAAGAAAAATAAGTCAATCAACAATAAATCTAGTATGTCATTGCTCAACTACATTAATAATTATGTTATTCATTGAAAGTTATTATTTACTAACAACTTTTAAATTGTTTTACCATTTCAGTCTTCAAATGCAATGCCAACAACTGCTGAATTATCAACTCCACAACCACAACCATGGGACGAAAGCTTGAGCATGGACACTGATACTCCATTCACCGTTCTTTTTTCATCTCAACTCTCAACTTTCAGTTTCATATAAAAACTGAAATATATATATATATATATATGCATGTAAATTTGATGTAAAACCATTAATACAGTAGAATGTATGCATGTAATTGATGTAAAACTATGACCATAGTAATGAAAACCTATTTATGCCTTCATATAAACTGACTAGATAATTAAATAAGGTAAAAGAACCGTTAAACAGTGAAACTCTCTTCACTACGGTTTTACAACGCAAATAGATTGAAAGAAACGATAACCACTGAAGCTTCTTTCTCTTCACTACGTTTTTACAGTTCTGAGCATAGGGAAAGAAGCGCTAACTAGTGAAGCTCTCTTCACTACATTTTTCAGCTATAATGCAGTGAAAGAAGCGCTAGCCAGTGAAGCTTCCTTCTCTTCACTACATTTTTTCAGCTCTAATAGGTTGAAAGAAGCGTTACCTGTAGTGATGCTTACTTCACAAAATTTATTTAGAACCATGAATACAGTAATGTAAAACTATATACACAGTAATATAAATTCTTGAAAACTCATTTATAATTCTTAATAAGTGGTAGTTTTACATTATTATAAAAGGAGATATAAATATGAAATACGATTTATAATGTCAATTTGTGAACTACATATATTATAAATTTTAAATTTCACAATCTCTATACATGTTCACGCAGGACTCCATCACCTTGTGCCATAAATTGTTTAGATTGGACTCGAGGATAGCCACAATATAACTAATCCTCAATGACTTTATTTGTAGACCATTTTTTTATGTTGAAGCCACATATCCATCCCTTGGTGTGACCCATATATGTCTCCATGTGCCTCATGCAGTAAACCCCGCAATCAATGAAATTCTTGGTATCATGTCATGAGAATTTTAAACATTGTCTTTCCAAATTGGAGACCTTAGAAGCAAGATGGGGGTCTATGTCGTTCAGAAATAGGTGAAATAAGGACTCTTGGTATAAAATGAACAACATGATGTTATGTAAAATAACAAAAAATTATTCTCAAATGAAAAAAAAGAAGATTTGTGTATTACCAAATTTATGACCTTCTGATATCTTTTCTCAAAGGATGAGTTTTCCAAATCCATGTTGTCAATTATTTGAATTTTCTTTTCTAAAAGTTATAGCAAACCAAGAAAAAATGCCCGTCTTGAATTGCTGGAAAAAAAATCTTCCAAAAAGTACAAGATTGAATAGAGGTGTACATGTTATTACATATTGTCTGTTTCGAAAAAAGTGATCGTTCACAATGACATATTTATTTACAAGGTATGCATTCATGATGTCTACTTTCGAAATTTTTCATTTCCAAACTAAGTCACGATTCGAATTTGTTTTTCGAAATCATCCCATCTTTAGCATAAGACTATTTATAGTAAAGTCTGTATTAGAACACTAATAACAAAATTGATAAACAATAGTGTTAGTACAGCTTACAGTAGTCACGTTTGTGAAGTAATTCCTTTTTTATTTCTTTCGGCGGTAGGAGAAATGATGTTATTGTTGGCTTCGGTGGTGGGAGGAATAATGTTGTTGTCGGCTTCGGTGGTGGGAGGATGTTATTGTTCTCTTGGTTGGTAATGTTTAGTCTTGTCTAAGCTCTTTGTTAAGCCTTCCCTAAGGACTGAATGAGAGTTTACGGTCGTGGAAAAATGCTCAAAAGTGGATTGTACAAGTTCAATTGTGTTGATGTTGTGCATCTTATTCAGATATTTAGTGTCTTGAGTCAATGCCATGTACTTCTTAAAATAAAAAATATAAAAAAAAATAAAAATTCAACTAGTTGAAAAATAATTGAATTCTCAAATATTTGAGATAAAAATTATAAAACAATTTGAAAGTAATATATAAGGAAAAAACTCACTTAGACGTATGTACTTGTACAACTAGCTCACTTAGACGTATGTACTAATAAAAAATCATTTAAACTTACATATTATCAAAAATTGGCTCATTTAGCCTCTTTTAGTAAACCATAGTTAAATTTATTTTTTAATTTATATATTTATTAATTAAATATTAATATATTTTCTCTCTCCTTCTTTTTCATGAATGAACTATCTATCATTAATTATTTTAACTTTAAATTTGTTCTTCTTTTTTATATTTTTTTTCTTATATTAACTTTGATTATTAATTATTTTAAAATTGTTTGGTCTCAATGATTAGATATAACAATAACTTATCCTTTCAACAATAAAAATTCTTCAACACAAAAATAAATTAATTAATAATCAAGAATTTGATAATAATAATAACAATTCATTTATCAAACAACAAAATAGTAATAATCAAATATTAGACAAAACAATGTCATTACTACTACTATATAAGTCATGAATTAAAAATTAAATAAAAAAATTATTAATTTCATTTTTGTTCATAATAAACTAAATAAGAAAAAAATCCTTCAAAAAAATATTACAGTAAAACATTTTAGAATTTAAGAATTGTGAAAAATAAAAACTGATAAAAAAAGATGAAAGATGAAATAAAAAAGAGAAACTAATATATAAATAATAAAAAATTTGGAATTAAATAAATTTAACTTATGTAATTAATGAAAAAAAGAAAAGAAAAAAGATATTATTATTTAATTAAAAAATATATAAATTAAAAAATAAAAATTAACCATGGTTTAATAAAATAGGCTAAATGAACTAATTTTTTTAGTACATAGGTTTAAATGCTCTTTTATTAATATATACGTCTAAATGAGCTAGATACTCTTTTATTAGTATATTCATTTAAATGAGCTAATTGTACAAGTACATACCGTCTAAGTAGGTTTTTTTTTCCTAATATATATATTTATGCAAACAAAAATTCATTTCATTATAAACTAAAATTAATTATATTTATTAAAAATAATAATAATAAAATTATTTCTAACTTTATCTAAAAATTTATCAAAATATTAATTTGTTCATCCATTTTTTTTAAATTTATTTTAAATATTTAATTTTATCTTTTATACTAAATAACAATAAAATAATTCTCATTTTTTAGTTTAATCATTTCAAAAATGAATTAGGATAATTTAATGAAAAAACATGAATTTTAAAATAATTTGTTGTGTTTCTTAATTTTGAAATATATGCAGCCTTTTCCAATTCCTGTGGATGGAGTTTCACACGTGATTTTGATATAATGTGATTAATAGGGTGAAAATAAACTCCGCATTAAATTTCATGGCTCGTCAATGGGATTAATACGTCTTCACGATTCTCTATTAGGGTGTGTTGGAGGATGGGAATTGAAATTGGAATTTACGTTGAAATTCTAATTCCAATTTTATGAGAATTGGCATTGAATTACAATTCAATACCTATGTTTGAAAACATTATAGAATTGTAATTCAATTCCAATTGCTATGTTTGGGAAAATGATAGAATTGTAATTCAATTCTAATTTCTATGTTTGTAAAATAAAATATCGCTTCAAAATGTTAACTTCTTAAATATGTTTTCACGTTTTTAGCACGTTTAATACGTTTTTGACATTTTAACACATTTAACACGTTTTTGAAATATTTAACACGTTTTTGACATGTTTAATACGTTTCACACTTAAAACACATTTTCACAGGTTTAACATATTTTTCACGTTTTTGGTATGTTTAACACGTTTTTGATATTTTTAATACGTTTAACATGTTTTTGACACGTTTTGACAAGTTTAACACGTTTTTCACGTTTTTGGCACGTTTTTAACATGTTTAACTTGTTTTTCACACTTTTAACATGTTTTTCACGTTTTTTTCACGTTAAATACGTTTTTGGTATGTTTAACACGTTTTACTCATTTTTGACATGTTTAACACGTTTTTCACGTTTAACACGTTTTTCACATTTTTGGCACATTTAACACGTTTTTGATATTTTTAATACATTTAACATGTTTTTCACACGTTTTGATAAGATTAACACGTTTTTCACGTTTTTGGCATGTTTAACACGTTTTTGACATGCTTAACACGTTTAACATGTTTTTCACACGTTTAACACGTTTTTGGCACGTTTTACACATTTTTGGCATGTTTAACATGTTTAACACGTTTTTGGTACGTTTCACACATTTTGACAAGTTTAACATATTTTTGGCACATTTAACACTTTTTTGGTACGTTTCACACATTTTGACAAAGTAAACACATTTTGGCATGTTTTTCACGTTTTTGGCATGTTTAACACATTTTAAACATGTCACAAGTGTGTTAAACGGGCCAAAATATATTAAACATGTCAAAATGTGGTAAATGTGCCAAAATTTATCAAATGTGTTAAACGTTCCAAAAATGTGTTAAACATAACAAAATATGTTAAACGTGCCAAGTACGTGAAAACGTGTTAAACATGTCAAAAATGTGTTTAACGTGCCAAAAACATGATAAACGTGTTTAATGTGTTAAAAACGTGCAGGGCCGGCCTTGAGAATTTGGGACCCTAAGCAAATTTAAATTTTTGGGCCCCTAAAATAGTAAAAAATTAATTTTAATAATAGAAAATAAAATATAAATAATTAATATATTATAACACGGACACTAAAAAAGATTAAAAAAAAGTTATTTTTATAATATATATTTAATATTAAAAGATAAAAAAGAGGAAAAATAGGAAAAAATAATATTAATAATATAATATTATTAAATATTAAAAAATTGGGGCCCTATAAAAGTGGGGGGGCCCTATGCAACTGCATTGATTGCCTTACCCCAGGGTCGGCCCTGAAAACGTGTGAAACGTGTCAAAAACGTAAAAATGTGTTAAACGTATCAAAAATGTGTTAAACATGCCAAATAAATGAAAACTTGTTAAACGTGCCAAAATGTGAAAAACATGTTAAACATGTCAAAACGTGTTAAATGTGTTAAAAATGTGTCAAACGTATCAAAAACGTAAAAAAACATGTGAAACGTGTCAACAACGTGTTAAACGTGTTTAATGTGTTAATACCGTTTTAAACGTGTTAAAAATATGAAAATGTGTCAAAAACGTGTTAAACGAGCCAAATATGTGAAAAACTTGTTAAACGTGTCAAAACGTGAAAACGTGTTAAATGTGTCAAAAATGTGGTAAACGTGATAAACGTATCAAAAACGTGTTAAATGTGTCAAAAACATGATAAACGTGTTTAATGTGTTAAAAACGTGTTAAATGTGTCAAAAACGTGAAAACGTGTTAAACGTGTCAAAAATGTGTTAAAAACGTGTTAAATGTGCTAAATATGTGAAAAACTTGTTAAACGTGTCAAAACGTGCAAAATGTGAAAAATGTGTTAAACGTGTCAAAAACGTGTTAAACATGTTAAAAACGTGAAAATCGTGTTTAACGTGTCAAAACAAGTTAAACATGTCAAGGACGTGAAAAACGTGTTAAATGTGCCAAAAACGTGTTAAACGTGCCAAAAACACGTTTAACGTGACAAAAACGCGTTAAACGTGTCAAAAACATGTAGATGTGTGAAAATGTATTAAACGTATTTAATGTGTGAAAAACGTGTTAAACATGTCAAAAACGTGAAAAACGTGTTAATTTTGAATTACAATTCTGACCTAAAAAGATTGGAATTGAGAACTCTCAAATTACACTATATTAAATTTCATTAGAATTCTAATTCTAATTCCAATTCCTAAGTGTCTAACAAACATAAGAATTGGAATTGGACCCTCCAATTTCAATTCTAATGCCAATTATCAATTACAGATAAATATATATTTTTTAGAAAAATTAGGGTTTATTCATCTCTTTTCCCACCTGAATGTTTTATGAAATTAAAAGAAAAACGACAATTATTGCAAGGGTTACAATTCCAAACCCTCTGTTCTTCTTTGTTCATTCACATTCTTTTGAAATTTGAGTCCATTGCAAAGAGTCTATGCAATTGGTTGTAGTTCCAAATTATTTAAAGTCACTATATTGATCCATTTTAGGAGGATGCTTACATTGTATTTACACCTTAAGTTCTCCGTGCCCTATTTGTAATTATATATGTACAATTTTTATTATTGAAAAAAACTAATTTGCATACTTTTTTTAGAAAATACTTTGTAACTTACTAAAAGTTTTTAGCTAAGATATGATGTGTTCTTATTCACCTTGATAGGATAATTTTTTCTTTGGATTGTGGAGTGGTGAATATTCAACCTGTCTCTGGACAATCTATTTTGGCTAATGGATGGATGGATTGGATGAATCATGAAATATAAACTATCTTTTGACTTCTGGTTATGGGGTGTCTTTTAATTTCTTCCCCAATTATATATTTGTTTGTGTGTGTTATGACTAAGAATAATACTTCATAACGTAAGTGATGATGTGTTCTTATTTTCCTTAGTAGGATGTATATTTTCTTGGATTCTCGAGTGGAGACATGCCTGTTGCATTTCCAGTCAGTTTTGGTTATTGTGATATTTAAATGCATTCATTTTTTAATTCATCTTTTATGTTAAGTTCATCGTTATACTGTAAGATATAAATTACTCCTTGTGTTGTTAGGATGGCAGATGCCAATCTCCTTCAATTGATCTAATAATCGGCTATGAAGTTATCCGGTTTTAGTCGCCTTGATCTTCAATTGATCTAGTAATTGGCTATGAAGTTATCCGGTTTTAGTTTCCCTGATTTTCAAATAGTCATTGAGCTCATTTTTTGTGTTAATTCCCCATAAAACAGTGTATCACGTCAAATATAATTTTTCACTTGTAATTTTTGGATCGATGAATGATGCGACCTCCATGAGTGAATCTAACAATCTTTCAACCAACTTATCCGGTATGGTTACAATCTTCAAATAGATTCCTTAAAATTTCACCTTTTATGTTATTTCATCAATAATTTTATTGTAAAATATAATTTGCTCTTCTTATGTTTTTCATGATCTCTTAAAAGTTAGATATTCTCTCTTATATTTTGTACTTTGCTATTAAGCTGGTTACCGTCATTTTGTTTTCAATTAGTGTTGTTCTTAGGTAATTTGAGGGATGATACTCTCTTTGCTTTGGTCTAATTTCACCTCTTTATCAGGGGAAATTTGATGAATTGGCCCTAATAAGATGTCTAATTTCAAAAAAGGCTCATGGTTGATAAAGTTGGCAAAAAGGGCCTTTTTGCCCTGTGAAAAGTCTGTAATACCCTTCGCGCGCCTGTTTTACCACTCAATTACGAGAAATGTATTTCTCGCATTTGGTATTTCTCGCATTTGGTATTTCTTGCATTTGGTGCTCAATTATGAGAAATGTATTTCTCGCATTTGGTATTTCTTGCATTTGATGCTCAATTACGAGAAATGTATTTCTCGCATTTGGTATTTCTCGCATTTGGTAGTTCTCGCCTTTGGTATTTCTCACCTTTGGTATTTCTCATATTTGGTAAATATTCTCCGGCCACGAACCTTAAATTTAGGGTTCTCACATAAATACTCTAAAACCCTAATTTCACATTGTCCTTGTATTCTGAAGCTGCCAAAATGTCGAAGCGAGGTTAGTGTTTTCATCTTCTATACAATTCTCTGTTAACTACATGTTTGATATTTGATAGTAATTCAATGTTGAAAAACAACGTGTTTCAGGTCGCGGAGGATCGGCGGGAAACAAGTTCCGCATGTCACTGGGTCTTCCTATAGCGGCTACGGTCAACTGTGCCGACAATACCAGCGCGGAGAATCTCTACATCATATCAGTGAAGGGGATTAAGGGTCGTTTGAATCGATTGTTGTCTTCTTGTGTGGGAGATATGGTTATGGCGACAGTGAAGAAAGGGAAACCTAATTTGAGAAAGAAGGTCATGTCTGCTGTCATTGTTAGACAACGCAAGCCCTGGCGCCGAAAGGATGGAGTGTTCATGTATTTTGAAGGTGTATTTTGAAGGTGATTTAGTAGATTCTGATTTTGTTTTGTATTATAACTTGTTACTTGTTTAACCAATTCTTTGTTATTCTTTACTAGAACAGTTAGACTGAAGAACCCACTCTTTTCACGATCTGATTGACACAATCCCTTATTTGATCACAACTAGGGAAAATCAAACAATTTGTAAAGCATGCCCATTTCCACAAGTAAACAACTTAACCAAACAAAGCTCATCATAATCAGATATCTGTTTTGACAATCGAAGTGACATTTAGTTAGCGTACAATTTGACTTTTTGATTGATTGGCATGTCTCACTTCATCATCACAATGCCTTTAACCCCCTTCTTCACTGCAATTCACTTTTGTATGACAAACTCTCAATGTTGAGGATTTAGAAATAGTTTTTCTTTAGTATTGGTTTCAAGGGTATTTGGGTATTGTATATACCCACTAAGATATTAAAGAAAGAGTATTAGGAATAATGAATAGAGTTTATGGTATGATGAATGATGTATTTAGAAACACTATACTCACTTATTTGCGTTCAAAGTCTTACCTACTTCTTGGTCTTATCCATTTTGAACAATCACAACACAATTTTTTATATATGAAATTTGTTGATTGTAATATGTAAATATCTTGGTTGATAAATATGTTGTTACTATGAAAATAATGCTGGTGTGATAGTGAATCCTAAGGGAGAAATGAAAGGTAAAAAATGTCTCAAAATGTGTTAAATTACTATATCATCTTTAGGCCTCATTCATTCACTCACCATTATTTGTTTGATGGTAAAAAAACCAAGTTCCGCCATTACTAGTCCAATTGGGAAGGAATGTGCTGATTTATGGCCTAGAAATGCAAGTGTTGCCAATGCTATTGTCTGATAAAGCCGGGGGACTCTTTTGCTTTTAAAAAACTTGTCAATTTTGTTTTTTTTATTCACAACTGAGATTAGAATCATATACCCTTTCAATTCTTGTGATACGCATAACATATTTATGAATGTTGATGTATGTGAGTGCTTTCAATTTTGGGTCATACCAAACATGCTATTCAAATATGTAAAACATCTAGTCAAGAAAATGGAGAATAAATAAAGTATATGGTTAAAGGGTTTATATCTAATACCAACATATATAATGTCAACAATTCTTACAGGACAAAGCAAAAGCCGCAAGGATTGACATGAAATAAAGAAAAATCTCTATCTTTTATAGAGGATATTTTAGCTATCACTTTAAGAGATTGTGCATGTTTTATGATGAAAAATGCTTATAAATTTGTACTCGTAAAATGAAACCAGACAACGATTTGTCAATTATCATCTGATTTTGGTTTTCATATTCATAAAAGTATTTCAAAACAGGTATTTTTCAGCTTGCGGTCTTAATAACATAATGGGTTTAGCAAAAAAATAATAAACATTTGGATAGAAACTGACTGTAAAACTCCACAAATAAACTGTAATTTTCACTCAACAATTTGACTGTAAAAACTCCATAAATAAACTGTAATTGGCATAGTGTTTGCTTAAAGATGATGCAAAAGAGAGACATAAAGACAATAATAGTTTACAAACTTAAACAGATTCTGGTTCAACCCAACAAACATATTTCACTGTTCTTCGTCACTATCATTCCCGAAAATTGAAGCTATTGGAATCTTTGCCTTCTTCTTTGAAGAGCTACTATTTGAAATCTGGCCAACATAAGAAACTGCCTAATTAGGAAACAACAATGACAAGAGTCCCAACAGAAGTAACAAGGAAAAACAATTGCCTCCCTTTTTGGCTTAGCTTGTTTTGCAGATTCTTGGACCTTGGCAGTAGAAGCAAGTAACCAGGTAATAAAAACTGCACGAAATTCTCAAGACCTTCCAAACTTGATGATACCAATTCCCCTCAAAAGACACACATATAAAAGAAATATGCGTTGCCTTCTATTAATAAATGTTAGTTTTGTAAAAAAAAAAAGAAGAAGCAAGCATCAAGCTCCAATTATCCAGGTATGCACACATACAAACTACAAAAAGCATACCTCTCGTTTCTTAGCAATCCCCTCTGTCTCCTCTAACTCCACGTCAAGTTTTTCCTTTGGATATTTTCTTCAGCAGTATAAAAATCATCCTCTTCCTGTTTTCCAACTCCCAATTTTGCATCCCGCATATCAGACCTTATTGGCTCAATTATTCCTTAATATAAACCGAAAAAACAATTTACTACCCAATTATTTGATAGAGAAAACATAACAGATGCACAAACAATGAAGTTCCTGAAGAAATGTTCAATTCTCGTGTCTATGTTGAGAGACAGTTCACCCATAAAACCTTGTTATAACATATTATAATCAATCTACTTCAATAGGAGAATTGATGTTTATTTATCTTGTTCATCCTTCCCAAGACCTTTTCCTTTCTAACCCATCTTTTGGAGAAGCCTAAATCCAATATTAGAAGATGACAATTGTGTATTCAATGAAGCTTGTTGTACATTATCAAGATCGACATTTTCAGTAGGCCTATGATTAATTGGCAGATAAAACACAAGAGTATGAATATCTGAAGTATATGTAAGACAATCAAATTTATTTTTGTAGAAATCCAACAACCATCAACCTAAGAAACATCTCGATACTTACATCCACCTTTTCCGGCAGTGTATCTCCCAGATTCGTTCCTTATCTGCTGTTATAGCATCTTTGGTGATTCATTTTATCCTGTATACATAAGATGAAAACCCTTAGAACTAAAGAAGAAACGAAAAAAACTCAATTAATCATAGAGAGAAAAGATCCAACTTTAGGGATTCGAATTTCTAATCTCATATAATACCAACCATTTCCTTCAAAACCAATTGACCTATCTAGCCAAGTTTGCATATTTGATGAAACACTCAATCTCAAAGATTTAATAATTTGAAAGAACAAGATCTAGCTAGAGAATACATACAGGGCTTTGGAAGTGTGTTGTCGAGGTCAGAGCGAACATTGCGTTCGACGGTGACGGGGGCAAGTGGAGCCTCCGATGATAAGGCGTTCTTGTCTTGAGTCGTCGTCATGTATGTGTGTTAATATGATATCCAAAGATGAATGCATCACGATCGCGTCCTCGATTGGAGATTGTTCTTTCGTAGTTTATTGTAGATCGATTCGAAACCCTAGCCGTTTTCATATATTTTACAAATGTCTGAATCTTAATATATACTTAGATATACCAAATGCGAGAAATACCAAAGGCGAGAAATACCAAATGCGAGAAATACTAAATGCGAAAATACATTTCTCGTAATTGAGCACAAAATGCGAGAAATAAATTTCTCGTAATTGAGCACCAAATGCGAGAAATACCAAATGCGCGAAATACATTTCTCGTAATTGAGCGGTAAAATAGGCGCGCGAGGGGTATTACAGACTTTTTACAGGGCAAAAAGGCCCTTTTTGCCAACTTTATCAATCGTGGGCCTTTTTTGGAATTAGACCTCTTATGAGGGTCATTTCATCAAATTTCCCCTTTATCAGAATGCTGCTTGATTTTATTTTTGGACAGTTTGGTGGATGCCATTGCACTTGGTTATTACGGTGTCATTTTTGTACGGTGAGTCTTGGCTTTTGATGTTGATTTTGCCTGTCTGCACCAATTACTTTGATAATATATACCATTGGATAACATTCAGTGGCGGACCTACTAGGGGACTTTGGGAGCTCGGGCCTCCCCAACCTTAAAATAAAAAGTTATATATATATGTTTGACATGTCATTCTTAGTCCAGTCGACTTTGTAACTGAACGGGGCCTCACTTTTAATTTTAAAATATAATAAAAATTAATATAATTTTAATTAATATATAAATAAGATTTATTTATATAAATAAAGTATAAAAAAGAATGTAAATCATATAATAATATTATTTATTTTAAAATTAAATTTATATAATAATTATACATTATTTTTTATTTATTTCAATATTAATTAATAATACAAATTACTTATAAGGGTAACATATAAAAATTAAAATAATAATAGTGTTTTATATTTATTAATTTTAAATTATTTCAAAATTTTATAAGAAAATATAAATTAATATTAATAAACAAGTTAAAATAGTTAAATTGATTTGGTTCGGTATTTAAATAAAGAATTTGATATATTACTTTTATATGCATTAATATTCTTTAATCGTAATCTCGAGTGTCTATTCATTTGATAATATGTGTTTATCACGTTTTTTGTATTTTTGTTCTTATTTATATTTTTTATTTTTTTTATATTCTCATAAAACTAGGCTGAAATCTAATAAATTAGATTTTCATATTTTTTTTATATAGTTAGTTTTTTATGAATTTGATTTTGTGTTGCATTTGATGAAAATTTTATTGGAAATTACAAGTGAGTTGTCACTTTGCCTACAAAGAGGAGATCAAAATATAGTTCAAGTCATGTCATTGATTGCGAGTTCGAAAAATTAATTACAAAAATTTAAAGAAGATGGATGACATTATATTTTGGACCAAGTTAACAGTTTTTGTCAATTACACTCGATCTCAATACTTGATATGAATGAGCATATGATAATTGATAGCAATGGTAGACGGAGAGGAAAATGGGAACTTATCACTAATCTTCATCATTATCGTGTGGAAATCTTTTGTCATGTATAATAAAAATTATTTCTTATCTATTAATAGTTATTATTTATTATTTAATGTTAGGTTGTTGACTTAATTAGGCAAGAAATGAATAATCATTTTTCAGAAGTTAATACAGAATTACTTGGCTGCGTATCATGTCTTCATCCCAGAAATTCATTATCCCAATTTGATATTCATAAACTCGTTCGTCTTGCCAAACTTTATTCCGAAGATTTCACAGGCAATGATTATTTATTTTTGGAAAAACAATTTCGGGCTTACTTATTTAATTTGCGAGATGATCCTCAATTTTCTTCAATTCAAGACTTGGGAATTTTTGCCCAGAAATTGGTTGCAACAGAAAAACATATAGTCTTTCCATTGGTTTATCGATTGATAGAGTTGACTTTAGTTTTACCAGTTGCAACTGCATCCGTTGAAAGAGTTTTTTCTGCAATGAAGACCATGAAGACTAATTTGCGTAATCGAATGGGAGACGAATGGATGAATGATAGTTTAGTTGTATATGTTGAGAAAGATATTTTCTCAACAATTGAAAATGAGTCAATATTGTAATATTTTCAACAAATGGAATCTCGTATAATAAATTTGTCTTCTTTTGTACCGACTCATGGATAAGAATAATCTAGTAATTGTGCTTATTAGTATTTTGTGATTGTGTTTGTTAGTATTTCTATGTAATTACCGAGTAAACTTTTAATTAGAAAATGTATTTATTTGATCGCCAAAAAAATGCTAAATTACTATATATTTGGCCCTCTCGAGAAAATATTTCTAGGCCCGCCACTAATAACAATGATTGACTTTGATCCTACTACAACCTGGTGTAGTAAGTTTTTTCATGTTTATTGAGTGATATGTTTCACTACTTTGGAGCTAGCTACTGTCCCTTGTATATTTCTCTAGCGTTTCTCAAATTTTGGATAACTTGGTAGATGCCTTTAATGTTGGTTATCATGGATGGGGTCATCTACATCTCGGTGGTTCTTCCGCACAATATAACTTGGCATTATGCGACTTGCGATGATATGATATACCAAGTGCGAATGCTCCAGAGCTCCATGGAACCCCTGATTCTTATTTGGCATCTTTAGGAGGGGAGGAGGGGGTGAAATACATATTATATGTCTAAGAATACATTTTACCATTCACGGATGTTATTTAACTGAACAATGATAGACATTTAGCTCTTTGTTATGATGGTGCTTCGATGGACTTTTTCATTCATAATACTAGGTCTGCAAGAGTGTTAATGATGTTCAGTCTAATATGAACCAATTAGTGAATGGGTAGGTATTAAAAAGCTCATTTAATGTCTTCTTCTGAGAAATTGTCTTGCACTCGTTTGTTAATGCATAAGAGAGATTATGATATATGAACTCTTTTGTTATATTTTTGGTTTGTCATCACAAAATGTTGGACTTTTTTAGTTTGTTTCACTTGAAGAAATGGTACTTTGTATTTGCTTGGATGCTACTATCTTGATATAATCGCCTGAAGATTATATATTTTGTCATGTATACACTTTAATATATTTGTATTATTGTCATTTAAAGAAACTGTTAATGTTGTTTCTGAAAATATCTTTCTCTTTAAACTGCTAAAAAAAGAATTGAAAATGGAATAAAAGAGAAATAATTCGATGATGATCAAAACAAACCATATGACATTATATATATCTAAAAAAAGTTTCAACCAGAATTTAGAATTTGAAGGAAGTTTCAACCAGACTTTATAATAGAGAAAAAAAAAGAATTTTGCAAGATATCAAGCTAATAAAAAATCTTCTTCGGCCCCATTATTCTGGGTGGAAATAACATGTCTGTAGATGATTTCCATCTGCAAAATTAATGACAACCAATTATTTATTTTCTAATTTGACGATTGTTGATCGATCATTATTATTAACAATTACCTTCTACATAGGCGATGGACCTCAGCTCCAAAGACATGTTCCTTGAGGGGCATCAAAAAAGTGAAAAATGGGGTTGCCAGATTAAAAAAAAAAAATTTGAACATTCGTTGAATACGAGTTCGAGATCGCGAGCTCGGTTGCGGATGTAGTCGATTACCATTATCCTATCAAAGTGATGATTGAATAACATGAGCTGAGCTCGGGAGAAGATCTAGAAAGTTGTATGGAATGAAACTCTGGGTGGTCTCTAGAGATTATTGTGTAAAATGATTTACAAGAGACTTGATCGCAAGATAATAAGCTTCCACCAAACCACAAATTCCCACCTCATCTGTTTGGAGAACGTGGTATAGGTTGAGATGGAGGAAGTTCTAAGTAACGAACCGGAAATATCAGACTTTGAGTTGACGGAGAGAGTATTCGGACGCCAAAAGCATGGGGGAGTATTCGGTATGGGATCAAGCGTCCGACCCACACACTTTCGTGAGGATCTCCGAAGTTCTAACAATTCTCAACGAGCCACTGATCGATTGTTTGAGGAGAATCAAAGAATGGCGATGGAACTTGAGGAATTGAAGAAAATGGATAAAGAAAAAACTCAAACGATTAATCAAATACAAGCGGAAAAGGTAGAATTGATTTCAATAATGGATAGGGAAAGTGCAAAACAGGATAAGGAAATGTTAGAATTGAATGCAAGATTAGAGAGTTTTGAAATGTTTATGCGACAATATCAACCACCCCCTCCCCCCACCAGCTAATTCTAAGACGTTTCGACTATATGAATTGATTGAATAGGTTTAATGGTTAATGTAAAACATGTTGTTGGGATGACTGATTTGAGAATTTTGGAATGATCATTTTGTTTTATGAATTGATTGGTTTGGCTGAACAGGTTTAGGTTTCGGTTTCGGTTGAGCACAAAACAATAGGGCTATTTTGTAAATTTTGTAGGAAAAAACCGAAAGTTAAATGGAATCTTTCGGTTTTTCTTCGAAGGGAAAAACCGAAGGTTAACTTAATAACTCTCGGTTTTTCTTCAAAGGGAAAAACCGAAGGTTAACTTAATAGGTTAACTTAATATCTTTCAGTTTTTCCTCAAAGGGAAAAACCGAAGGTTAACTTAATAACTCTCGGTTTTTCTTCAAAGGGAAACCGAAGGTTAACTTAATAACTTTCGGTTTTTCCTCAAAGGGAAAAACCGAAGGTTAATTGCATATCTTTCGGTTTTTCCTCAAAGGGAAAAACCGAAGGTTAATTGCATATCTTTCGGTTTTACTTCAAAGGGAAAAACCGAAGGTTAATTGCATATCTTTCAGTTTTTCTTCAAAGGGAAAAACCGAAGGTTAATTTCATATATTTCGGTTTTTCTTCAAAGGGGAAAACCGAGAGTTATTGAATTAACCTTTGGGTTTTCCCTTTGAAGAAAAACCGAGAGTTGTATGAAAAACTTTCGGTTTTTCTCTCGGTTATCTAAACCGAAAACTCTAGGATATCTTTCGGTAAACGCACAATTATTTTTAACGACAGAGTCAATACCGAGAGATGACGAGAGTTACCTTAACTCTCGGAATTTGGTCTATACCGAAAGTTATAGGGTCAAAACCGAGAGTTTTTACTCTCGGTTTTAACCACTTTTTCACCAGTGTACATTCAGTGAAAAATTCCAAAAAAGACCACTCATGTATATAATGTAATGCAATGTTTCTCCATTAAAAATAAAAATAGTTATATGTTTATATCTTGGTTTTGTTAAAATAAAATATATCACACCAAACTTTAAAAAAAAAAAATTAAAAATCAGAAAGAAATACTAATTTGTTGTTAATAATCTTCTGAACCAAAGCTTCATGACATGAATCATGAACCATTCTAATGAATTGGGAATATGTGTTCAGGCCACTTGGGAAAAGCACGCTTGAACAAGCTCATGCATACAGTATCACGCTGCTGAAGAGCACCATTGAACACACATTTCATAGCACCTGTTTGAATATTTCATAATATCAGTCTTGTTATTATAATGCATGCATGCATGCATGCAGACACCACTAAAAGAGAAAGAAACCAAGTTTGAGAACTATACCATGTGTACCAACAGGCTCCTTCACCCGACCACGACGACCATTTTTTGACCATACTTCAACAGGCTATGATAACAAAGTGAAATAATAATGAGTATACGATTAAATGCATATTCAACAAGATGAATATATAAGATCGATCAACAAGTAAAATAAACTAACTAATTACCTTGAACCATTTGACATCTTCTGGGTTGTGAAACATATATCTTATAGAGGATTTCAATTTGGAAACTCGCTGAGGATAACTGTTATCATTTCAAACAAACAAACAAAAATTATCAGAATTTACATTGCAACAATTTAAGGAGAACACAATTAATTATGCTCTGTTTTGGACATTCCTGCAATATTATTAGTTGGAAGTTTTCTTACCCAGTCAAAATAATTTTCTTCAAGATAATTCTGTATGGGTCAACACTCCTCAATGATCCAAATGCAGCTACAGTTATTAATGTGCAATCATCACCCCTCTTCAATGCAACCAGCGGAAGAGAAGGAAACGAAAGTGGAGCATATATAGATGCTATAGAAAACTGTCCAGGATGAAGAAACCTCTCCATCTTGCTTTTGTCCCCAGTTATATTATCCGAAGAAAATATTGGCCTGGAAAATTTTAAAACACCCACCCATCATTAAGAATTGATTAAAACCTCTCTGTATACTGAGAGTTGGTCACTATATGTGCTATTATTACCTACAGACAAATTGGCGAAAACCAACATGAAATATCAATTCTTCTTTCGCTTTTATAGGTGCCTCATAACTCACATTCTTCTTTATGCTGCAGCAATAGAGTAGAAGAAAATGGGAATCAAGAAAGATGCCAAAGACCTACTACATAAAAGGAAATGGAAAAATAAGTACCTAAAATGGAGGACAGACATTTCGGACTCATTTTTCATGAGGCCACTTGCTATTATCGGCATCTTATTTGAAAGATTGCACAACTTGTACGCAACAGTCTTTGCTACTTTACTGATATAAATCCTCAAATACGTGCCTGAGGGCACACACTCTCCACTGCTTTGTTTCTCCTTAGCCAAAGCCTCTGCAATGCGTGTTTTTGTATCCTGGCAAAATTTTCTAGTTCAATTTTTTTTGGATAATCTGCAGGCAGGGATTCCTGAAAAGGAAAAAAACAATCTACAGTAAGTAAATGAACAGTTACTCTTCTAGATGTTGATAATTACTTACTCTGGCGTCCCATGAAGAGGTCCTAAAGGACTTGAGACCTCTATATTTGGCAAAGCGTTTACGGGAAGGAACATCAAAGGGGGTATCTACTTCATCTGGGAACTCTGATTAAATGAAGTATGACTACAGTTAGAAAGCAAATAACTGCAGATCTTGTTGAAGGTTTATATATAAAAGAAAAAAAGGTATAAAATCATTTAAATTTCATGTCATTTTTTCTTTCTGATATAATGCTAAGATCCACTTATAGCAAAGAGAAAAAAGCACCTTCATCTTCAGCATGGGCTTCCTGAATTTTTTTAATCTCTTCTTCTATCTGCTCCCTTGTTAGGTTTTCACCTTCCTGCAATGGAAAAGCAAGCAAACAAGGTTATATGATTATATCTCTTATTAAGACATTTTATGAAAGACTCTAGCAGTTAGTAGAATTATCAATTGAACAAATGATATAGTAAACATATAGAAGATGGTTTCCTATGCATGTGTAAGAAAGTTCAGACTATATGAAGCATCTGGCACTGGATATGGTAAACAACTTTGGCCGAACTTATCTAAATAAATAAACACATCCAAAAAAGCTACATAATATTTCTAAAATTAAAATGCTAGTCAGCATAGTAGCTAGACTGTCACAATCCACAAAAGCTACATAATATTCCTAAAATGAAAATGCTAGTCAGAGTGGTAGCTAGACAATCAATGATCAATTGGCATCAAAAAAGCAAGAAAATGTACACCTACCATCATGACAGTATCAACTTCAGTTTCTTCATCTGATTCTATTGCAGTGAATTGCAGAGAAGCATGGTCATCATCAAGTTCCAAATTTGTATTGTCCTCGTGCCCAGTTAAAGAAGCCGTGTATTCATCCAATACCATCCCATCACTATATATAATTGAATCATCGGAATCAGAGTCATCCACTATCCACGCAGCCTGCAAATTGAACAAGAAATAATTACCTCAAAGTTATATTCATCAGCCAGCCTAATAAGGTCAAATAGAGCAAACATGAAAGATCATACAGAGCAGGGAAACCCAAAAACCTGATAATCAGAGGTGCCCACTGGCAATTTCCTTTTTTTCCGCTTCTTCTCCTGATGCTTTCTGTCAGCTTCGGCCATTTCAGCTTCTGTTGGCCATGTCTGGAATCAATGTTAAAATTAAAATCAAGCAGGAGCAATCATAATTATCACAAGTATTAAATTCCTCCAAAACAAATCCTAAAGATGTGAGTGCAACTTTCAAGTATAGAACAAGGCTGTTGGGCTACCAGAAGTAAAATTAATTTATCTACCAGTCATGATGGGGTGATGACATCTCTATAACCCAAACATATAGGGCTTTATGTCAAGAGTGTTATGTGAAAAAGGTCATGATATTTCATATATTTGTTTGAAAAGTTTGTATTAATTAAGTAGTTACAAAAGATGCAACATTTGCAGCAATACAGACAAGGTAAAAGAAGCAGAAAGGGGAGGAGAAGAAAGCCTACACAAGCCACCAAGTCACCAAAGAAACAGGAAAAGAATGACTAATTGCATCATTCACTCGAGAAACACCATCTATGAAGATATAAACCATTCAAAAAAAGTAAGGTATTTAATAATTTAATCAAAACTACCTGCTCTCCAACCTGGTGATTAGGTTTATTTTCAACCGGCAGAGGTTCTTTATGCTTCGCAAACAAGGTACTGATGACCTGCAATTTCCAAGATGCGGGATTAAACTTCTCAACTTGCGAAGTTGTAATTTTTAGATGCCAACACATGGACCAAGAAATTGGTACCTGAAAGTCAAATGCCTCCTCTGCATCCATGAGATCCCTTTCTTTCCTTATATTCAAAGGGCATGGATCTTTTAGAACTTCAATTTTGCTTACCTGATAATCACCTGCACCTGATACATGGACCTGAAACAATGAACAGAATAAATAAGTAAAGAAACAAATAAATGAAAGCAAATCATTAAATACTACTCGACTACCTGCTGATATAAGGAGAGACTGCGAGAACGCAAGTAACCACTAAGAAGTAGAGTGCAATCTTCTGTGCTGTTGTCATCATCTACCATGTCAACCTGAAAAATAACTTAGTTCTTATAACTCTAAAGATCTTAATAAGCAGCACTTTGCATTGATACCTCTTGTGATGGTCTAAAATGGCATAGTTTAGAAATAATATAAACATACATATGATTCCATTCAGATCAAAAATTGGCGTACCATGTGAAAGATTCAAATAACATCACTAACCATGGGAAATAAAATGTATGAACGAACAAAATACCAAAATTTACTTTACATTAAAGCAGGGTTTTATTAAATGCACCAGATCTTTTTCCCTTTTTTTTGTGAGGGGTGGGGGGGACTTTGTTTAATGAAAAAGTTGGATTATTTGGGTAATAAAGAATCATGTAAGGGTATTTTAGTTCATGATTTGATTGATGAAGTGATTCAATTATAGGAACTATACAACACATAAAAGTATTAAAATAGGTAAAGGGTAACATATCAAGTGAATATCTTATCATGTAAAGACAAGAAAACGGAAATTCTTGCACTGAAAGAATATATATGTATGCTTTTATGCCAATCATACCATGTGAATCCCTTTCCAAGATGACCAAATTCAAGGGAACCAAAATCAATAAAAGCACACATCTAATATTTATATAAGACCTCACTTCCAAATGCATCATCAATGAGACCCCTAGGGAAAGCACATTGTTAGCATATTCTATAATCACGATATCTTCAACAAACAATTTTATAATGAATGCATATTGAAGGAATTTTTTAATAAACACCAATACAAGTGACAGATAACTGAAAAGCCCTTCTGAAGTATAAGATAAATGGAAAAAAAAATGTATTGCAATGATACAGATAGACACCAATACAAGTGACAGATAACTGAAAAGCCCTTCTGAAGTATAAGATAAATGGGAAAAAAAAATGTATTGCAATGATACAGATAGTATAAACTGGAACAAAATATAGAAAATACCTTCTGTGCCATGAGATATGCCCGTTGGTTTCTCCAATGTGGTACAGTTAGCCTTTGATCCCTAAAGAGCCACATGAACTGCAACATATATTCAAAATAAGGGAATCTGTTAATGTGTTTAACCATACACTTACAAAATCAAGAGTGGAGACACATTGGGATGATCTCATACAGCTCCACAACTAATCACATTCAATAGGTAATGAAAGACTAGACAAATCAACTTATATCAGAGTAGGAGCAGATTAAGACTATCATCCTGTGGACTTTATCAAATAACCAAGCTAAAGTTATCAAATATCCTGTGGAGCAGATTAAGACTATTCTTGAATGTATTTTTTTTTATCTAACAAATTTAAGGGATGAACATTAAGCATAGTCAAGCTTGATTTTAGACCGACTGCTGAAGAAAAATCAGGAATCAATAGTTCTGTTCATAATGATATAGAGTAAAAACATTGACGGTTACCTTGTGTAACTCATCTTTTGTATCAGCTGGATAAAATCTACAATCTTGTGGGAATTCAGAAACAAGGCTCGATGTGCATATCTTTTTTGCAGCATGTCTCTTTTTTGGATCATCAGGTAGATCCTGAAGCAAAAGAGAGCTTAATTCATGCAAACCAGAATATGTAGCAGTGCCCAATGAATCAAAAACTGAGACTAGGAACATACACGAATCAATACTATTGTGGTTGGAAGACCAATAGCTCTGAACACAGAAAGGAATTGAGATCCAAGTTTATCAATATAAGATCCAGTGGAACCTTGTTTATGTGTGTGAGCAGAGACAACAAATACAAGCAGATCGGCAACCTACAATGTTTAGGAAACCGTAAGATCCATAAAGGAGAATAACCAAACTATAAATTAAGAGAACGTGACAAAACAACACAGAAATAGAGGTACCTTGACCATCTCCATGCTTGACAATAAGTCTCCATGGGGTGCTTGCATCACCTAAATTACATATCTGGATTAGATCGGTCCACAGTAATTGTACTTACACGATCGCCAAAAAAATGAATGCATCATTTAAATAGGATTCATTACTAAAAATAAGAATTGGAAAAACTAAATAGGATTGTGGGTAACCAAACATCAAATAGACAGTTTTCAGAATTGGAAATTAGCAACCATTTAAATATTCAACTACATGAAGTTACAAAGGGTAACTGTTATTGAGTCTAATGAATTGAAGAAAAAAAAAACTCAATGCCAACAATATCACGCACCGTTGCTCTAAGCTTGTATTCCGAAGAAGCAACTGTTGTTGTATTTGTATTGGTTGTTTCATTCGTGGTTAACAAAGTGAGAAGATCCCTTTCAAGTGAATCTAGATCAACAGTATGTGAAAGCCCATAAAGAACCTGCAACAAAGGGATGTGAAAGCATGAAAAAAGGACCAAGGGATAGACTTTATCTCAAAAGTTAATTTGGTTTATGCAATTTGTAATGGAAATGGAAATGGAAATTACTTACAATGACACGGGGAGAGCTCGCTGAACCACTGGAGGCCCTTTTTTCCTTTAAAACGGCTGCACGTTTCTGCTCCATTGCCTACAATATATATATATATATAAAAGAAAGAGGGACAAGTTATACACGGACATTGAGCAATCAATCAATCAAGAACTGAGATAGAGGATAATAATACCATCTTATTGCGTTGCAATCTAACTTCACGGGCACCTTTTCCAACATTACGATCAGATTTAGCAGCCTTGCTCTTATCTGATTTAATAATTAAGACATAAGTTCGTCAAGTGATTACGGGTTATAGTATATGGTAAGTTACAATAAGGAGGATTTTCTGACCTTGAAGAAGAGACACTTTGTGTACATTGCGGGACGACTTCGAAGCAAATCGGCTCTTATGAGCCTTATTAACCTGAACTTTTGCGCCGGCCATTCAACAAACTTGAATAGTGTAAAAGGAAATCCTTCCCTACCACTTACCAGTAGCAGTGCATCGATCAAATTGAAGATGATTATCAAAGAAGAAGAAGAAGGTGATAAATCTATCTATACTTCAAATAAAATTGAAAGTTGCATGCTCACCACCTTAATTATCTAATCAAATATTCTCTTTTCTAATTCATCTTTCTTAAATCATTTATCTCACTAAAGAAAAAAATTATAGATAATAAATGTATATAGAAAATAACGCAAAAATGTAAGATAGGATACCTAAATTATTATTGTTAATTTAAAGGTAGCGAGATTTTTAAAATTTAATTTATGAGATATACCGAAATAATATTTATAAGTTAATATATATATATATATATATAATCTTTATAAGGAAATAATGAAATAGATTTGATATTAATTTAATTATAAAAATATAATTTTTGAAAAATATCAAATTATAAATATACTGAAATATTATTTCATATATGCAATCTCTACCTTACCGATGTTAGGTGTCAAAGGTATAATATCGATATCGTACCGAAATTAAGGTATACCGAAATCAAGGTAATGTAAAGGTATAAAATTTTTGTATACCGAAATTAAGGTATATCGAAATCAAGGTATACTGAAATCAAGGTAAGGTAAATGTATGCATTTTTTGCATACCGAAATTTTAGATAAGGTATAAGGTATGGATAAAACATTAAGGTATATCGTACCGACTCATCCTAATCTCACATATATATATATATATATATATATATATATATATATATATATATATATATATATATATATATATATATATATATATATATATATATATATATATATATATATATATATATATTTCTTTATCTTAATTTTTTTTTTAAATTATTTTTTTTCCTTAATTCTCTTTTATAATATATATATATATATATATATATATATATATATATATATATATATATATATTAATCTTTTTTTCCTAATTTATATTTCTTAAATAATATATATATATATATCCTAATTTTTCTTTAATAATTAATTTTTTTTATCATTTATATAATATATATATATTGTTTCCAAATAATAAATAATTTTTATATTTAAATATATAATATTATCTAACATATTATATATATATATATATATATATAATAAATTAATAATGCTTAATTTGAATTTATCGGGTTGAGAGTGGTGTTTAAGTTGGATATATATGTGAGAATAAATTGATACTTGGGTCGTGGGTTCACCTGAACATAAATTTTAAACGGTTAAAAATAAAATAAAAAATGTTATATGTATATTTTAAACTTAGAACCTAGCAAATACAAGTATAACCTTTTAACCAACCAAACTAATAAGACTTTATATTTAAAATTATACACGAACACGCGATATTCATAATAATATAATCTATATATATATATATATATATATATATATATATATATATTAATGTTTAATTTGAATTGTCAGGTCGAGAGATGTGCTTAATTTGAATATATACGTGAGAGAGTAAATGGATATTTGAGTTGGGATCGTGAGTTTACCCGCTCATAAACTTGAAACAGTTATAAATAACAAAGTTTGGAAACATTCTAAAGGTGAATAAGGGAAATGATATTCAGGATTTATAGATTAAAGAAGGAACTATCAAGTATGAGAGGAAAATGCAAAGTTTGAGTATTGATAGAAATTGACATAAATTAGTCTATATGGTGGTTTCTAAAATTGATACCAAATCAAATTAAAAACAGTAAATCCAACGCTAATTGAGGATCTATAATAGGGACTGATATTCAGGATTCAATTGATTAAGTAAAGTTAACCTAAATGATTAAGATAGAGAGAAAAGAAGGAAAGTATTTACATAGTGTGTGATTCGGCAAATCAACAATGAACAACACAATAGCTACTCCCTTTTTCTTCAGTTCTTTTTTGGATAGCTGCCTATTTGGATCTTTGGTTGGCAAAAGAACTGCAGTAATGGTTGGTTCTTTCTCACTTGATACTACTTTAAGATCAAGTTCTTCATTTTCATCATTAACATCTTCTTCTTCCCCACTTTCACTTTCCTGGTAATCAACCAAATCAACTAAGATTCAATCATTCAAACATATTCAACATTAAAACGAAAAGAATATAATGAAATCAAGTTTAAAATAATGGCTAGAAGTGAACATCACAAAATTGTCCTGAGCCGTCCATAGTGAAAAGATGTTAATATAGCTTGCAAATAGCATCTGAAAGTAATTATGTGCAATCAACCTAAACCGCATTAATGCAATTCCATTTGGAAATTGTTCTTTACCGTTCTTGACATCTCACAATTTTGTATTGTCTCAAAAAGTATGCAAATTTTCCTAGTTTTCTCAATACTCTACTAGAAGGGAATAAACATAAATTGCATACCTTTATATGCAAATTTCTCTAATTTAATCAATACTCTATTGGAAGGGAATAAACATAAATTGCATACCTCTAAGAGCCCTGGGATATCCTTGGCATCAGATTGTAGATTAAGTGCAGTAACTAGACTACTTGCGGAGGAGCTGTAGTTGCAAAGTAATCATCATCGTCATCATCTTCAACATCCTCCCAAAGAACCTGCAAAGGATTGTAGATCAGGTGCTTCTTATCCTACTGTCAAGACTCGGAGTTTAAAAGACGTGAAATCTAGGCGTAATCGCGGAGGAGGGCAGAATCGATCTGGGCGGAGAACAGGCGGAGGACGGGTAGAGGTCGGGAGGATCTGTGGGCGGAGAATCGAAGAAAGAAAAGGATTGGGAGAGAAGCGTGAGAGAAAGAAGAAAGAAATAAGAAAGGAAGTGGCTGGATAAAAATAAGACGATGTCACCGAGGGCGTAATTGGGGCCCTCGGAAATATTTCTTCGCCGAAGGAAGACAACAAACGCTTTCGGAAATTAATATTATCTATGAGGGATAAGTAATTCTCTCGGTGGTCTTCACAAATATCAACGAGGGAAGAGTGATGCTCTCGGTGGAAGAAATATTTCTAAGAGCATTTGTTCGCTCTTGGTGAGTTTCCTCAGTAATTATACAATTTTTACTAGTGTGTGAGGTCACAAGTTTAGAGATTGAAATTAGGATTGGGGGATTGATGTTTGGTTTGACAAGGGATAAGAGGTGTGTAAGAGTGTGTGTAAGGTCATGATATGAGATGAGATGTCGATTGAGATTTGCCAATTGGTTTTTCGGAAGTGGAGAATAATTTAAGAAGTTGGTAATACATGAAATATTAGTAGTTAAAAAGATATGAATGGGATGTTGATTGACCAAAATGTAAAAGTGTGCGAGGTCACAAAATTCGAGGTCGGTTGTGATTGGTAAGTTATTTGTCGCAAGGACAAAGAGACATATGAAAATGTGTGAGTCATAATATGAGAGGTCGATTGAGGGATCAGTGTTGGTTTGACGAGGATAAAAGGTGTGTGAATGTGTGTTAGGTCACGAGATGAGATGTCGATTGAGATTTGGTGGTTGGTTTACCGAAGTGGGGGTAAACAAGGGTTGCGGTAATATAAAAGAGGATGATAACAAATGAGATATTAATTGTTAAAATATATGAATGATATGTTGATTAATCAAAGTGTAAAAGTCTATGAGACCATGAGATTAAAGGTCAATTGGGATTTGTAGGGTGATTTTCCAAGGTCGGTTAAAAAGGAATATGAAAAAGTATGAGTCACAAGATAAGAGGTCGATTGGAGGCATTTGTGGTAAAAGAGATCGTGGTAAGTGTAAAATGATTAAATGAGAGGTGAAAATTGTGGGGATAAGAGGCTGATAATAAAGGAGATATCGGTGGTTAAAGATAATATGAAATGAAATCGAAGTGTGAAAATGTGTGAGCTCAAGTTTAATGTAGTTTTGGCTTTTTTGAATTTAAAATAATAAAATTATAATTTAATTAAAGAAAATCTTTATTTAAAATGAATTAAAAATAATTAATTTTAAAAGATTATTTATTTGAATAAAAAGTAGTTAATTGATTTTTAATTTAAAATTAATAAAAATATTTGTATATATATATATTGTTAGATAAAATCAGACCGGTTCAAATAAACCTAACTTAAATAAACTTTCCATGCAGGAACAAGGAACCGGACCGGATAAACAAAAGAATCGGCTAAAGAAAACTAACCGGTCAAGCTAGTAAACCGACCAAGAATACCTGGAACTTGACCGCACAAAGAAAGGATCGGTCAAAGCTTAAAACCGGAAACATCAAACAGCCGATCAGCCACAAGGCAAAAGAATAACCGGAAGAAGTCCAGTTACATCACTCATACCAAAAGCCATTCGGTTAAGTCAAATGACCGACCAGTACAAGAAGACAATTCGGGTATCTGTTGAGAATGATACCAAAGGAACAGACTGAACACTTCCATATCCATACAAGTCTGAGGAAAGACTGTAGGCTGCAGAAGACAGTATTACCGGATCTTTCACTTCGGGATAAGTCAAAAAGAAGATCTTCCAAGTACAGACAACTGTCCAACAGACAGTTGTCTACATTGAGTAAAAGACAAACCTAGCAGGTCTGTCTTACCTACCGGAAGAACAGACTGCCAAGTCTGAGGTTGACCATCAGGTCTGAGGAAACGACCGCAGGTCTGAATCTCTGAAACACTGAATCACTGTATCACTGCTCAGCCAATCAGATTCAAGGCAGTGAAATATGATCGTTGGCATATTTCACCTATAAAAGGGGCAGTTGAAGAAGAGTAAATGTGTGACACAAGGAGACAAGTGAGAAACTCTAAGAGCATTTATTCTACAAGTGATAAGACTGTGTTGTTCTAAGAAAGCCTAAGTGCTAAAGTTGAAGTGTGTTTTACAATTTCGGTGTAAATTGTAAGAGTGTTATCGAGCAGGAAATAAGTCTCGATCGGATTGTACTTGTATTCCTTAGTGAATATCCTTCTCGCGGTTTCGAGAGGAAGGGGTGACGTAGGAGCTTTATCTCCGAACATCCATAAAATCTGTCTTGTTATTTACTGTCTGCCGGTTTCATTATCTAACCGATCCGTACCGCTATAACCGACTTAACCCTATCCAAGCCGAATTTCCAGATTACCGAAGCCGACCCATCAAATCTCAAACCTCCATTACACAATACCGATTCTGCCTATCATACAAGTGTGTCGCTTCAACCTGAAAGCAAACCTCTTCCGCGCTTGAACCTAGTTCAAGGGTTTGTGACAGGTTGTATAGTATTGAAACCCCGGTGTTAATCTCTAACCGGATTAACCACCACCCTTCGAGTGAGAACCGCTAATCGGTCTAACCCCCGGTCCTCCAGCGGCTACCTAGATCCTAACAATTGGTATCAGAGCAGTTAGTTTCAATACTCAAGCAAGCATGTATCAGGATAGGCCTCCAATGCTAGAAGGTGATGACTTTGCTAACTGGAAGGCACGCATGCACCTGCACTTAGTCACCTTGGATGATGAAATGGAGTCCATTCTGACCGAAGGACCGATATTCATTGATAAGGACAGAAAGGAATGGACGGCTGAAGATAGAAGAAGAAACAACCTGGATAATCATGCTAGAAACCGGATCTCCAACAGTGTGGACAGAAACACATACTGTAAGATCAGAGACTGCCAAACCGTGAAGGAGACATGGAACACGGTTATCCAGATCTTTAAGGGAATGAAAGAACAAAGGAGAACAAGATAATGGTGGCCACACAGAAGTTTGAAAGCATCAAAATGAAACCAGGAGAAACCATGAAAGAATACAGTGACCGGTTCACTGGTGTGATGGATGAATTAGCAACTCTGGGCAAGAAGTATGACAACAAAGAGGTCATTATGAAAGCTTTGAGATCTCTTCCAAGTACTTGGGACATAAAAACAATGGTAATGAGGGAATCAAAGAGCCTATGTAAGATGAAACTACACGATATATTCGAAGATCTTAAGGCATATGAATTCGAAATGAGATCTAGGACTGAAGAAGAAGTCTCGTCCTCAACAACAACCAGAGCACTAATCACATCTACAGAACTAGTTGCACCGGCACCGACCCCTGCACCCGTACCGATCAGAACCGCCGAACAGTTCACCGAGGATGCCATGGCAATGTTTGCACAGAGGTTTGGGAGGTTCATGAAAAGAAGCCAACCGACAAACAACTACTATGGTGATAAATCCAATGTAAGATGTTATAACTGTAACTGTTTGGGACATTTTAAGTGGGAATGCAGGAAACCGAGGAGGGATACCCAGAAACCGGATTATCAAAATGACCGAAACAACTATCAACAAACCGGTGAAGGAAGTGAATTACCGAAAGCACTGATAGCCGACGATGGAGGAAGTCTATGGGCTCACAGTGACAGTGATAATGAACTCACGTGTCTCATGGCAAATGAAGAACAGGTATTTGACTCTCCTTGTGAAGAATTCACTAAAGATGAATTATACAATGCATTAAATGACATGGTAGAAGAATATAGGAACCTACTAACCATGCTACCTAAGCACCTCAACATTAGAACCGATCCCATAGCACCCATTCCGACAGAACCAGAGGTACCCATTATAACCGAACCGGAGGTCGTACAATCTGATGATACCCATACTTTAGAAACCGAGTTAGATCCTAAGACCGAACAATCTAGTGAACCGGCTAGAGAATTAACCGAGGAAGAAAATGCCCGACTTCAATATAAGATTGTCGCATATAAGAGATCTAGTGATATAGTAAAGAAAATGTGTAGTCATTACAGACATCCTCGTTGCAAGCTTGGCCTAGGATACACTGAGGATAGTTCCAAAGACCGAAAACCCATAGGGAAAGTAAGGCTTACAAGAGGTAACCTCCCCCTTATAAAATTTCTTAAAAGCTCCTGGACCGCTGAAGAAGAGGAGACCTCATACTATAAGGAAGAAAAGCTAAAATACGACTATGTTGGTCCAACCGAATCTGAGAAATGGCTTGACCCTGTGAAAAGAAAAGCCGAAATCCTCAAACATATGAAAGCCTTTCCTGAACCGCGTAGGTCAAACCACAGATCACCGAACCGAAGACCATCACCATTTAAGACCTATGTAGAAAAACCGAGATACACGAGACCGAGTGCCAAAAGGACAGTTAAAACCCTAGCAAAGAAGACTGTCCGGTTTATCAAGGTTTGGATACCTAAGGGACTAATCGCATGTGGACCCAAGTAAATGTGGGTACCAAATAGTTGTAAATATGTACATTTTGCAGGATCTAAAGAAACGGCTAGGAAACTCTGAATGGTTCTTGGATAGCGGCTGCTCCAGGCACATGACCGGAAACAGCAATATGCTAACCGATATCAGAACAGTAACCGGTGCTCTAATCACCTTCGGTGACAACTCAAAAGGTAAAACTGTGGGCAAGGGTAAGATTGTCCATGGTAACCTAACCATTGATAATGTACTTCTAGTTGAAAACCTACGTTTTAACCTGCTTAGCATTAGTCAGATGTGTGATGCTGGATACACGGTAGAATTTCTTAAACATGCATGCTTAGTTAAGAACTCTCAAGGTATTGTACTGCTAACCGGAAATAGGATAGGTAACATTTACAAGGTAGACTGGAAAACTAGAGTAGAATATCCTATATGCATGATAGCTAAGACTGATCAAACCTGGTTGTGGCATAAGAGACTAAACCATCTAAACATGAAAACTTTAAACTACATTCGTGGTAAAAAGCTAGTTGAGGGCATCCCTGATATAGTATTTAATCAAGATAAGGTTTGCTCAGCATGTCAAATGGGTAAACAAACTAGGTCAACCTTTAAGAGTAAAGGAAACATCCAATCTAGCCGATGCCTAGATCTTCTTCACATGGATTTATTTGGACCGATTCAGGTCATTAGCCTAGGAGGTATGCTCTACACCATGGTAGTTATTGATGATTATTCTAGATTCACATGGGTAATATTTCTACCATTTAAATGTGAAACCGTATCAAACCTGATTACACTTCTTAAGCGCCTACAAAATGAAAAGTCAACTCGCATTAACAGCATTCGAAGTGATCGAGGTACCGAATTTACCAATAGTACATTAACCGCATATCTTGATGAATCCGGCATTAGACACGAGTTGTCTAGTGCTAGGACTCCTCAACAAAATGGCCTGGCCGAGAGAAGAAACCGGACTCTCAAGGAAGTCGCACGGTCCATGATAGCCGATTCCGGTATTGCTCAGAAATTTTGGGCTGAGGCTATCAACACTGCATGTTATACACAAAACCGGTCTTTAATAAACAAATTTCACAATAAAACACCGTATGAGGTTTATTTTAACAGAGTTCCCAAACTTAAGTACCTCAGGATTTTCGGTTGTAAGTGTTATATACACATAAATGGTAAGACCCAACTCACTGTTTTTGATGCAAAAACCGATACCGGGATCATGCTAGGATACTCAGCAGTAAGTAAGGCATATAGAGTATATAATAATAGAACTGCAACCATGGAGGAAACAATTCACGTTGTTTTCGATGAATCGGTTGAAAGCAATACTGCTTCATGCTTTGATCTACACAACAGATTGGAAAATAACAATATTCATTCTGATAGTGAAGACTAGACTCCAGTCTTCAGGCGGTTTGTCCATGACCAAATGGGTAACATTGAAACCCAGCCGGATCAAGCTGTTCCACAACAGGAAGCTGACACTTCGGTCCAATCCGAGGAAGTCGGTCGGTTTGACAATCCTGTTCAGCCTACCGACATGTCTAGCCTTGATCAAGTAAACGGTAATTTGGTAGACATCCCTGAACTAAATCTCAGAAGAAACAGTAAACATCCTCCTGAGCAAATTATAGGTGACCCTTCAGAACCTGTTCGAACTAGGGGTCAACTTCTGGACGGATACTTTAATTCCGCTTTCATATCCCAGATTGAACCGAAAAGAATAGATGAAGCATTGTCATATCCGGATTGGATCTTGGGAATGCAAGAAGAGCTAAACCAGTTCGAGAGTAGTAAAGTCTGGTACCTAGTTCCAAGACCGAAGGATCAATCGGTCATAGGAACAAGATGGGTATTTAGAAACAAACTCAATGAGGACGGTTTGGTCACGAGGAACAAAGCCAGATTAGTGGCTCAAGGTTATAAATAGGAAGAAGGCATTGATTTTGAAGAGTCATTTACCCCTGTAGCTAGGATTGAAGCCATTAGAATTTTTCTAGCCTTTGCTGCTTTCAAAAACTTTAAGGTTTTTCAAATGGATGTTAAAAGTGCATTTCTGAACGGTGACCTACGTGAAGAAGTGTATGTTGAACAACCACCCGGTTTCAAAAACGCTGCATTCCCAAACCATGTATACCGGCTAAATAAAGCTTTATACGGTCTAAAACAAGCACCTAGAGCCTGGTATGATACACTAACCGCATTTCTAGTACAACATGATTTCACCATCGGTTCGGTGGATAAAACATTGTTTAAATTTGAAAAGAAGGAACATATCCTGCTTGTTCAAATCTATGTAGATGATATTATTTTCGGTTCCACTGATCCTAAGCTATGTGATAAGTTTTCAAAAATGATGACTGACAAGTTTGAAATGAGTATGATGGGAGAATTAAGTTTCTTCCTAGGTCTTCAGGTTAAACAACTCAAAGAAGGAACATTCATTAGCCAACCTAAATACACCAAGGAGCTACTAAAGAAGTTCGGGATGGACACTTGCTCCTCGGCGGCTACACCAATGAGCTCATCTATTAAACTGGACAGGGATGATGAGGGCCAATCGGTAGACCAGATTGCATACCGGGGGATGATCGGCTCTCTACTATACCTGACGGCGAGTAGACCGGACATCCTGTTTGCAGTTGGTGTATGTGGGAGATTCCAAGCAAATCCAAAACAATCCCACTACACAGCCGCGAAAAGGATACTGAAGTATCTAAAGGGCACACCTGATGTCGGTCTGTGGTATCCAAAGGACTCGTCTTTTAATCTAACGAGTTACTCAGACGCAGACTATGCAGGTTGTAAGATTGACAGAAAGAGTACCAGCGGAACATGTCAGTTCCTAGGTGACCGGCTTGTTTCATGGCATAGCAAGAAGCAGACATCGGTGGCCACATCAACCGCAGAGGCTGAATACTTGGCGGCCGGAAGTTGCTGCTCTCAACTCCTCTGGATCCAACAACAGCTGAAGGACTTCGGTGTCATAGCCGAAGAGTCCCCGATCTTCTGTGACAACACGAGTGCCATAGCAATAACTTACAATCCGGTTCTTCACTCTAGGACCAAGCATATCGACATACGGCACCACTTCATCCGGGAACATGTCACGCTGAAGCATATCCGGCTGGAATACGTATCAACTGACCAACAAGTAGCCGATATCTTCACTAAGCCTCTACAGGAAGCTAAGTTCTCTCAATTCAGACTTACTCTCGATTTAACCGACATTAGTCAGATCCTTCCTAAGGATGCTTAAAGGGAAACCGGATCGGACAGATAAAACCGGTAGTTCCTCCTAAACTGTTGGACTTCAAATTTTCAAGATACCTATGGAAGAACCGCCCAGCCCATCAGATAGAGTAAACCGACCGGCTACTTGGTGCATGCACCAAATAACCGCATCGGGATGAATAACTAATGACTGACCGGTTCGGAAGCAGGTTATCTTAGATTATTTGAATTTTAAACAGAAGTGGAATAATTATCAGTGTTTGAAGATATCTGTTCTGAAACATTGCCCTTTCAAAGTAAACTGGTCGCACCTAAAAAGACGTGAAGATCTGTTGATATCTTTCACAGTCTAGGTCTATGACCAACACATTAGACTGCAAACATACCTATTTCATGCAATATCTCTTATCCTGCAGTTAATAGATATTATCTCATGAAATACCTGGACAATAGGATAATCCCTACACTAGTATTTAAGTGAAGCAAACACTCACCAAAACACTCACAAGACAAAAGATTATCCTCTCACTAAGACAAAAATGTCTCAGTTCCCCAACATTCTTCAGGTTGATTTTCAATCCTGCTCAAGCACAGAACACTATGAAGTGTACAAAATGATCAAATCCCTGGAAGATACCGGTCTTCGGTACTTCCTGGACGACAAGCACAGCATTTATCCTGAATCCATTCTAGAGTTCTTCTATCACGTCAGGGTGTTCAGAGGGACCCCCCACTTTGAAACTCACATTCAATCTAAAGTGGGAGGTATCGTCTTTGACTTCACCGAGAGGGACTTCGCGCGGTGCTTTAGCCTGCCAAAGCACGGGTTGACAGATCTTGAAGTTCCAGCCGACATAAAGGCCGAGATCTCCATCGCCTTCGCACGGTCTGACGAACCGGTTGAGGATCACGATACAAAATCGCACTTGAGAGCTGAATATCAGCTTCTCAATGATGTGATCGGTAAGAGCATCTTCGGAAAGGATGTCACAAATACCTACAGTACCTCGAGCTTCAACATGATGGCAGCTATAATCACCGGAACACCGGTAAACTGGTCCAGGGTGCTATTTGACATACTTATCTGGATGGTTGGCATCCGACAGTCGGCTTCATCCCCCAACTAAGCTGTCTTCTTGTGGAGCTTGGTGTTCCAACCTGTCCCAGAGAAGGTTTGAACCAAGCCCAAGTGCTGACTAAAGAAGTAACCGACTCCTTTTATGAGCGGTTTGAGAGAGCTTGGAGGAGAAGGAACCGCCGCAACAACCCTACCGTCGTCGTCAACACCCACGCACATTAAGTCACTCCTTCCTTCACCCGGTCATTTTGCTGCACGTACCGGGTGTACTCTTATCCAACATAATCATATTCACATCGGTTTTTATCATGTTTTCCTTCGGTGTTATCTTTGTTCCCTATTCGGCTCTATATGTGCCTTTTGGTATTATTATCTATGTTATTTTCGGTCTCCTTTGATTAATCTCGGTTATGTGATTGCCATTAATGAAAAAGGGAACCTTAATTAATGAGATAACCCCCAACCACCTAAACATTTAATATCCAACTAACTTGGTTACTTCTCAATTAATACCTACCTCGGGCTCCGCAATCTGCCTCTTCCCCATGCACCTTGGGAACATAAAGATTCCTTTGTCTAATAAAACAAAACTCACAATCAATGGTTATGTTTTTTCCTCCAAAACCGATCCTATATAAGGAGCCATCTTCTAATCAATTTACCACATCCGAAAGCATAAAACACTTCTGAAATCCTTTGAATTCCATCTCTCTCAATATCGTAATCATGCCGAGCCGAACTTTGGGAAACTTTTTTAAGTATCGATTTCGATTCATGTATGGAGGAATGGGACGGGCTGCCCGCAAAGAAACTCATGTTCGAATCACTCATTCTTACCGGCCTTCGACCATTCCTCGAAGAATCCGGTCCGATTCTGATTGAGGACGTTAAAGCGTTCTTCAGAAGCGCCTGTGTTAGGGGCAATTACATCGTCTCCACGGTGAGAGACCACACATTCTGGATCGATGAAGCCGAGTTTGCCACTCTTATTCACCCTGCCCACAGAAGGGTTCTCCGATTTTCCACCTCTGGAGGGGCTTGACGAATTCTATTACTCACTCGTCTTTTCTGGAACCATGGAACCGGTGGAAGACCATGGGCCCAAAAACCTTCTGGGCAGACATGCCCAACTTCTTCTTGAGATCGTCACTCGGTCCATTCTTTGTCAGTCCCCTAATCAGCGGTACTCAAAGAATACCTACAATATGATGACCAACATCTTCAGCAACAAGGCTATCAATTGGTCCACGGTCATCTTCCAACGTCTGAAATCCATGGTAATAAACAAGAAAGGTCTTGGTTTTGCACCTCACATCAGCAAACTAATCCTATCATACTGACTAGAGTTCGGACCGGGCACACCGGCCGCCCCCTCAAACATTCTTGACAAGGATTCGGTGGAGGAAAGAATTTCCAGAATGTTTCTTCCATAGACTGTAATTTTTCATTGCTTATGTATGCCTATTCCAATACCGATTTTTCTGTCGGTTTTCTTTCTGCAATATTTCTTGAATTCAATCTCATTTCAGTTTAAATGACCGGGTCTTCTTAATACTTTGAATATTTATCTAAGTAACCGGTTAACATCTTCAAACTATAACCGCGTCCTTATCCGGTCACATAGAATCGCTTAAAATAAAAAGATTGCAAACACTCTGATCATTCAAAATAACCGGTTAAACTTAGAAACCGCACCATCAATCGGTTTCAAAAAGAAGAGTGCGTCATCAATGGCATAAGCAAAAGTTTTGGAGGGAAATTTCCCGCCCAAAACTGCCGCCCCCCTTGGTTTACCGCCCATGGTTTGGCGCCTATTCTCTCCCGCCCATGGTTTGCCGCTTCTTTCAATTTGGAGGGAATATTCCCGCCCAATATTGATGGGACGGTTGGGCTTCCAAACCGCATCTATAAAAGGGACTCTCGGTCATTTTATTTCATTCTCACGCGAATCTGCTTTCTCTCTCTAAGCTCTCTAACTCTCTGAAGCGGTTATTTCTCAAACTCTCTCAAACTCTCTACGATGGGGCGCGATTCGGCTTTGTTTAAGCACCTATCTCAGGTGGATTTTGAGGAAATCCGGCTGAAAGGTACGTCCGAGGCAAAGGAGGTTATTGACCGGGTAGTCAAAACCGGTCTGGAATATTTCCTTGGCGGTCCTCATGTTCTCTACAAAGATGCGGTCGAAGAATTTTTCAAGACCGCAACTATCTCCAATGACAAAATCACCGCAACTGTATGCGGTACTGAAATAGAGCTCACCGAGGCATCGGTGGCAGAGAGCCTGCACCTTCCAACTACCGGACATGATGCAACGGCGGACATCGAGATAAAGACTTTTGAGGCGGCATGCCAGATACTCTCGGCAACTAAGGAGCCGATAAAAATATCCGGCAGCAAATCAACGTTGAAGCCGGAGTATATCCCAATTTGTGACATCTTCGCAAGAGCGATTCTGGCAAGGGGAGGAAACTATAGCGGCCTAACAAGGGACAAAATCAGGATGCTGATCGGCCTGATAGAGGGAACAAAGGTCAACTGGGCAAAAGCGGTGTTCAACAACTTAATAGATATGGTAAAACCGGATTCAAACCGGTCATGGGGATACGTCGTTCCTCTCGGTAAGATCTTCCTTCACCACAATATCAACATCGGTCCCGGCGTCATTGTCGCAAATAGATGCCTCATCAGATCGAAACAGTTCTTAGAAAGGAAGCAGCCGGCCCCCGGTTCCACAGGTGGCCGAAAGAAGAAAGCCGACAAGAAAGCGGCCCCAGCCAAAGCAAAGGCAGAAAGCAAAGGAAAAGAGAAAGTAACTTTCTCGGAACCGCCGCAGCAAACAGAGGATGAAGAGTGGGCTTCCCACTCTGAAAGAACCGATACAGAGAAGACCGAGGACGAACGATCGGTCAATGAGGACGAGCATTCGGCCCAGAGCCCTGATAATACCGGTCCTGACGCCAATCCTGAGACCAATGAGGGTGGTGAAGAGGATGGTGAAGAAGGTGATAAAGAAGCCGATGATGAAGGCGGCGACAAAGAGAAGGAGGAGGCCGAAGAAGCAGAGGCCGATAGGATATCTCTGAAAATCCTTCAGGGCGTCAAAAAGCGAGCCGAGTCAATTGAAGAGTTATACCTGGAATGGCACGAGCACCGGTTCGGCACACCGTATAGGGAAATCCTACCGGGCCACACAGACTTGGAATGCATTCAAAGACTAGAGGAAGTGGAGGACTTGATCATGAATCTCACAAACTCCAACACAATTCAAGAGGTATTACACCGAACCTGCCTCTTAAACCAAAGGTCCAACTACGGAAGCTAACCACACGCATCCGGAAAATTACGGAGGAGTTCGAAGCGGTGGGACCGGTAGACACCTTAACACCGTGGGTGTTAGAAAGGCTTGAAAAAGCCAAAGGAGACCTCATTCGAGAAATTGACCGGCTAGAAGCAATATGCAGTCAAAGAAAAATATCGGTCTACACTGCCCCCAGATCGAAACGAGTCCAGATCACTGTCCAACACCTCCAAAGGAGAATGCGGCATCAAAAGAATCCGATGAAAGAGTCGATCCTAATCTCACCGGGCAATCCCCTCCTCCACAACCGGAAGTCTCCGAATCAGACTTCACAAATGAATGGGTTGAGGGCCGTCTCCAAAGGCTTGAAGACTCAACCGCAGAACGAATTGATAGCCGAATTCAAGAGTTTGAAGACTCCGCGGTTCAGCCATTCAAGGATATAGTCGAAAGAATCGTTAGCTCGGCACTCAAGTTCGCCGACACCACAAGGTATCTCTTGGATAACAATCGGGACTGACTCTCAGAAATGGACGAAGATCTGCAGGAAGAGGCGGCTCTGCGCAATAAATATGTTAAGCGAACCGCAATTCTGGAGGATTCGACCTCCGAGTTAAAGAAAGACTTCGACCGGCTTGAAAGAGAGATCGATCAACGATTGACAACGATGGCTGATGACCTGGTCGGCACAACACTCGGACGGGTCTCCGAACTCGAGAAGAAAAATGTGGGTCTCGAGGCCGAACTCAAGGCGCTTTCCGAACAAGTTGCCGAACTGTTGAGGGTTAAGATGAACGCGGACGCCGCGGCTGTAGCGGCTGATGCTCAAGCGGCTAAGAGGGTCCAGGATGCGCTGGACGCCGAAGCGGGTAAAGAGAAGGAGGCACCGCGATCATCCCAACTTACCGAAGAAGAAGAGGAAGCCGAACGGATTCGAAGGTCAGAGGCCATGTTCCCAGGACTTACTAAGAAAGCAGCCGCTCAAGATGCGAAGGATGCTGAGCGGTTGGAAAGGGAAACACGGAGGCTGGAAGGCTTCGCAGCCGACAACAAGAAGAAAAAGACGGTCGCCTCCGTTTCTGCGCCGAAAAAGCGAAAGAGGGAAGCCCCAAAGAAAGTTCAAATAGCCGACCTGCTCAATGAGGTCACTGAAACGGTCATCACAAGTACATCGCAGCAGGCTACTCAAGTTGAAGAGGAGGTTGAAGAACAACTGCAGCCCCGGTCTACAAGACAACGAGTTTCCGAACCAGCCAGTCAACCGCAACCGAAGAAGAAAAAGCGGAGCATATATGACTTCTCGGACTCGGAATAGGGGCTCTCTTTCCTTTACTTGTCTTAGTATTTTTACATATTATGTTATTTTCGGTTATCTATCTTATATATAAAGCTATTTTTGAAACCGGCCATCTTTTGCATCTTTACTTAGTTTTGATAATTTTAAATAAAATAATCAAAAAGGGAGAAATTGATAAAAGATAAGACTTTTCCAAAATTTTTCTCAAAATTTTTCGAAAAATTCTCCTAAGTCAGTTTCAAAAATCCGGACAAATAAAACAACCGGCCTACGGTTGCAAACTTACATGATTTTGATAATTTTAAATAAAATAATCAAAAAGGGAGAAATTGTTAGATAAAATCAGACCGGTTCAAATAAACCTAACTTAAATAAACTTTCCATGCAGGAACAAGGAACCGGACCGGATAAACAAAAGAACTGGCTAAAGAAAACTAACCGGTCAAGCTAGTAAACCGACCAAGAATACCTGGAACTTGACCGCACAAAGAAAGGATCGGCCAAAGCTTAAAACTGTAAACATCAAACAGCCGATCAGCCACAAGGCAAAGGAATAACCGGAAGAAGTCCGGTTACATCACTCATACCAAAAGCCATTCGGTTAAGTCAAATGACCGACCAGTACAAGAAGACAATTCGGGTATCTGTTGAGAATGATACCAAAGGAACAGACTGAACACTTCCATATCCATACAAGTCTGAGGAAAGACTGTAGGCTGCAGAAGACAGTATTACCGGATCTTTCACTTCGGGATAAGTCAGAAAGAAGATCTTCCAAGTATAGACAACTGTCCAACAGACAGTTGTCTACATTGAGTAAAAGACAAACCTAGCAGGTCTGTCTTACCTACCGGAAGAACAGACTGCCAAGTCTGAGGTTGACCATCAGGTCTGAGGAAACGACCGCAGGTCTGAATCTCTGAATCTCTGAAACACTGAATCACTGTATCACTGCTCAGCCAATCAGATTCAAGGCAGTGAAATATGACCGTTGGCATATTTCACCTATAAAAGGGGCAGTTGAAGAAGAGTAAATGTGTGACACAAGGAGACAAGTGAGAAACTCTAAGAGCATTTATTCTACAAGTGATAAGACTGTGTTGTTCTAAGAAAGCCTAAGTGCTAAAGTTGAAGTGTGTTTTACAATTTCGGTGTAAATTGTAAGAGTGTTATCGAGCATGAAATAAGTCTCGATCGGATTGTACTTGTATTCCTTAGTGAATATCTTTCTCGCGGTTTCGAGAGGAAGGGGTGACGTAGGAGCTTTATCTCCGAACATCCATAAAATCTGTCTTGTTATTTACTGTCTGCCGGTTTCATTATCTAACCGATTCGTACCGCTATAACCTATTTAACCCTATCCAAGCCGAATTTCCAGATTACCGAAGCCGACCCATCAAATCTCAAACCTCCATTACACAATACCGATTCTGCCTATCATACAAGTGTGCCGCTTCAACCTGAAAGCAAACCTCTTCCGCGCTTGAACCTAGTTCAAGGGTTTGTGACAGGTTGTATAGTATTGAAACCCCGGTGTTAATCTCTAACCGGATTAACCACCACCCTTCGAGTGAGAACCGCTAACCGGTCCAACCCTCGGTCCTCCAGCGGCTACCTAGATCCTAACATATATATATATATATATATATAAATGTATATTTGCTAAGAGGTTCTTTTGATTTTAATGTTTGGTGATACTTGGAAAAGAGATTTTGCACTATATCCTCTGTACTTAAAGACGATCTTTAATTCATAAAATTTTGGCTATTTCTTTTAAAAATTGGTTTTATTAAATTTTATTTAACTAATTAATTTTCAAATTCTAGACATTCATATATTTTTCTTACATTTAAAATTTTAAAATAATATTTAAATATTATTACATGCGATTGATGTAGAGAATTATATAGAAAATACTTGAAAAATATCAGTTTAAGACATTAGAATTTAAAAATAAATTCAAACATGCCTTTATCAAAATATTTTCTATGAAAATATTTTGAAATCGTTTAAATTTTTTTGGATTTTTTAAAAATAGTTTAAGGTTTCTAATTATTTTTAGAAAAACGACTTAACATAATTTCATTACAAAATCCCAAAAAGGGAAAAAACCAAAAGAATTGTTGTATCTTTCTAGACAGGCCTAGAAATATTTAAAACGAAAACAGTCTACAGTCTACGGAATTATTACAACAAACACGCAAGTTTAAAAGTTTATCTCGCTAAAAAATTTTATGGTCGGGTGACTTCGTGATATACAACATAAGTTCCAGTTTTGTTCCGTTTTTGGGACACCCCTCCACGTTTGAATGTTTGCGCTGCTATCGATCACAATATCTTCCCAAGTCTACTCAATGCCTCTTCGATTTCTTGAGAATGCTCTCACGTTTCGTTCGCACCAAATGTGATATACAATTGAACCGAATCCTCATTTGAAATTTTTTGAGTTGAATTTTGTACCTTTTTCTTTAGACACAACAACTTCCTTGATGTCCTTCCATTCCCTTGGAAAATTAGTTAATTCCATGTTCTTTGTAAACCTCTTTCATAGTTCCGTGCGAATGGACAATAGCCAAGTAGGTGATCAATCGTTTTTTCATTTCTTTCACACAGTAGGCAGTTCACATTCGGGATTTTCATGTATTTTCTAACTCGGTCTCTTGTATTTAATCTTTCCTGGAATGTAAGCTATAGAATTAATTGATGTCTCGGGATTACCTTAGAGGGCTTCTAATTGTTAAAAACAATTAAAAATTAAAAACCTCAAACAAACAAGCCCTTAGGCAGGTGTTGGGCCATTAACCGGGTCTATTATGCGGATTTAGACCAGTTGTAACTTGAAGTCAACGGGTTTGGGTGTTTAGTCAACGTAGATGTTGAGCATCGATCGCGCGCTTTGGTTCTCGATCGAAACCCATGTCTGGCTAGTTTTTTTTGGTGAAAACCAAGCTAGACTAGAATCATTGTATGATAAAGTGATGGCTGGTTTTCTCGGTCGAAAACCAAATCAAGGCTAGAATCTTCGGTCGGATGCCAAGATTTCTCGGTCGAGTGCACGAATGACTTGATTTTCTCGGTCGAAAATCAAGCCAATGCAAAATCCTCGATCGGATGACAAAAACATCAAATTGTAGGTTTGATGATTTTGCTATATACATTCGTTCATTGACCCAAAGGCATGGAAAACTTCATTTCTCACGTAGAACATGATTGTCATCATCCCGAAGCATCGTTCGATCGGGAAGAAGGTCAAATCGGGTGTAGGTAGTTCTTAGACAAAAAAAAATGATTTTTGATTTTTGAGGTTTTATCTGGTATAATGAGCTTATTAATAACTTCCTTATACATATTAGGATCAAATAGAACCAAAATATGAGGCTATCCATTTTGACTAATTCAATAACTGAATTTTTTCAGATTCTTGAAATATTTAATTTTTAAAACTAATTGAAATTGATTCAAAACTGCTCCTAACATAGAAGATGTAGGAACTTTTTCAAATCGTAATTCTTGAGCTAGAGCTCAAAGACAAAAATCTGATTTTGAAAATTTTAAAAATCAAATTTGGGTATTTTTTTTATTTAGTTTGATCGTTCAAATTGAATTAAGAAAAAAGTTTTGAAATGATTTTAAGATCAAATTCAAATAAAGAAAATGGATAATCAAACATTATTTAAGACTAGTCAAATTTAAATATAAAATTTTTAATTTGAATCTTTAAGTCTAATTGTAACAAATTAGAGTTTAAGTGATTTTTGTGGCCATATGCAGGAGAGAGAAATTTTTTTTTTTTTTGAAAATGTCCATATTGGGAAATTGTTGTCCCAATCATGGCCATGTTTGAGAGATTTTTATCCCAAACATGGATAGGGAGATTTTGGTGGCCATATACAGGAGAGAGAAATCTTTTATTATTATTATTTTTAAATAACAATGTTCGAGAGATTTTTGTGACTATGTGCAGGAGAGTATTTATTTTCTCAGTAAATGGCCTGGATATTTTTGTGGCCATGTGAAGGAGAGAGATAATTTCTTATAGAAAGTGACTATGTTTGGGAGATTTTATTCATTTATTTCTTTCTCATGCACAAGTGAAAGACACGCTAAATTTGTGATATTTACTTTAGTTCTTAAATTCGTTGTCTCTATTACGCCTCATAATATAATATATTTGTTAGTTTTCAACCGTATGTATATAAGGAAACGAGAAATGATTTGGAGAGAAAATTTTAGTGAGAGAATAAGAGAGAGAATGCTGTGGCACAATCTGATTGGCTGAAAAAACTCAATAATTTCTCTCTAGCTTTTCTCTATTTTATCACACTTTTACTTTTTTTCAACCAATTAGTTGATGCCACATCATTCCCTCTCTTATTTCCTCTCTCAAATTCTCCTCCCTTATCACTCCTCATAAGAAAACCGCGTTGATCGTAAGATTTGAACCCAAACTGACTTATATAAATAAAATATTATAATAATTTGTGTACACTTATAATTTACTTAAAATGTGTGTACACTTATATTATGTTTTTTGAGAAATTTGTTTTTTGTTTTTTATTCATAACTAAAAATGTAAGATAATTCTAAAAGTGATCAAATAAGTGTGATGTGTGTACACAATTTATTATCAAATGATATAAACACAATGTTCACTTTGGACAGGGTCGAACCTATTTGGAGGCGAGAAAGGTCATTGCCTCAAGGTTCGTCTACTAAGAGGCCCAAATTTTTTAATATTAATATATATATATATATATATTTAATATGATGCAAAAGACTCTCCACGATTTCTACCTACGTAACCTCTCGGTTGTCGCCCCCAATTCCCAAAACCCCATCTGGCCCTAAGGATATCAAACAATTTCAATCCTTCTCAATTTGATCATCTACATCAAATCTAGTTTGATTCTTCAATTTGTTGATCTTATAGACTGAATAAAAAAAGTATTTTCTCTAATAGACTTATGTGATTTTGATAAAATGTCTGAAATAGGTGGAGTTTTAATATTTACCTGCATTAATAGTTTTTTTCTTTGTTATATTATTAATGAATATTTGAAATTTGTATGCGATAATTCAAAATCAAAATCACAAATTGGTGAGATTCGATTTTTCAGTACAATATAAGAAGGGTGCAAGATAATTTGATAGTAGATGTATTATCGAGACTTTCGGAAAGGGATCTAGCTCAGCAATATCAGAATTTTCATCGGTTTTAATGAAAAAAATTGAGAAATCGTGGAATTAAGATTTGAATTTGAAGAAGATCATTTCGACCTTGGAGATATATCCCTTAGAGTAAAAGGGTTTTCCTTCATCAAAGATCAGCTACGTAAAGAAGGGCGTTGGGTGGTGGGTTGTGATCGAGATTTTAGAACTTGTGTTATTTCATCAATGCATAATTCGGTAGTAGAGGACATTCAGGAGTGATTGTCACATATCATAAACTACATCAAACGTATATTTTGAGAGAAATAGAACGAGATGTTAGAGAATTTGTGAGAAACTATGTGGTTTTCCAGCAACAGAAATGGGAGAATCAAGGGTATAAGGGGTTGCTGCAACCTTTGGTTATTCCTACATCTATTTGTAGTGATATTTATATGGACTTCATTGAAGGTTTGCCTAATTCAATGGTTATTCTATTATTTTTGTAGTGGTGAACAGACTCTCTAAGATGACTCATTTTGTTGAGTTGAAACACCCATTTGTTGCTAGTGATATTGCTGAAGTGTTCATGGATCATATATTTTGTTTACATGGAATGTCGTTAACCATTGCAAGTGATAGGGACAAAATCTTTGTTAGTACTTTTTGGAAAGAACTATGTAAATTGAAGGTATTGAACAAACAATGCCATCAGCATATCACTCACAAATAGACGGACAGAAGTGATTAATTGAAGCCTGAAAACTTATTTACAATGTATGGCATGTCAAAAACCCAAGTCATGGGTAAAGTGGTTTCCTTAGCTGAATAGTGGTATAATACAAACTTCCACTCGTCAACTTTATTTTCACCATATGAAATCGTGTTGACCCATTGAAACTTTTGAAGTTTCATTTGCAACATACACAATATCGGATGAAGCAACAATCAGACAAAAGAATGGTAGATTGTATTTACCAAGTGGGGGATTAGGTGTTTGTAAAGTCACAACCGTACAGACAGTCTTTGATGAAAAGAAAAATGCATAAACTCAGTCCTAGAATCTATGGACCCTTTCAAATAATGGAACGAGTGGGGAATGTAGCTTACAAGATTGATATTCCGTCTACAGCAAATATGCACAATCTCATTCACGTGTCTCAGCTCAAGAAAATGGTGGGAAATGCAATAGTCAATCCTTATATTCCTATCATACAAGAGGACAGCATTGTAGAACCAGCAGAAATTCTTGATGAGAGGCAATTCTTGATGAGAGGGTGGTCTGAAAGGATGGAATTATTATTGGACAATTTTTTATTAGGTGGTCTTACGCTTCAGATGATGATACTATCTGGGAAGAAGAGTCGTGGTTGATGACAAAGTACCATTAGTTTGTGTTGACAGTGGGAGTTACAGCTTCTTTCAATCAGCTTGTTCGTGGGAGAACAAGTGTGATAGGGAGGCTAATGATTTGAGAGCTTGTTAGGGTTAGGTTTTCTAACCCTTAATAAGTCATCCGATTATTAAAGAAGTCGGCATGTTCTGTGATTCTTTTTTAATAAGCTGTGCAAACAAGTTTTTTAGATTTTGAATAAGTTATGTAAATAGCAGGTGACAATTCTTTGTAGCTCATTAGTAAATGGCAACAATTATAACAGAATGGGCAGAAATCGCTGGCAGAATCAGTTAGATTATACTACATAAGGTTGAACTAATTCTGAGATAAACAATTAAGGCAGGAAGGAGCCTTAAATACCAGCTGAACGGGAATGAAAAAAGACTACTGATCATTTGAAAACTCTTCAAGTAATTCTAATTCTCTCTCTACTCATACTCAAATTCTCTTATAGTTCAGTCTTGCAATCATTCTTATTCTCTACTCACCTTCATCTACTCTGCATCTACTCTGCAGTTACTAAGGTATTGCCTAATCTAGACTACATATCATATCGCAGTTACTAAGGTACTGTCTAATCTAGACTATATATCATAGAAGTATAATTCTCATTATATCACATAACCAAAACGAGGTACATGACCTTTTCTTTGTGGCCTTTTTGGTTTCATCTTCCTCTGTCTTTACATTTGTTTGCGTAAAAGGTGTTCAATTTTGTCTCAGGTATGGGAAGTTAAAGCCGCAGATTTGAGCATCAGCCATGTTCATCATGCTGCTTTTGGTGTTGTGGACCTGTTAATGTTTGTTTCTTTTCTGTCTGTATGCTCTATCTAGGTTCTGAATACTCTTACTTGTATGGCATTTATGGATCGAATAGAAAGCCGAGTAGATTCCATTTATGCTGCTTATTTATTATATTAAAACTATATTCATTCTTTTTCATGCCTTGCATTTTCCTAAAGGGCGTTTCTCTCCGGTTTCCACGAGAAGATAAGAAACCAGAACAAGCCTCCACTTCTGAGATGGTAAAGAATAAAATCCCAGTCATACAAGTCTATAATTTTACCAAAAATCATAGTTTGATTCCTTTATTAATGCCCAAAAGAATAACCACCCAAGCAATCAAGATGAAGAAGTATGAATAATTAAATTGTTTCTATAAGGCATATTACTTATTTCTTGCACAGGTCCCATCTTTAAAGCCCCTAAATTTCTTAAATTTTCAAAAAAATATAGTATTATTAGTTATTTAATTAATTAATTTATATATATAATATAAATCAATTAATATATTTTTCTTTTAATTATATTAATATTTTTTAAAATATTATATAGTGGATATTATAATTATATATTTAGTTTAGGTATAAAATTCAAAAAATCTATTTTTTATCTCTTGAATAAATTAAATAATAAAAGAGATATATATTTATATATAAATAGCAAACTTAATATATATAATAATTACAATAATTTAAGAACAAAAATTACATAGTGATAAATTATTAAATATTTTTTAATAATAAAATATTGAATAGATATAAATTATTTAAAAAAATTGATAATAAAATATTAAATAGATATAAATTATTAAATGTGTTTATGTTGATATTTTTAAAATAATAGGTACAATGTTACATCAAATTATTTTTTTGCATCAGTCCTAATTCTCCATGGCCCGTTATCAATAATGTTTTTATCATTGAGTATTTTTATAACTCTTTTCTTACAAATAATTTATAAATATTTAGTCTTTGTTTGGATGTTTTTATATTATCGTAGCTTCAAATTTCAGTTAGTTTTGATTTTAAATATGGGTTGATTTGAGGTTGGAAAAATACAAAAATATAATTTTCAAGATTAACTTTTGCAAACATCTTGGATTTATATTTCAATGCATCTTAATTATCATATTTGAAAAGACTTAAAAAAAGGTCTATTTCATGTATTTTTTTCACAAATATGTAAGATGTGAACATGATATTGTTATAAAGCTTTTAACTATCTAAATTAACCAAAATTTTGAGATTTTAACTTTTTTATAATCTCATTAAAATAATCATCGATAAGCTTCACATGATGGTCAAAAATCATTTTTAAAATTCCCGAAACTTCACAATCTTAAAGAAATCGAGTTTGGAATTTTCGGAATTATAGAACTCGATATTATAGAACTCCAAATATGACACTGCAAAAAATAATTTTTTTTCAAACAGATCTTAAAAGTTCTAAAAAAAATTTATGGGCGTTGAAAATATTTGTAAGAAGCTACCTTTTTAATTTAATAATTTTTGGACTCGTGAAATTAAGTTATAGTTTTTTAAAGTTTCAAATTTTATCAAACATGCCTTAAAATCTAAAAAAAAAATATTTTTGAATTTTTGGAAAATTTTGAGAAAAATTAAAAATGGTTTGGACATTGGACTCATCATTTTAAAGTTATTTGTTAAACCTGGAAACAAACATAACATTACATAACATTAGAGTTTATTTTATTTTTGATTTTTTAAAAGTTTGAAATCAAAATAAAAGGAAAAGAAAATCCAGGAAATCAAATAAAAAGAAAGAAAAAGTTCAAGACCTATTTTAATTTCGAATTAAACATTTAATTCAAAATTAAAATATACAGACCTATTTAAAAATTATAATGGCCCAGGGGCCTCTTTGTAATTCCAGAAAAGTTAGGGAATTCGGAAATAATAAATTTCCTCCCGTCTCCGGCTACTCTCCGTCAACTCTCCGACCGAGGCCCCTGCGCCTGAGATCGAAGGCCGCTCGAAGACGATGTTTCGCCGGTCCGTTCATCGCGCCTGGGCTCCGTCTTCCTCCCGCTGCGCCTCGTTACTTCAGTTCGAAAGAATCCCACCATCATAGGAACAAATCGGCATTGTTCTCCTAAACCGCAGGACAAACGAATCCTTATTTCTCTTGGCAAATAAGGATTTCGTGATTTCAGCAGTGGTCCTCTTAAGGTCTAAAGCTAGATGAGATCCAATTTCTAAAACCAAACCTAGGCTAACCTACACTATCATACAGACTGGTAAGATTTTAACTAAACGAGCAAACTCATTCAAAACAGTAATGGGATAAACATGAATCCAACCGATGTTATCATGATTTCGTTAATCAATTGATACCGGTGTACAGAACCGGTATCCGCAGCAGAAATGATGTTCGAGATCCCAAGAAACGTACCTGAGTCGGGAGAAGCGAAAGAGCCATAGATGAAACGCGATTCGCCGGAGGATTGACGATCTTCGTCGAAGCTTTTCCTTCCGAGCGGTTCTTGATTGAATTTTCCTTAGAGCCAAACTTCTTGCGTGAACCAGTGAGCTCCTGTCTTCCACTCCATTTCTAGAACATGGAGAAGAGTGTTGAAGTGTTCCTTTCCATTTCGGGGCGGATTTTAAATTTCGGGTAAACGGTTCGGGTTTTCGGTTATAAAAACGGGTTAGAGTATAAATATTTTTTTGGAGTATTTTTCTCATAACACAGTAAGATTGAGAGAGAGTAAACAGATCTAGGGTTTTTCTACTTCTTCTTGTTCTTTGCATGATCCAGAGTGAGAGGAGTGAGAAGTTTGGGGAGTTTTTTATTGTGAAGGATTCCAATTATTCCTAGTGTAATCACTTCTTTCATTTGAGAGTATAGCATGTAAGTTTCTACCATTGACATTTGTTTGATTTAATGAAATTTATCCCTCCCGTGAACGTATGTCGATTTTGACCGAACCACGTATATTGTGTTGTCGTTTATTGCTTTGTGTTATTTTAGTTCTTGGTAAATCTGTTGTTCGTCATAGACGATTTGGAAACTGATTTGTTACAGGTTTGATTTCTAAGAAGATCCATAGTTTTGTTATTGCAAAACTCAACAGTGGTATCAGAGTAGTATTGATTGGTTATTTGTTTTAACATTTGAACATAGTGCTCTGCTGGTTATTTGACGAAATTCAAAGAGGAGATCAACTAATTTCTTTGTTGGGGGGTTTTTGTCAGTTGTTAAGGCAGTAATAATGGGGAAATCTAGACCTGATATGGTAAGTCTGAATGGTACAAACTACAGGCAATGGAAACTGATGATTAGTGATCTGTTAGTTTCAGATAATTTGAATGAAGTAATTGAAATGAGGGTGTTAGACTTGAGACTACAAAAGAGGCTGATTGGAAAAAAACAGATAGAAATGCCTGCATATTTATCCGTTCCTGGGTTGGTGTAATTGTTGTGCATCATGTTGAGAACGAGATTACGGCGTATGGTGTGTGGAACAAACTTGAAGCTCTCTACGCTGTGAAGTCAGCAAGGAATAAAGTAGCACTGGTACGAAGGCTAGTGAATCTGAAGTACATTGATAATAAATCAATTGGTGAGAACTTGAATGAATTTCAAAATATTTTGAATCAGCTGAGTAGTATGAAGATAAATTTTGATGATGAGGTGCAAGTACTTTTAGTCCTTGGATCTTTGCCTACAAGTTAGGAGACACTTATTATCACTCTCTGCAACCGGCATCAAATGGTAAAGTCAACTTGGCATTTGTCACCAGTTCCTTACTTGATGAGGAGAATCGAAAGGGGGATAAAACCTCTAAGTCTGATATGTTGGTGACTGATAGAGGAAGATTAAAAGATAATAGAAGTGGTTCGAGCAAGGGCAAATCTAAAAGCAAGTCTAGAGCTCCAAAGAAGGATGGTGCTTGTTATTACTGTGGCAAAATGGGTCATTGGAAAAACAAGTGCTGAAAATTTAAAAATGATAAAGCGAAGGGTACGATGAAGCCCAGAGAAAAGAAAGAATAGAGTGCAGATACATCTGTTTATGCTTCAGATGGTGAACTGACATATGCTTCTAACTGTCAAGACTCTTGTCTTAGCACATCTTCAAATGAAACAACATGGATTGTTGACACAAGTGCCTCATTCCATATTACTCCACACAAAGGTTACTTCCAGTCCTACAAAGTTGGTGATCATGATGAGGTTCGCATGGGTAACAGTGGTGTGTCAAAGATAGTTGGTCTTGGTGATGTTAGAATCGAGACAAACATGGGTTGTTTCCTGACATTGAGAGATGTAAGACATGTTCCTGATTTGAGAATGAATTTTATTTCAGCAGGTAAGCTCGTTGATGGAGGCTACCATAATATTTTCAGTGGTGGAGCATGGAAGCTAAGCAAGGGTTCATTGGTTGTTGCACGAGGTAAGAAATGTTGTTCCTTATACAAGACAAATTTGAAAATTGTCTATGATGCAGCATATTCTGTTTTGATGGAGTCATCATCTGAGTTGTGGCACAAGAGACTAGGTCACATTAGTGAAAAGAGGCTGAATGTTTTGATCAAGAGGAATGAGTTGTTGAATCTCAAGGATGCTCATCTTGAAGGGTAAGCAGAACAGAGTCTCCTTCAGTAAGTCGAAAGTGGAACTGAAAAAGAATGTCCTTGAACTAGTCCATACAGATGTTTGTGGTCCTATAAAGATTAAATTAATAGGTGGTGCTTCATATTTTGTAACTTTCATAGATGATGCATCTAGAAAGATTTGGGTCTATGCTATAAAGTCCAAGGATGAGGTTGTAGCAAAGTTTGAGGTCTTTCACAAACTGGTTGAAAGAGAGACAGGAAGAAAACTGATGAGGGTGCAGTCAGATAACAGGGGGGAGTACATACGCTCATTTAATAATTATTGCAAAGAGCAGGGTATTCAACATGAACAGACTGTGCTCAAGACTCCACAACAAAATGGTGTGGCAGAGAGGATGAACAAAACAATGTTCGAACGGATGAGGAGTATGCTCTCACATGCCAAGTTGGCTAAGCATTTATGGGTTGAAGCCATGAGCACTATAGTGTATGTGATCAACCGTTCTCCCTCCAAGCCATTGAATAATAAGTGTGCAGAAAGAATCTGGTTAGGTAAAGATTTTAATTATGATTATTTACGTGTTTTTGGTTGTAGAGCTTTTGTGCATGTTCCAAAAGATGAGAGATCTAAGCTATATATAAAATCTAAGCAATGCATATTTTTGGAGTATGGTGATGAAAAGTGGGGATACAGGTGTTATGACTCAATTGACAAGAAGGTTTTGAGAAGCCGATATATGGTATTTCTTGAAGATCAGACTATTGAGAATTTTGAAGATGGTGAAAAACTTGATGCATACATACGTGATCTTTCTGGTCTTGAGTTGTCTCATGATGTTGAGGAGACAAGGCCACATGTAGCTTCAGACTCAGATAGTGATAATGATGTTTCTTAGGGTTAAACTATAGGCCATGTAAATGATACAACAACTGATCTTGGTGATAATATTGAGGCTGATTTTGAAGTTCGGCAAGAAAATGGAAATTAACAGAACCAACAAACAGAAGTACTTAGAAGGTCTACTAGAGAGAAAAGATCAAGTTTTAAGTACCCTGCTACAGAGTATGTCCTTCTAACTGATTGTGGGGAGTCTATATGCTATAAGGAGGCTCTTCAGGATGCTCATAAGAAAGAATGGCTAGCTGCCATGGATGAAGAGATGAAATCATTGCTGAAAAATGACACATATGAACTGGTTGAAAGACCAAAGAACAGAAAATTATTACAAAATAAATGGGAGTACAAGATCAAACAAAAGGTGATAATAGCAAGACAAGATGCAAGGCCAGGCTGGTTGTCAAAGGTTTTGGCTAGAGGCATGAAATCGATTATGATGAGATTTTCTCACCGGTAGTGAAGATGACTTCTATCTGGGTGGTGTTAGGTCTAGTTGCTTGTATGGATCTTGAGGTTGAACAACTTGATGTCAATACTGCATTTCTCTATGATGATTTAGATGAAGATGTTTATATGGAGCAACCTGAAGGTTACAATAAGAAAGGTGAGAAAAACAATGTGTGCAAACTTGTCAAAAGTCTGTACGGTTTGAAGAAAGCACCAAGGCAGTGGTATCTTAAGTTTGAGTCGTTCATGACCATCCATGGGTACATGAAGATGTCTACAAATCACTGTGTCTTTGTGCAAAAGTTTGCTTTTAATGATTTTATTATACTTCTCCTATATGTTGATGACATGTTGATTGTTGGGAGAGACAATCTCAAGATTGCTAAGTTGAAAAAGGATTTGGCTAAGTCTTTTGAGATGAAATACTTGGGTCAAGCAAGACAAATTCTTGGAATGCAGGTCATTCGTGACCGGGTGAAGAAAATGTTATGGTTGTCTCAAGAGAGATATATTGAGAAGATTCTAAATCAATTCTATATGGACAAGGCAAAGCCAGTTGCTTGTCCATTGGCTACACACTTGAAAATAAACAAGACAATGTCTCCCAAGGATGAAGAGGAAAGACAAGAAATGTGCAGTGTTCCATATGCTTCAACAATAGGCAGTCTAATGTATGCAATAGTCTGTACAAGACCGGATATAACTCACGCGGTTGGAGTAGTTACTCGTTTCCTTTCAAATCCCAGTAAGACACATTGGGAAGCGGTTAAATGGCTAATGAGATATCTTCGAGGGACCTCCAAATACGCTTTGTGTTATGGTACTGGAAAGTCACATGTTGAAGGGTTTTCTGATTCAGATATGAGTGGTGATATTGACACAATGAGATCAACTTCAGGGTATTTGTTTACTTTTGGAGGAGGAGTTGTATCATGGTAGTCTCATCTACAGAAATGTATTGCTTTGTCTACTACAGAATCTGAATATATTGTCATTACTGAATGTTGTAAGGAAATGAGATGGATGAAAGAATTGTTGAAAGAAATAGGCATTGTACAAGACAGGTTTGTGGTGTTTAGTGACTCACAAAGTGCTATACATGTGAGAAAGAATCCAAGTTTCCATTTACGTTCAAAACACATCCAAAGAAGGTATCATTGGATCCGTGAAGTGCTCAAGAAGAAGGAGTTATACTTGGAGAAATTGCATACAGATGAGAACAGGTCAGATATAATGACAAAGGGCTTGCCAAGAGGCAAACATGAGATATGTTGTGCCAAAGCCGGAATGGTTCTGGTAGGAGCGTCACGATGATGAATGTTTATAGCAACATTCTCTCATGGCTTGGAAGGGGGAGAATTGTTGAGGTGTTCCTTGCCATTGCGGGCGGGTTTTAAATTCCGGGTAAACGGGTCAGGGTTTTTTGTTATGAAAATGGGTTAGAGTATAAATATTTTTTTGGGTATTTTTCTCATAACACAGTAAGGTTGAGAGAGAGTGAACAGATCTAGGGTTTTTCTACTTTTTCTTGTTGTTTGGCTGATCTAGAGTGAGAGGTTGGGGGAGCTTTTGTTTGTGGAGGATTCCAATCATTCCTAGTGTAATCACTTATTTCATTTGAGAGCAGGGCATGTAAGTTTCTACTATTGACAATTGTTTGATTTAGTAAAACTTATCCCTCCCATGGACGTATGTCGATTTTGACCGAACCACGTATATTGTATTGTCATTTATTGTTTTGTGTTATTTCAGTTCTTGGTAAATCTATTGTTCGTCATAGACGATTTGGAAACTGATTTGTTATAGGTTTAATTTCTAAGAAGATCCGTAGTTTTGTTGTTGTAAAACCCAACAAAGATAATCTATACTCCTGTCTGTTGGACTGTCCTCGTCTTTTACTAAACGGAACGGGATCACCAGCCTTCAAGAACGGAACTGGTTCACTCGCTCCCAATCGCCAATGAAGATTCGTTTTCTTAGTCTTTGTAACTGCTCTCCTCCGTTTTAAAAATTGATTTCCCTCCTGTCCGAACTGAATTTTCTTCTCTTTAACTGAAAACCCAAATCCCTTTTTTTCAACTGAACTATGTTCCCCTTTTTTTAAACAGCGATGGGCACATTCATAAATAATCCAAAGTCAATTTCCCCCTTTAGCTTTTAATTTTACTTCCAAATATTGCATTCTTTGCAATTCCCCTTAGCACCCTTATCTTAAACAGATCGGTTCAGCCTCGTTTTTAATCCATTTAGTGTGAAATTTTTATGGTGGATTCACAACTCAATAAACTTGAATCTCCTTTTTGAATCAACCCAAATTGTACATGCTAGTTCAAGTTATGATTTTCCAAAGATTCTCCTTTATTCACCCTTCAATTCTTTCGTAGTTTCTAAACCCGCGACTTCATACGCTCATAGCTTTAATTCATAAAATCCAAACATGATGAGTGAGTAGACATTGGAAAGATATGAATCTTGCCACATTTTTCGTGTTTTAAATAATTGCCAACAAGGTCCGTGTTGATCAGGAGAACGACTGCAAAGAGACATGCCATTTCATGTACCAGTCAGACTATGGGGGCCTAGGGTGAGTTGTATAGTGAACTTAGAGGACTACTTGATATCATTAGAAATCTAACTCAAAGTTCTTTCCGGTGATAATTCATACACCTAAATTGGCCCAGTGATTCGAAAGATATGAATTTTATAAGTATATCCTATCTACATTTAGCTTCTAGAATTCAAAGTTGGAGCATTGACCCCTTATGTTGATCGGTCGATTGCCTTAGGCAGTGTTTGATAACTTAACTTATCACTTAATTTAATATATTAATAACTTATTTAATATAAGCCTGTTTGATAACACATCTTTATAACCACTTATTTTTATAGACTTCAGTGGAAACAGGTTAAAAATAATAAGCTAAAATAGGAAGCTTATTTTAAAAGTCAACAAAATATTAAACACGGAACTTTAAAAATAAAAATGCAAAAGACCTCTTTACCCTTAGAATTTTAATAAAATTACCTACTATATATTGAATTATTACGTTTTAACTTTCATTATGTTCATCTCTATCTTCTCTCTTCTCTATCTTCTCTCTCGATTTCACGGCGCACAGAAGAGTTTCTTCATTGCAATTCGTCAAAGGGAAAGAGAGAAGCAGGAACAAGATCAGCAAGCGGCGGAGGGTCGGGAGATCTTGGCTTGATTGAGCTTAGGAAAGCGTCGGAGAGAGAAAGGTTTATATTAGTGTTAATTGATTATCGATCTCCCGATCTATCATATTTATCTTCGCTGAATCAAGTAAGTTTTACTTTCTCTAATCTTCTAGATGTTCTTTTATTAGATTGATCTTGATATGAATGTTTGTAATATGAAATTATACGCTCCAAAGTTCTTGATGACATGTTTGATATGAATGATCCCTTATACTCTATTGCGGGTGCAATTCTTTGTGATAATAAAGCAAATAGAGAATGGTGGATGCTCCTTGGTAAGAAAACATTTGAAGCTAGAAAACAATGGCTTCTTGTGGTAGGAAAGATGGGTTTAATATAAAGGCGAGCTGGTCGAAGACCGGACGCAGTTTCTTTACTTAATGGAGCTAATTATGTAAAAGAAATTATTGAAGGAAATCCAGCTCATTGACAAGAAATACTTAGGATGAAGAAAGAAGCTTTTGTAGAGATTTGCTCTATTTTTAGAAAAAAATGATGGTTAAAAAATAGTCGTTATATTTCGGTGGAAGAAAAGATAGCAATGTTTTTAATTACTTTAAGTCATAATTTACGCGTAAGGTTTGTGAAACGAAGATTTTGTCATTGAACGCAAACAATTAATTTCTACTTTCATGAAGTGTTAATTGCTATGATACAATTCTCTAAGGAGATTATTGTTCCTACTACGAATAACCAAACAATATCTCAAAGTACAAGGTATCGACGCCTCCGAGAAGTATTTAAGGTAATGTTTAAATATTAATATATATATATATATATGTATATTTTAAAGTTTTTATTTCATAATTTATTTTAACATTTATTTAGGGGGCATTAGGTGCATTAGATGGAACTCTAGTGAATGATGTTGTTTCGAGAAATGAGCAAGTTCGATATAGAGGAAGAGGAAAGGGGAAATGTTATCAAAATGTATTAGCTATTTTTGATTTCAATATGATATTTACATTTATTTGGGCGGGATGGGAAGGAGTGGCACATGGTTCTAAGGTGTTAACTGAGACGATGCGTAATCCATTGTCAAACTTTCCCTTTCCAGCACCAGGTAAATTATTATTCTATATTTTAAAATTTAATAACTTTATATATGTTTATTTTAAACTGTAGATGAATATTATTTATGTGATGCTGCATATACTCATACTCGAGGATTTATGTCCCCCTATCAAAATGTGCGTTATTGGCTCGCTGATTTTCAATGAGGTGGTCGAGCTCGAACGAACGAAGAATTATTTAATCAAGCACATGCAAAATTAAGAAATGTCATTGAACATACATTTGGTGTATTGAAAGCTCGATTTCCTATATTGGATAAGATGGCGCCATACAGTTTTCAAACCCAAAGAAATATTGTTATTGCTTGCGTGGCGTTGCATAACTTTATCAGAAAGAGATACAGGACCGACTCATTTTTCGAACAATATGAAGTTGATAATATGACTCAAAATAATCAACAACGATGGACTACAATGATGAAGTCTTCGAGACCGGCAGATCAAGCTTTTATGATTAATTTACGTGAACAAATTGCAAATCAATTGTCTAATATGTGAGTGAATTTGAAAGAAATATTAATATTTTGTTTTTTATTTAATATTTAATATAAATTACATTTATCTAATTATCTAGTTGAATATATTGAATTTATTAATTAATATAAACCATATATAAGGGTATAATAGTATTAATGTACTTGGTTCAGATATTAATTTTAAATATTATTAAATCAACTTATATATTCAGTACTTAAATTTAATATGTTCCTATTTGATAATTTAAGTTGTTATTTTTAAATATTTAAGTCATTTAGTACTTAAATTTCGTCTTCAATATTCATATCTTAATTTTCAGTTTTATCAAACACACCTTAATTGACGAGACAAAGTTCGGGACCGGTTCCATTCGAAGGGTATGTGGATCAAATTCGCAACCCAAGTCGAATCACTCAAATCCATCAACTACAATTCGAGTTATGAATTTTTAAGTGCAAGGATGTCTAAATTGATCTACATCTGAACAATTTTCATTCATGTCGACATTTCATCTATCTTAGAGACACAATTGTGAAATCTGGTTGAACAGTCATTTAGAGGACTCATTTCTCTTTCCAAATCATCCAAAACGATAAATTTCGTCGAGTATTGGAGCCGAAATGAATTTGTGAAGTTTTGAATTCATTTGAGGCTTGAAGGAACTCCAAAGGTGCATCTTTCTCTTTCCAAATAATCCCATTTTTCAAATTCGAAATTTTCAAAAGGCCGGTCAAACATCTCCCACAGTTGGTTGACCAGTACTTGACCCTCCTTTGACCCGAGTTGACTCGTCGGTTGGCGAGTTGACTCGTTAGTTTGATATGTTTATTCGGTTTCTTATCTTTTGAGCATCTTTTGCACATATTTGCAAATACCAATATTTTACTCAAAATTCTAGATTTTTCAAACGTACAATATGAACGTGTCACGAGTTCCGACTATCGAGTCGTTATGAAAAAGTGATGATTGGACTCATAATCGGGCTTCAAAATGACCATTTGGTACATTTTCTCCAATAGCAATATTATACTAAAAATTTACGATTTCTCATGCCGATTATTCTAAAGGTACAAGGGGACTCATGACTCGAGTATTTTTTAAATTCGTCCTTTGAATCATCATTTTTAGGCTTTTTTAAGTCTACCTTAAAAAAAAATATCTTTTGATTTTCCCGGTCCAATAAATACGCATAAATATTATATTACACCGGATTTTTTTATTAGATATCTAAGTCGTAAAAATGGGAGTCTACACGTGCATAAGTTTTATGTCAGAAAATTAGTAAAAATCTCGTTATGACTAAGTTTTTAAATTAAATATTAGCATGTATCTTTATTTTTTAGGTAATATATATAGATTATAATTTATTATCTTAGAATATTTTAAAGATAATATTCTGCAGGACCAGGACCGCAACTAATATTATTTTTATTATTAATTTAACTAGTAAAAATCGATTAAAAGGCTTACCCACTCTTACGTACCGATATACTCAATTTGAACACATATTAATCATTTTTTAAACTCCCACCTGGGCCACCTCTATATATGGAACTGGGTTTATTATATATATATATATATATATATATATATATATATATATATATATATATATATATATATATATATATATATATATATATATATATATATTATATTTTAATATGTTATTGGGTATTTATTTAGATAAAATAATATTTTATTTTATTTTAATTTATATATATTAATAAATTTAATAATATGTGTGCGTTAAAATCGAGTTTCATTTGAATTTGTCGAAGATTCTTATCAAATTTTGATTTTTGTTCATTGATTTTTTATTCTTCTACAAACTTATATACATAAATTATGTATTATTGAACTTAAAAAAAATATTTCTCAACCAAATAAAAATTATTAAGAATAGAATAAAATGGTTTATCAATTAATTTATAAATATATTATGAATTTATTGATTAAATAAATATTTAATAACGCATATTTATAACTATTTATTTTTGAAAATATGTTTAATAAAAAAACCAACACCAAAACTAACAATTAAAAAGACCAATTTATTTTTTTATAGTTTGATTCTTTCCCAAATATATGAGCCAGATAAGAAATTAATGAAAATAAGTTCATGGAAGGATAATTAAAAAAAAAAATAAGGAAACGTGTGTTTTTTCTTTATATATATATAATCTTATATTTATGGCCTAGATATCATCCATGTGGTTGTGTGGTCTATTTTTATGTATGTGTGGTAAGTAGTGTCAAACTATTAGACATGTGAATACTACTTCTATTTTGAATTGTCTTCCTTTAAAAGAAAACTATGACCCCCAAAACAATATATTATGTTCTTCTATAAATAAATATATCTATATATAGAATATCATATAGTATAGTTTTTTTTATCCAATATTTCTTAGAAGAATATGACTATTGAAACACACATCATTATTAATTTTTAAAAAAAATAAATACTAGATATTAAGATTTAAGGCTAAGATTGACTATAATAGTTTTATTTTGGGTGGCCCAATGAAATCAGTCGATTTAAGAGACCATAGGATCACGATTCGATTCTCACCAGAAGCGCGCTTTGAATGAAAACGGATGACCATGACAATAGGGTGTCATGCTAGTTCTCATTCAAAAGAAAATATAATGTTAGCATGATTCGGTTTGAGTAACGAATCCTCAGAGGAAACATAAGTGATTTTCGTTCTTCGCTTTGTTAGCGAAATTATTTAGGGTATTAGGATATTACAAATTATACTATTATAATTTTATTTATATAATGTGTTTGATAAAAAAAAATATAATGTATAAGTTTTGATTTTTGTGGGTAGAGATTGTAACATATTTAAACTCATTTTTTAAATAGTCATGTTTTATTTAGATTATAATAAATTATGTTAATATATATTTGAGTAAATATATGAAAATAAAATAAACAAAAATCAATTATAGAAGAGTCCTTACAAATCAAGCAATTTTTGTAAAGGTGTTTTCACGAGGACAAATACACATTTTAAAACATGTTTGTTGAGATGAGAATATAATTGAGGAAAATTAATTAATAAGGAATGCTCTAATCATTTAATACAAAAATAATAATTGCATAGATCAATTAACTATTAGAACCACTTCAATGCTCAATATAAAAATTCAGGGTTAGGTAGGCCTAGGGTTTCAAAGTATAGTTGGATTTTAACAAAATATATATATATATAATCAAATATTATAACAAACATGACCCATAAATAGGTTTTCGGGATTTATTTTTATTCAAAATTCAATATTTTCTTTCATATCACTCCATATATTTCATCCGAACAAATTTGAAATAAGCTCAATAAGTGTACGAGTTAGGACAAGCACCAAGACAAGGACTGACCAATTCCAAGACAACTCATTCAAAAAATAATTATTAAACCTAATAGGGGAGATATTTTTAAAAAAAATATTTATAAAAATTCAATCATTTAAAAATTCTTTATATCAGTGAAAACATTTCTCAATTTAAGATATTTATTAAATTAGATAATATATATATATATATAATATTTATTTAATGAAAAAATTTAGAAAAAAATAACGTGACATTACATAGTAATACTAAATATAAAAAAAAAATTGAATTAAAGATTATGTACATCATTTCTTCCTTCTTCTCTCTATCATTCCTTTCATTTAATATATTATCACTCTAAAACTTATTTTTCTTTTTAAATTAAGTAAACTAAAGGGTTTAGAAATAATATAAAAAAAAAAACTCAATTCTAGGTTAAGAATGGATTGCACCGCTTTAATGATAAAGTAAGCATTCAATTATTTAAATTATTAGTTAAAATATTTTTATTATTTATAATATATTAAATAACAAATGATATTATTATTTTGATAATTTGAACAATATAACTCTTTTATATTTTTCAAATAATACTTATATAAATTAAAAGATCCAAAATTAAGATTAAAAAATACAAGAGTTCAAACTAACCTCATACTGAAAAAAATAAAAAAAATAATAAGCATATCAAAAGTTCTATTATATTATTTCAAATAACTATATATATATAAAAAAATGAGTTTTATTTTGAACGATCATACAAAATACCAAAATAAACTAAAAATGCCTATAAACTAATTTATTTTCATTTATCGATCTCATTAAAAATAAACAGTAATTATCTAACCAAGAAAACATGGTAACCTAAAAAAACTCTAACTGCAGTGTTATGGTTGAATTTTAAGAATTTTGATAACTTTTTTTTTTTCTTTTATAACCAAATTATCTTTAAATAATAATAAAATAGGCAATCAATTAATATTTCTTAATTTTATTATCAATCCCAAATCATTTATGTTACATAATTAAAATATATACATATTTATGTTATTTTAGGTGCAATGTTTCTCTTTTATCTCTTTGAGTAATTTAAGTGAAAATATTACTCACATAATTAAATGATCAAAATTTTCAATTTCAATTTTTATGAGGAACAATCTAAATTAAAGTAAGCAATGCTTGTGAATCGTGTTAACAATTCTGATTTAAAAAACAAATTAGGTCGAACAATTTGAATTTATACATATTCAGGACCAACAAAATACACATTTATTAAATAGTTTATTCACTTGTAATATTGGCTGGCACTATGATAAAGAAATGTATTAGTCAAAACATGAGCGCTTGATATTTGTTGTTGGCATGAGAATATATATATATATATATATATATATAAACCACTCATATTTTAATATATATTATATAGAAATTTTAAAGAAAATGAATATTAGGGCACATGTCTATTGTTTATGTTTTGATTGAATTCTTATCTTTAAAGTATATATATATATATATTGAAAGTGATATATTTATGTCTTTTCTATTTTCAACCGAATTGTCCAATAAATATTTAGAGTAAAAAGATTTAGTAAATTTATTTTATAAATAATTCATCAAAATCGTCTTAAATGAAAAAAATGAAGGTTAACTTCCTATCTTCAAAATATAAAGTAATTAATTAAATTATTTTATACTAAATTTAAATGTTATAATATGTTCCAAATTAAGATTATTTATATAATAAAGAAATTAGTATTGTTAATTATGTTTTGGATTAATATTGGTTGAAATATATACTTTTTGAAGTTTTTTTTCAGATTGTCCAAACTTTCAAACTACTCGTCCATAAATTGTATTTTTGACAATTGACAGTGATTATGCTCAATATTCTTTTTTGGGGAGATTTTTAAAAATAATTAAATGGTTTGTTTACACCTATATACTTTTATTTCATTCATGTTATAACTTTTAATACTAATTTATTTTTATTTATGTAAATAATATTTAGATTATGACTTTACATACTTACAAATGTACAAATAACAAATTCATAATATATATAATTAATAAGAGTTTCAAAAATGTTAACCAGTTTATTTGTGTATGTTAAATTCTATTCTTTTGCTGGACTTCTAAAATGACTCAAAAAGTCTAATCATTACTCTTATTATTAAGACTTATAAATATATAAAATTAATATGTTTAAAAGTATTTTATAATAAAAGTAAGAAATATTTGAACCTTATTCATTTTGAATTATTTTAATAACTCAAATAAAATTAAATATTATTTTATATTTTAAAACTTAGTTCATTTTATAATTAATATGAGTCTCATATTTATATTTAATGTGTAATTTTTTTCAATTTTAAAATATAAAACACCTAAAAAAACTGCTTGTGAGACAAGAAATTTGTTCACTAATCACATCTCTATGTATAATTGCGTTATTTAAAATAATTATAATATTAATATTTTTTAAATTTAAATTTGAGAATATCTTATTCGTTTCTTAATTATATATACACACATTTTTCTTTTTGCATGTAGGCTCTAGGCTTAGCCATGTAAGAGAATAAATGCTTCAAAAAGTCAATTAGGCTTTGTTTGATGTGAATTACTTTAAATTATTTTTTAATAAGTTACTATCCTATATAACTAGTATGTATATCGTGCATTTGCACGAGTAATAATATAAAAAATCGTGAAAAAAATATTACGGTAAAATTTTTATGGGAGGGTTAACCCACAATTCGACCCAAGTATCCATTTACTCTCACATATATCCAAATTAACCACAACTCTCGACCCGGCAATCCGGACACTTTAAAAATTAAGCCTCATTATATATATATATATATTAGTTAGTTAAAAAGTTGAACTTATATTGTTAAAATGTCACGCGTTTATCAAATTTTGGGTTGAATTTAAAATATGAAGTGTTATTAGCCTAGTTGGTTAAAAGTTTGTACTTGTTTTTGTTAGGTTGTAAGTTCGAATCATACCTATAACATTTTTAATTATATTTTTAACCGTTTTAAGTTTATGGGCGAGTCAACCCATAATCCGACTCAAGTATCCATTTACTCTCACATATATCCAAATTAACTACAGCTCTCGACCCGGCAATTCGGACACTTTAAAAATTAAGCATTATTATATATATAGATTATATTAATCTAATTGTCTACAAATAATATTAAAATAATTTTACATTATTTTTTATAATATTAAATAATAATATATTTTAATTATTATACTCAAATAACATATTTACACCCTACATACATATATATACATGAAAATCGTGCTAATTTTTCAAACAAATATTACCAATTTCCAAAGTTGTTGATAATATAAGGAAGTATATTGGAGTTCTATAACTACTATCTTTGTATTTTTGTGTTCCTAGACTCAGCAATGCTTTGATTGCATCACATAATTAATTTATATTGACCCAATATTGGGTTTTGATGAGTTTTAAATCAAACCTTTTTTTATTTAAAATAAATAAGTAAAATAATATGTTTGGAAAAAACAATACAAGATTTTTTGTACTTCAATTTTTATCTTATTATATTCTTTCCATCCCAGTTTGTTAAGATGTTTAAATTGAGTTTTACAAATGGGGATAAGAATAATTTTTTAAGATTAAATTATATTAAGATTGAACTAAGACAAAATTAATTCACTGCCTACTCTATGGTCAAGAATCCGATTGAATCAATTTAATAAAATAAATTTAAATTTGATTATATTATATTAGTTATGGATCAAAAACTTATATTCAACCATTTGACATATTAAATGGATATATATGACAATATTTTGATAATTGTTTGGATATTCAATGTAATGAACCTAATAATTTATATAACATATTTTAAAATCAAACAAAATTAAGTACAAAAATACCAATATAATAGCAATTTTAAACCAATTTTATATTAAACAAAGACGTAAAAAATCAATATGTATTTGTCCAATTTTTTCGTATTTCATCACATTAATTAATACATTTCGAGTGCGGGATCAGATTAGCTTAAATATATATATATATATATATATATATATATATATATATATATTATATCAAAATCTTATATAATGGATCAATATTTTTTTTTGTTGGTATAATAATTGAGAATCAAATTCAAATAATTTTGAGTACTCACACATAAACCATGCCAATCATATAATTTTATTTTTCTTTTTAAAATGACAAAAATTTAAAGTTTAATATAGAATAAACTCTAAATAAAAAAATAAAATTTGCATACCAATCATAAATAAGTGACACAAATAATAATAATAATAATAATAATAATAATAAATGACTAGTTTTGTATCTATTTCAAAGACTACAAAATATATTAAAAAATAATATTAATTTATAATATCATCAAAATATAGATTTATATTTTCTCTTTTTTTACTAGTTATGACATGTAAAACCAATCCACAAAATTTGACTATAATATGTGTGCACTTGTCAATAAGTGTTCATTACTTCTTGTTTATTTTATTTTTTATTTTTTAAGTTCTTTATTAAATGTTTTTTTATTACATTATTATAATTCTAAATATTAAATTACTTATTTTATCAATTAAAATATTTTATTAAATTTTAATTTTAAACACAAAAATATTTTAATAATTAAAAACTTAATTTTTTTTATCAAACAAAATTTTCTGTAAAAAAAAAATGAAGATCAAACAAACTCTAAGTTAAAAGAAGTCTTCAAATAAAATATTATTTTTTTACAATACAAGTCTTCAGTCCATGCCCAATGAGATCCTTGTTGGAAATAGACCAACCGTATTATTACAAGTCCTCAACTTCTAGAAAAGCAAAAAAAGTAATTAGTTTTCAACGTGGATGATTAAATTGTGATTTTAATGTTGAATTATTATCCAAAAAATAATATACATTTATTATTATTTTTTAAAATTATAACATTGATCATTATAAAAAGAAAAATGTTCTATATATCAAATAAAAAAAAAGACTATAATTTAAATTATGATTAAAATAAATATATATATATCAAAGAAACTAATAATCATAGTATAATTTGAATTATATATATCAAAGAGACTATAATTTAATTGCTAATTAATTTTTTTCTACTACTTTTTTTATTATTATTATAATAAAACTTTTTAATTAAATATTTTCTTGTATTTTGTTTTTATATTTTTTTAATTTAATATTTAATTGTTCGATAAAATACTTAATCTTGAAAATTATGTATATATACATAAAAATAGAACATCAATCTGCTGCAAATCAATCTGCTGCAAAGACGTTGATATCTTAAAAAAAATGAAGAGATCACCAAACTAATAAAATTTCTCCACCTAGATATATTGCCTCTACAATAAAAAAAAATCCATCTCTTAGTACACCCTAAACAAATATTAAACTAATTTAATAGTGATAATAATTTTAAGTTTGCAAAGGAATTTTATCACGAAGATTTTACAAATCAAGACATTATTTCATTGAAACATGAATTGATACATTACAATTTTGATGTGACGCAGAATTTGAAGGTTTCTACATTTATTGAGTTAGGTCAACAATTAACCGAGAGTAGGTGATCAAAAATTTATGTTATGTTGACTAAATTAATTTATTTTGTTTTAACTTTACATGTTTTTATCGTGACTATTGAGCGAACATTTTCAACAATGAAAAATGTGAAAACAAAACTTTGTAATAAAATGAAGGATGATATTTTTGCCGAGGCTTGACGCTCTATATTGAACGAGATTTAACTAAAGATGTAGATATAAATTAGTTTTATGTTACATGATCTTGTAGAACTCAACTTATTTAACCAATATATTTATTATTTATTACATTAAATTTTAACCTACACAACTTTAAACTTTAAATCATGAATCCGTTCGACTCCAACTGAACAATCTCTATGAGTTTGTTTGGTTTTATTTTTTAAATAATAAAATATAAAAACATCGTCTCATCCTCATTTATCGTATTAATTAATTTATTAATAAAAAATATAAAAATATTTTTTATTTTAAGTTATTATTTTTTATTTTATCACTATATATTAATTTTAATTTTTTTTTTATTAAAAAAAAATAATCAGAAATAATTTAAAAATTAAATATAAATTGTGATATGAGATAAAAAAAAAAAAGAAGAAAAGAAAAGACAGGACTCAAGAGTGAATGCGGAGTGGGGTCCATATAACAGTGGGCCCGGTGAATGGGTCGAAATAAAACAGTATAAAAGTGGGCCATCCAAGCCCGCCCGAATAAAAAGTGTAAAAAAAATCTCTCTTCTTCAATTCAGCTGCTTATCCCACGTGATTAAAATAATATGTATTTCCACCCCATTTATCCCCACGTGTTGATATTCTCTCTTCTTCCCATGGTCCCACTTTCTCTTCTTCCCTCCTTTTCTCTTCTCTGTCTATTTCAGTCTCCTTTATCATCATCATCATCATCCATCTCTACTTCAAACTCAATTCTATTCATCAACCAATTCAATTCTCTCTCTAAAAACGTGTTTTACAAATCAACAATGATCTCATCGATTCTTCTATCTATCACCGTCTCAATGATCATCATTCTCGCTTCATCAATTGCAGAAGCGAAATCTTCATCTGACATCGATTTGTCCTACATGGATCAACGAGATGATAGATCATGTACAATCGGTAATATCCGGAATCAAACCGCATCCGGAAGACTATTGAGAGCTGAAATTCCTATACTCCCGCCTTCCTTGCTCGAATGTAAGAAATGGAGCAAGGCGTGCGCCAATGAGATCATGAGGATCGCCAACGCTCCGGAGAACGTTCTATGGATGAAACAAATTCGAAGACGTATCCACGAGAATCCGGAGTTAGCGTTTGAGGAATTCGAGACTAGTCGATTAGTTCGTCAAGAACTGGACCGGATGGGGATCAGTTACCGTTTTCCTCTTGCTACTACTGGTATACGAGCATCTATAGGCACCGGAGGACCTCCTTTTGTCGCACTCAGAGCCGACATGGATGCCCTCCCTATACAGGTTCATCATCATAACTCTATATACAGTCTCAATTAAATATTCAACTAAGCATTTATGAGTTAGATACAACAACTACCTTGTTGTAAATTAGGGTTTAATAAATCTCCATTTTCAATTTGGGGATTGTTAACGAAAATTCTTAAAATGTGTTACAGGAAGCGGTTGAATGGGAGCATAAGAGTAAAGTCGCTGGCAAAATGCACGCCTGTGGTCACGACGCACACACTACGATGCTCCTCGGTGCGGCGAAGATCCTCAAAGCTCGTGAACGTTATCTAAAGGTCCCTCCTTCTTCCTAATCCAACTCTTTAATTCATGTTTTATTAATTGAACACGTTCTCTCCTGTAATGTTGACCTAAATTAATCTTTATATTTAGTCTCTAGCCGTCATTGACTCTATCTTCATAGCACATTCCATAAAATACTCCATTAAACTTGCATAAAAAGTTCAGATGACTCATTCAACTTTAGATTCATTGAATTAGCTCACTGAACTTGTAAAAATTGGATGAATCTGAAAGAATGTTGTTTCATACACTTCCATTTGATCTACCCATATATAGGAGCTGAGTTTTTTAAGTTGAAAATTTCTTTTTTAAGTATCTTCAACATATATTATATGAAACACAGAGCAAAGACAAACAAATATGTAGGTGGAGTCCAATCATGCTTCCACTTTTTTAGTTAAAATGTGTGGCCTATTTTTTTCCTTGATCAAGTGTTGTGTTTGCCTTTTTATAGTGGATGAGCATAGAATAGACCATTATTGAAGCTAAAGGGATTAAAAATGAAGAAAATGATTTAGTGGAGAATGATTGAACTGGCATGTTTACGTATGGTTTGGGTTTAAAGAGAATAAAGATTTTTTTATGTTTGCATCTGATTTGAACTAAACTAAGCTTTTACTGTACATTGTTGCCTTTTTCTTTAGTTTTCTGCACAAATTCTCTGGAGAGAATTTTTAATTCTCCCAGTAGGGATAGATGATGTCTTTTCTTGACCTTGTTATCTTGGTTCATGAACAGATTTCTTGGATATAACTTTTGTAGAACAAGTCTTTGAAGCTTCAAAAGCAGATCTAGATAATGAACTTCAGATTGATCAAGTCATTCTTTCATGTTATCATATAATTGGCATATCAACAGCTTATCAATTATAGCTCTTATGAGTTAGATTATCATATCACAGCATATACTGTATACATAATAAGCTCATTTCCAAATAACCCACTATTCAATCTAGATTCAAATCTACCATCACATTATTCAAAACCATCAACCAAAATATCAAATTACCCTTAGGCCTTGTTTGATTTTGGGTAATTTGAATAATCAAGTGATTATTTTCCAAATAACCTTATATACAATCTACATTCAAATATGATCACATCATTCAAATCATCAACCAAAATATCAAAGTTACAAGAAATTAGGTTATTTTGAGTTGTTAACTTATTTGGGTAAAAAGACATTAGAGGTATAAATATATATATTTTTAAATAGAGGGTATTTTGGTATTTTGATTAATGATGTGATTGATTAAAATAATGAGTTATTTGAGATTAATCCTAAATAACTTTGATCAAACTAGGCCTTAAATTGTATGGACGACTCACTCATGGTTATTGGTTAGATCAGAAATAAGTTTATACTCTTTGTTGAGTAAATGTGGGCTGATTTATTAATAGTTTTTGGTTAATTGATTATTATATGATTAATTGCTGGCTGTACTTCTTTTACCTGGTTAATTTTAATAGTATTCTATTGAAACTGGAATCCATCTTAATTAACAAATAGGTGATTGATTGCCTGGAATATTCAAGAATTCCATGGCAAGGAAAGCTAAAGGATGAGATGTTTCCATTGATTGAGACATTTTTCTTCTTCTTTTGCTTAACATTTACATTTGTTATCTTAGTTTAATAAGCATAATTTATAATTTGGTTGATGATTCAAATAACAATTTTATATCAAATAGAAAAAGACTTGGACAATAGAATAAGTGAAGTTGTGACAAAATATAATTAATATTTGTCACAACTACAGGACAACAATTTCTTGTCACTATATTGACTCAAGGCATGTGAACAGAAAATTGAACACATATTCCTTTTTGTTTGGATTTTTTTGTATTCTGTCACTGTCTGTAATTACTCTTATCTAATATGTTTGTGGTGTTTACTGTGTTTAAGGTATTAGGTTCAACTGTCTTTGTAAAGTATTTATTAAGACTCTTTAGTGTAATAGTTAGTTAGATTGAGCTTAACTATAGGCCCCACAATTCTTAAATGAATGCTATGGTATTTTTCTAGTTGCATTATTATCACATTTCTGAAATGCTGAACTCATTATCCATATGGTCAACCTCAACCATTTTTTTTTGGAATGTTAAAAATGTTTTTACAAATATTACGAGACAGTTTCATGATTGGGTGTACTCTGATTTTCAGGGCACAGTAGTATTATTGTTTCAGCCAGCTGAAGAAAAAGGTAACGGTGCCAAGAGAATGATCGATGATGGGGCATTAGAGAATGTGGAGGCGATATTTGCTCTTCATGTATCCCATGAGCGAAAAACGGGTATGATTGGGTCTAGACCGGGCACAATATTGGCTGGTTGTGGGTTCTTCAGGGCTGTAATTTCTGGGAAAGATGAACGTTCAGAGTATCCTAACCGCTCTATTGATGCTGTTCTAGCTGGTTCGGCTGCTGTAATTAGCTTACAGGGCATCGTGTCTCGTGAAACCAATCCACTTGATTCTCAGGTCAGTCAATTATCTTATGCTAAACTTAATCTAGACTGTCTATCTAATTCATGGAAAATAAAAGGTATGTATTATTTCTAAGTAATTCATGAATCTATGGTTCAAATCATCAAAGAACGAAAAAAAAAAAGTTTGAATTGTATGTGAAAAGACAAGAAAGGTAGTTATATAGTTTATAGAAAAATCAAAGATAAATAAGGACGTTTTAAAGCTGGTTTATTTGAATTTTGTCAAAATAAACTTTTATCCCATTATCATTCAAATATATATATATATCTCAAATAAGGGGGTTGGTTGCAGGTGGTATCAGTGACTATGTTCAATGGAGGCAACAACGATCTGAACAACATCCCAGATACAGTCATAATTGGAGGCACTTTCAGGGCATTCTCAAACATATACGAACTTCGTAGGAGAATCGAGGAGGTAGGTTTGTTTTATTTTGTTTGATTTGCAAACGAAATGAAATAAAACGAAAGAATCCTTACACAGGTAATCGTGGAACAAGCAAACGTGATGAGATGCAAGGCAAGCGTGGAGTTCTTCGAGAAAGAGTACACAATATACCCACCAATGGTGAACAGCGAGCGTATGTACGAACAAATGAGAAAAGCGGCGGCAGAACTGATTGGAGAGGAGAAGTTTGTGGTGGTTCCGCCTATATTAGGGGCGGAGGATTTCTCGTTTTACTCGGAAGTAGTGGAGGCGGGATTCTTCTATGTTGGTGTAAGGAACGAAACATTGGGGTCTGTACATAGCGGGCATTCGCCACATTTCATGATCGATGAAAATGCTTTACCTATTGGGGCTGCTGCTCACGCGACCCTTGCTGAAAGATACTTTCATCAAGAATAAGGTAAGGTTCAATGTTGGTTATCATTTATCAAGCAGCTAACAGTTAAGTTAGTTAAGTGTTTGTTTGACTTTTTTTTTTTTTAGGTATTTTTGTACCTCTTTTGAGAAAGTAAATGAAAATAAAAATAAAGGGGGTATAATAGGAAACATAGTGCTAGTAATGTCATGTATCCAGTACTAATGTAAGTTAGGGCTTCTCTATTTATTTATATGTGTTTTCGGGAACACATGTAAAATTAAACTGTATAGAGATCAATTTTTAGCTTGCCATTGAAGTTCTAAACATTTTACCATTTGCAAGCAAATTGTTACTTGGTTTTTGAGATCTTTTATCTTAATTGGTTTTTTTACCGCATTCTAGAAGGTGTTTACAGGGCGGACTCGGGTCGGGCCCTCTGAACTCTTACCGCATTCTGGAATTTTCCTCCGGTAAAAAAAAGATTTAGACTGATGTACTTTATTACTAGAAAATTTTATGTAGACGTATGAACCTGAAATATTTACAAGTGACTGAAAATGTTAATTTATTTTTTCTCTCTTTACTCATTTATATTTTATTAAAATCAGTTTATGAAATATTTATATATATATTATTTTTAGAATAATGATTTGGGGGCCGAGGGTGGGGCTCAGATCATAAAGCGAATCTATGTGGCATTGCCACGCTGGATTTTTTGAATTAAAAAAAAATTAAATAGCTTTAATTCGCATGCCCTTCTCTCTCATTACTCTCTCTTCTCGCTCCCTCCTGTGTAAACCCTAGTCGAGCCGTAGTCTAGCCATTGATTCTCTCTCATTACTCTCTCTTCTCGCTCCCTCCTGTGTAAACCCTAGTTGAGCCGTGATGTATTTTCTGTCTCGCCGTGGAAGCGCTCAACCATTTCCATCAATCTCTTCTTGCCGCCACTTGTTATCCGTCTCGCTGTGGAAGCCCCTCGCCTCCTCTTATATTCTCGCCGTACGTATTCTCCAATATCCAATCGCTTCTTGTTATCTATTCTCTAAAATCAATGAATTCTGCTACCGATATCAACATCCCATCTACCGTCCCCCCTAATTCCAACATTGTAACGACTCCGAATGCACGAAAGAGGAAGACCATCCCGAAGACACGAAAGAGGAAGACCAACGATGTTGACAACCAAGATTTTGGAATGTAAGTTATCTTTTGCGTGTTATATTTCGTAATAACTAATTATATTGAGCGTAAAATATCGTTATATGAAGCGTACTAAGTAGTTATATGAAGCGTAATTAGTAGTTATATGAAGCATAATAAGTGGTTGGATGGAGTATAATATGTAATTATATGGAGCATAATAGGTAGATATATGGATCGTAATAAATAGTTATATGGAGCGTTCACCTTTGTCATTTTTTCAGTTCGAAATTGTCAAAAAAAAGAAGATTGCCGAAAACAACGATTCCAAACATCCGCACTTCTCCTCGGGGCCTATGTAAACTCGTGAATGGACTGTCGGACCTCCAAAAGCAAGCTGTCAAGGACATCGGCTTCGGCTCTCTCCTTTCCTTACGTGTCTCCAAATTGCCATCCTCAATTGCAATGTATTTGTTTGAATACTTCGATAAACTAACGTGTTCCCTGAGTCTGAGCAACCATCAAAATATGGTTATTGACGAGTAAAGCTAAAAAAAACTTAATATAATGCTGAATTATGCTCTATAGTTTATTGTTTGTGGTATCATAGTCAAATAATTTATTTGAGATCTATATAATGAGGCAATCAGCTCAACATAACGAAGCAACAAGTACAATATAACGAGTAAATGATCTCAATTTAACGAAGCAATAAGTACAATATAACGAAACAACAAGTACAATATAACGAGTCAGTGATCTCAATATAACGAAGCAACAAGTACAATATAACGAGTCAATGATCTCAATATAATGAAGCAACAAGTACAATATAACGAGTCAATGATCTCAATATAACAAAGCAACAAGTACAATATAACTACAATAATGTGGTAAAAGAGAATTGAGAGGAGACTATTGTTTGTGGTATAGTAGCTGGGTCATTGAATTGTTGCGCATCTGTTGGTTCATCCCGCATTTTTTTCTATAACAAAATTTAACAAGGCAATTAGTTAAATATATTACATCAATATAACTAGGCAATGAGCTCTATATAACGAGTAAATGAGCTCAATATAACAAAGCAACTAACACAATATAACGACTCAATGAGGTAAAACTAACCTTTGTTGAATGTTTGGACCTGTTAATTACTTTTTCTACGGCAAATGATTTTCGTTTCGTTGGTGGCCTACCTCGAGCCCTCACTCTAACCTTAGTGTATTTAGATCAATATATATGTGTATTGAGCTCAATATAACCGTGTATTTAGCTCAATATATCCGTGTATTGAGCTCAATATAATGATGTATTGAGCTCAATATAACAATGTCAATATAAAGTTGTATTGATCTGAAGATAAATGGAGGATAACGATTAAAGATAACGATGAAAAAACACAATATCAAAACATAGTAGTCATATGGAGTTACCCGAACAATGTCAATATAAAGTTGTATTGATCTGAAGATAAAGTGATGATAACGATTAAAGATAACGATGAAAAAACACAGTATCAAAACATAGTAGTCATATGGAGTTACCTGACCACCGTCGATATGGTTCTCCGGAGCAGCCACCGGTCGAAATGTATTTATATCGAGTTATATACCGGTCGCCGTCGATAAGTTTCTCCGGAAGAACTGAATCTATTCTAGGGTTTACAAGAAAGGTTGTCTGGGAGAGGATAGAGAAAAGAGAGAAAGTAGTTCCGTGCGTTTATATTTCTTTCTCAGATCATAAAACGAATCTATGTGGCATTTTTTTTTACAGCCTGGCAAAACATACATGGCAGCCACGGAGGATTCGCTGTATGGTCGGAGGCCCAGCATCGGCCTCCCTATCACAGCCCTTATTTTTAATATAAATAAAATTTTATTTTGTAATTAAAAATGTTTAATTATATACTTACAAATTATTTAAATTTAAATTTTAAATATAATCATTTCATATTATAAAAGATTTTAATAAATTATTTACTATTATTTTTTTGAATAATGATTTGGGGGCCGAGGGTGGGGCTCAGATCATAAAGCGAATCTATGTGGCATTGGCACGCTGGATTTTTTGAATTAAAAAAAATTAAATAGCTTTAATCTGTGATTCTTCGCCTGCCCTTCTCTCTCATTACTCTCTCTTCTCGCTCCCTCTTGTGTAAACCCTAGTCGAGCCGCCAGTCTAACCATTGATTCTCTCTCATTACTATCTCTTCTCGCTCCCTCCTGTGTAAACCCTAGTCGAGCCGTGAGGTATTTTCGGTCTCGCCGTGGAAGCGCTCAACCATTTCCATCAATCTCTTCTTGCCGCCACTTGTTATCCGTCTCGCTGTGGAAGCCCCTCGCCTCCTCTTATATTCTCGCCGTACGTATTCTCCAATATCCAATCGCTTCTTGCTATCTATTCTCTAAGATCAATGGATTCTGCTACCGATATCAACATCCCATCTACCGTCCCCCCTAATTCCGACATTGTAACGACTCCGAATGCACGAAAGAGGAAGACCATCCCGAAGACACGAAAGAGGAAGACCAACGATGTTGACAACCAAGATTTTAGAAGGTAAGTTATCTTTTGCGTGTTATATTTCGTAATAACTAGTTATATTGAGCGTAAAATATAGTTATATGAAGCGTACTAAGTAGTTATATGAAGCGTAATTAGTAGTTATATGAAGCGTTATAAGTGGTTGTATGGAGTATAATATGTAGTTATATGGAGCATAATAGGTAGATATATGAATCGTAATAAATAGTTATATGGAGCGTTCACCTTTGTCATTTTTTTCAGTTCAAAATTGTCAAAAAAAAGAAGATTGCCGAAAACAACGATTCCAAACATCCGCACTTCTCCTCAGGGCCTATGTAAACTCGTGAATGGACTGTCGGACCTCCAGAAGCAAGCTGTCAAGGACATCAGCTTCGGCTCTCTCCTTTCCTTACGTGTCTCCAAATTGTCATCCTCAATTGCAATGTATTTGTATGAACACTTCGATAAATTAACGTGTTCCCTGAGTCTGAGCAACCATCAAAATATGGTTATTGACGAGGATGATGTACAATGCATACTAAACATCCCTAGAGGAGAGATCGACGTAACTGAGTCCATTGGTAAAAATAGTGACGGACCTGAGTACCTCGCCATACTTAGGGCTTGGAGGATGAGATGGGTAGGGAGTGAAACCAGCGGTGCTCCCATCATTTCCTCTATGCCAGAGGTAATTCTAGCAAACACAACTGCCGATGACGACTTCAAACGTGACTTCGTTGTGTACGTCGTCTCTAGCTTCTTGTGGGCCACTGAAAGTCCAACTTGCAGGTAAAAATCTCCAGCTTCTTGTATTTTGTAGTTATATTTAACGTTATATGGATATTATTGTATAGTTATATGGTTCGTATTGTATAGTTATATGATGCATATTGTAGAGTTATATGGAGCGTTATAGGTAGTTATATGGAGTGTTATATGGAGCGTAATATGGTTTTATCATATTAGTCTAATTGAATCCTGTTTTCAATATGCATGTCTAAAATCTTGAAATCACTAGTTCATGTTGACAGTATTAAGGACCTAAATTGGTGTCGATTCACATTAAATGGACTTGTTGAGAGTATGATCAAATGGAAGAAGAAACGAGACTCATTTTTCCACGGACCAGCAACCTTCCTTATGGTAAGAGCGATTCATTAATTAATTTCATAAACATTGCTAATTAGTATACAACTAACATTCCTTCTTTTTTCAGTTATGTTACATAGACAGGGTAGCATATTTCACCCAAAGAAGGAACGTGAGGATTTTCCCGATCATATCCTGTTGGGATGACAGGATGATTTTTGAAAGGTTACGTACCGAGGAGAGACTTGGTGGGTATGGAAAAGGGAGGGTGTTAGATAGGATTCCACTTCCAGCACAGGAGAACGTTGTTGCTCCTTCAGTTTCTGTTCCTACTGTTGTTGCTCCTACTGTTGTTGCTCATACCTTCCAAGTCCTAGTTAAATTGTTTAAAATATTTATGCTTAGTAAAGCTAAAAAAAACTTAATATAATGCTGAATTATGCTTATAGTTTATTGTTTGTGGTATCATAGTCAAATCATTTATTTGAGATCTATATAATGAGGCAATCAGCTCAATATAACGAAGCAACAAGTACAATATAACGAGTCAATGATCTCAATATAACGAAGTAATAAGTACAATATAACGAGTCAATAATCTCAATATAACGAAGCAACAAGTACACTATAATGAGTCAATGATCTCAATATAACGCTGAAATAAGCTCAATATAACTACAATAATGTGGTAAAAGAGAATTGAGTGGAGACTATTGTTTGTGGTATAGTAGCTGGGTCATTGAATTGTTGTGCATCTGTTGGTTCATCCCGCATTTTTTTCTATAACAAAATTTGGACCTGTTAATATAACAAAGCAACTAACACAATATAACGAGTCAAAGAGGTAAAACTAACCTTTGTTGAATGTTTGGACCTGTTAATTACTTTTTCTACGGCAGATAATTTTCGTTTCGTTGGTGGCCTACCTCGAGCCCTCACTCTAACCGGAGAGTGAATCACTTTCTCGGTTGGAGGAGTAGTTGCTGGTGTGGAACTTATAGATACATTATCAAAATCCAACATCAACTTTTGAATCACGTCTTCCAAAAGTCTAGACACAACTGAGGTCTTATCTTCAGATTGTGATGCAAGTTGTTGGAACAAATGCATCATTGGAATTAGACTGTTATACCTTTTTCCTTGACTTTCAGACACATCAGAATCATAAATATTGGTGATGCTTTGATAACCTCGTTTCAAATCTTTGCGCCAACGGTCCAAGACATATCTCTCAGGCACTTGATCCACTTTCATTCTTCTATACACCATAAGAATATGTCTGCACAAAATTCCCCTAAACTCAAACATCTTACATTGACATTGTACAAAATTCCCCATCGCGGTGTAGTGTACTTTCAACCAAATGTCCCTCAACCATTGTATAAAGGTGGAATGAGCTCAATATAAAGGTGTATATATTTGTGTATTGAGCTCAATATAAAGGTGTTTTGAGCTCAATATAACAGTGTATTTAGATCAATATATGTATTGAGCTCAATATAACCGTGTATTGAGCTCAATATATTCGTGTATTGAGATCAATATAATGATGTATTGAGCTCAATATAACAATGTCAATATAAAGTTGTATTGATCTGAAGATAAAGGGGGATAACGATTAAAGATAACGATGAAAAAACACAATATCAAAACATAGTAGTCATATGGAGTTACCTGAACAATGTCAATATAAAGTTGTATTGATCTGAAGATAAAGTGAGGATAACGATTAAAGATAACGATGAAAAAACACAATATCAAAACATAGTAGTCATATGGAGTTACCCGACCATTGTCGATATGGTTCTCCGGAGCAGCCACCGTCGAAATGTATTTATATCGAGTTATATTCCGGCCGTCGTCGATAAGGTTCTCCGGAAGAACTGAATCTATTCTAGGGTTTACAAGAAAGGTTGTCTTGGAGAGGATAGAGAAAAGAGAGAAAGTAGTTCCGTGCATTTATATTTCTTTCTCAGATCATAAAGCGAATCTATGTGGCTTTTTTTTTACACGCTGGCAAAGCACACATGGCATCCACGGAGGATTCGCTGTATGGTCGGAGGCCCAGCATCGGCCTCCCTATCACGGCCCTATTTTTTTATTCAAATAATTATTCATCACAATTTAAATAAAATAAAAATGGATATATTAATTATTAAATTTAAATTGATTTTTCTTCTCTTATTAGTTAATTTTTTAATTATTTTATTATTAATTATTTTTTCAATTATTTTAAAATTATTCAGTTTTCAATTATATAAATAATTTAAAAATTTATATATATTATTATTAATATATATATATATATATACACACATAATTTTTATAATTTTAAAATATATTTATTAATTCATAATTTATAAAATTTAATAATTAGTGAAAAATATTATTTTAATATATGTTAAATTATATAATTAAAAAAAAGTATTAATTATTTATATAATTATTTTAATTTTTAACATTTTTTATATATATATATATATAATATATATATATACTTGTCTATATCAATTTTGTATTTGAATTTATATATATAATTGGTTAGTTATCAATTTGATTTAAATAATGTGTTAACTAATTTATTTTTTTAAATATTTTATAAAATTGAATAAAATAAAAACTAAAATAAAATTTATATAAATTCAAATAATTTTAAAAATTTAATATAAGAAAAAGAAATATATTATAAACACATTGGATAAAAAAATATAAAAAATAAATACATCTAAAATAGGTTAAATTATTTGGGTGAACTTCTAATTATTTGATTTGCTTATTAATAAGCTTTAAATTAATTTTTAAAATAAATCATCCCTTCAATTTTTAGAGTACTAAAAATAACCGTTTAAAATTAAAATATTATTTTTATATATTAACTTCAATCATTATTTTTTATATTTATTTTTATAATTATTAAATTACTTATACATATAATATAATATAATATTATATATATATATATATATATATTTTATTATTAATTTTTATATTTATATAATTATTAAATATCTTTTATATAGAATATATATATATATATTATCTTTAATCACTAATTATATATATATATATATATATAATATTTATAATATATATTATAAAAATTAATTTTAACTTTAAAAGTAATTGAGTAGTTGAAATATCAATATTACTTTTAATCCTCACATTCATTTTTAAAATAATATATATATATATATATATATATATATATATATATATATATATAATTTGTTAGTTATCAATGTGTTAACTAAATTATTTTTCATTAAATAAAATAATAATTTAAATAAAATAATTTAAAAAACTTGATATAAAAAAAGAAAAATATTATAAACACATTGGATAAAAAAAATAAAAAATAAATATTACTAGATATAAAAAACAGAAAATATTTATTAAAGATAATTTTTAGGTCAAATTATTTGGATGACATTCTAATTATTTCGTTTGCTTATTGTTAAGTCTTAAATTAATTTTAAAAATAAATCACTCCTTCAATTTTTAGATTATTAAACTTATGGCTTAAACTCAAAATATTATTTTTATATATTATCTTTAATCATTATTTTTTATATTTATTTTTATAATTATTAAATTGCTTATATATATAATATAATATTATATATTATATATATAAAAATCTTTTATCATTAATTTTTATATTTATATAATTATTAAATCTCTTTTATAATATATATATATATATATATATATATATTATCTTTAATCATTAATTTTTTTTATATATATAATATTTATATAATATATATTCTAAAAAATAATTGGAATATTAAAAGTAATTGAGCAGTTGGAATATCAATGTAAGTTTTAACACTACATTCAATTTTAAAATATATTATATATATTATAATTTATTTTTAAATTTTATTTTATAAATATAAATATAAATATAAATAAAAATATATATTTTTTTTATCTATATATAAAAAAGAGATTTAATAATTATATAAATATAAAAATAATATAAAAGATATATATATATATATATAAATAAATAAAGATGTAATAATTATATATAAATATAAGAAAATAATGATTAAAGATAATATATAAAAAATAATATTTTAAGTTGAAACGGTTATGTTAAAAAAAAAAAAAAGTTGACGGAAGGGTTATTTGTGACCTTTTTAAAAGTTGAAAGACGATTTGTTTTAAAAATTAATTTAAGGACTAAAAGTAAGCGATCAAAGTAATTAGAGGGCCGCCCAAATAATTTATTCTAAAATATATCTCTATCTATTTTTTTTAATTCATAAGTTTAAATAAGCTAAAACATATATCTATAAAAACTTTTCATGGTTCATATTTACAATAATACGCGTTTAAACCAGTTTTATTCATTTCAAAAACTATATAAATAAATGACAAAAATGTCTTTGAATTATTACGTGTTTCTTTAATCGATTATACAGTTTACATATTTTTCACAAAAATATTTAATTTTTGTGAATATAAATTATATCGTTTAATCTCTCGATCATAATTTTCTCAGAAGATTTTCATACGTATATTACACTTTCCAAGTGTAAACATATTCACTTGTAGACGTAAAATATTTTATTTAATAATATAAATATATTAGTTGATAACAATATGATATTATAGTGCAATTTACATCTTTAGTGAATTTACTCATTTTTATGGTAATTTTCAATAATAAAATTATTGTACCAAAAAACTTATAATGAAATAATAACTTTCATTGTACTCATGATATACTAAATTATCAAAATTCACTAATTTAAATCCACAAAATTATAGTATAATCAAGTTTTCCTACAATTATTTTAAAACTTGTTACAAGTCATACAAAATTTTTATAATTCAAACTTTTTGTTTAACTATTTCATAAAATAATTTTGAAGATATTGATTCTTTAGATTGATATGAAAGTAATGTTAAAAAAGGAGACGTTTCTTGATTTTAAATTCTGAAATTTGAATGATCCCTTTGAACACCTAGTCACCAACTAGGTAAATATAAACAAAATAACTTTTTTTTTAATTTTTTTTTTTTGTTAAGTTGTGTAATTTATCTTTTGTAAAGAACATATTTAGTTAAAAATATAATTCTACCAAAGTGTCCAGGTGAAAAGAGTCAACCTAAGAGATCAAAATGTCATATATCGAAATGTCATATGTTCGATTCCTATGGAAACGCTTTGAATGTAAGTGGATAACCATAGTTGTGAGTTTTATGCTAGGTCTTTTATTTTTAAAAAATATTTTTCTAACAATATATTATTTTTTTTTTATCATAATATACACAATAATTTTTGTGTTATTATCAATAAAAATATTTACCCCCACATTCGTTTGGTATCATTTGAAATCACACACATCTTTGTAAATTAAATTAAAAGTTTTTAATGAAGAGATTATCACACAAATATTTTTACAATTTTCTTTTGTAATTATCACTCATTATAATTTTTAAACTCATTATTAAATTAATAAGTTAACTATTATTGTAAATATTTAATCAAATAAAGCTTCCATATATAATTTCTATGCAAAATATTAATTTTTTTTATTAATATATAAATCATTCTAAACATAATTTCTCCATAATAAAATATAATATTTAAACAATTAAAATATTTATTTCGCACATAATTTATATAAAAGAAATTATCACAATTTAACACCATTTATTTAAAAGAAATTATAATGTTTTAAGTATATTTAGTAAAAATCGCTTGCACACTCGTTTACGGTTGCTCGTTTGCATCCAATGCTGTCGGCACATATACCGCATCATTGCTCAAATCAATTAAGATTTTTCTTGTAAGATCAAATCAAACAAAATTTTATTATTAAAATCGAGAACTTGAGTATGTCCTCCTCTACTAGTGCCGCATAATTATGAGTCTTTCTTCTGTTACGACATTCTATTTTTTTTTATTTAGAAGAACTTATTCTTCTATTTGACTCAACTTTGTTAATAAAAAAGATATAAACATTTAAAAATGATAATCTAGCAACATAATCATAATTAGAAAGTAATATATAAGACAATATATAAATAATGTACTATTTCTCTTTAGTTAACGATCACCTTGTCACATTTTTATTAATTATTAACGTTTAATTAATTTAAAATGGTATATATATTTGTAATTAGTTATTTTAAAATTGAAACCATATATTTTAATTAAAATTTATTTTAATGAATATTATTAAATTATAATTACCATTAACTTTTTGAAAATTAAAAACTAATTTTTTAATTATATTTTTATTTTTATTTATTATTAATAATAATTTTAGTAACAACTAAATTTTTAATTAAAAAAAAAATAAATTATTATGTTTTAATTATTTTCTATACAACATTTGTATAATTAATATATAATTTATTTTGAAATATTTTATATATCAGTATATATTAAGTTATTAAATTAAACTATGACAACACAATAAATAAAAAAGTTGTTAATATATATATATATATATATATATATATATATATATATATATATATATATATATATATATAAAATAAAGGCTCAATTGATTCTTGTATTCCTTAGATAAATAATTTCAACACGTTGAAATGAGCAATCACTTATTTTGCAACACCACAACTCGTACTCGTATTTCTGAAACATTAAAGACAATGATTTTGACGGTGTAAATTATTAAATAACTTAACACTATAATTATTTAAGATTATTTGGTATCTTTTCTTTAAATTATAATATATATATATATATATATATAAATATATATATATATATATATAAATATAAATATAAATATAAATACAATGTTAGAAAGGAAAATAAGTGAACTATAATTTACAGAAAATAAAATCACCAAATTGAGGTTTTGATTTAAGGTATGTATTAGACACATTTTTTTTAAAAGAGTTTTATCGTCCCTTCTTGTGCTCGAGTTTATCGTAGATGATTGTCTCCCAAAATACAAGGAATCTAGTAGTGATTCAATATATAATCATTATGCAAATAACTTGAGAAACGTACAAAAAAATTATAATCACCGACTTCAAATGAAACTACCAAGTGATAAACTCAAATAGGAATCATTAACTCATCATTGAAATTAAGGGATATCCTTTTAGAATTTTAGAGAGAGCTTGTAGGATAATGAGTGTCATGAAATGAAATAGATAATATGTATATAGTGCAAATAATGAAATCATAAAATAAAACCATTCAAACATTTATTACCTTGTTAATTTGTCCATAACTGTAACCCCGAAAAACTCTTTTACGGTTTCTATAGAAAGTTTGAGGTTCGAGAATTTTAACCTCGGTTTGCGTATCAGAAATCTTTTTAAAATAATACATTATTTTAATTTTTTTAATAAATCTTGACAACTTTTGAAATTAATTATTAAAATAATTAATTTTTGATTCAAATTTAAATAATTTAGGAATTTGCGGTCAATAAATTACAATTTAATTTTTTAGAAATCCGTTGTTTAAATTAATTAAAAATAACTAGTTTAAAAGATAATTTCTTTGAAACAGAGTCGCTAATTGATTTTTAATAATAAATACAAATGACATATGTATACAAACGTATTAACTAGAGTTTTTTATTATCGTACTTTAGTGATACTCGGGAAAAGACTTTCATACTTCTTCCTCCTCAACGTTTTAAAAACGGTCTCTACTTATAAATTTAGGATTTTAAAAATTGGTTGTATAACATTTTATTTTAACCAAATATTCTCCCGGTCCTAAGCTTGCATAAGGTTTGTGCGTTATTTAAAGAATTGTAACAACAATTATTTAAATGCTGGTACATGTTGTTGATGACAACTTAGGAAGGAAAGTACTTGAAGAACATCAGTTTAAAAGGAATTAGAGTTTTAAAATAAATCCTAAACAAGCCTTTGTCAAAATATTTTTGTGTGGAAATCACCCAAAAATATTTTAAAGTTATTTATAATTTTTTGGGATTTTTAGAAAATGATTTAAAATTCAAAATTATGAAAATAATTTTAGAGTTTGGAAATGGGAACCAAACAGGCCTTAGGACCGGTGTTCTAAGTTCTGGGTAAGTTTTATTGGCCAAGGTCTAAAAGCCCACGGTCCTAGGTCAGGAGCCTCTCACCCGGGACTCAAAATCCTCAATCGGACCCTTCAGTCCTGGTTGAAAAGCCTCGGGCTAAGTGATAAGGACTCTTAGTCCTATACTAAAATTCTTGGTCGGGTGCCAAAATTGTCGGTCAGACCTCTCGGTCCTAGGTGGAAGTCATCGGTCCTGGATTTTGAAGCTCTCAGTCGGGTGCAAGACTCCTTAGTCCTAAATTTGAATTTTCGGTCGGATGTAAAAATCTTCGATCGGACCTCTCGGTCCTAGCTGGAGAACATCGATCGGACCTCTCGATCCTCGATGAAGAACATTGATTAGACCTCTCGATCCTCGATGAAGAACATCAATCAGACCTCTCGATCCTAGGTTAAATTTTTCGATCGAACCTTTATGTCCAGACCGAAGATCTTCGGTTGGACCTAACAATCCTCAAGAACATCAAAATTACAGTTTTTGAATTTTGATAGAGGTTTAAATTCTTAGATTCAAGGGCCTGGGTAGCTTTACAAAGCTCCTAGGAACATTTATAACATCACCCTAAGGTATCAATCGACCTAGGTGATGATTAATTTGCTCAAAACAATTTGTAGCCAAAAATCAGGTTTTTGATTTTAAAGCTATTTTGAAGTGTAAGGAGCTAGCCAATAGATTCCTTATACTCTATATACTTGATTGATACAAAAACAAGAATACTACTGTTCGTTTGGACTAATTCAATAACTCAAAACTTTCAATTATTTTGAAAATTTTGTTTTTGATTAAACATGATTGGGATGGATCAAACATGATCCAAACAGTTGTCCAACATCATTACAATCATGTTGGGAAGCTTTCGAAAATTCGAAAGCTTAAAGCTTTATTGGCGGATTTTTCAAATTTCTTTTAATTTGAAGTTAGAGAGTGGATCTCTTGGTTTCAAAAATGTTGAGGGAGACTATTTATAGCCTTTCTGAGTTAGTGGAGACTTCAAGTGAATCGAATAAACCAAAATCCATTATTGATGTTTTGGCTGTTCTTGGATCAACTTGCTGGAATAAGCATGATCACAATCTATTGATGTAGGGGAAATGATCACCGAAGTAGGGTGATCATTTCACCTTTAGAATAGAGTCAATTCGTCTAGAAATGACGAAATTCCATCTTTGAAAAATCAAAGATAGCTACGGATAGTTACCCAACCAGCATCATGATGAAGACGACGATGAAAAGACGAAACAACATCGTTTTGGGTGTAAATGAGGACACATAGAATTCTGTCCGTGTTATATTAGTATTCCGTTGCAATCCGCGCATTTCGTTAGCGTTCAGCTAATAGGCGTTAGTTGATGTGGGTGCGACGCGACCGCGCGTTCCCTCCATTGCAACGGGCTAAGATGGTAGCCTGTGAGTATTGGATGATAATCTAGTGCTCATCTGATGGTTCTGGTCATTGCTGCAGTCAATTTTTATAATTTCGGCCACATAGGATTACAAATTTAATTTTATTTTAAAACCTTAAGGGTTTGTTTAAGTTGAACTTTTTTTTACCCATTTTAGTTTTAATGTTGATTTTTTAAATACAAAAATATTAAAATATATATGACAAATATTTTGCAATTTATTTTATTTTTTTTTGTATATTTTTAAGGTTAAATAAATAATTTTTGGGGATAAAATGAGCACTCATTTCATCCTAACTTATTTATTTTAATCTCTTAATTTTTTTTATAAAATTATTTTAAGATATAATTAGTACAATATTTATCCCAAATAATTTCTTTTTAGTTTGTTCATTTTTATTAATTAATTAGATTTTAATTTTCACAATAATTAATCTAATTAATTGTTTTAATTAGGTTTTGGTTTGAGGTTAATTATGTGGATTTAATTTATTCGAAAATAATTAAAAACAATTATTTTAATTTTATAAATTGGATGTGTAGATTTTTAGTGCTTACAAAGTGCCCCTCTCGAATCGAGTCTGAATACAACAAACTAGTTTTGAAAATGCTGATTCGAGTATGACATCTAGCACTAAGTTATCTACAGTCAAATTTATAATGAGGGTGTTAGAAAGATTGAACCTGTAGCATGCTGATATTGGAGTGACCTGGTGACGCTGTATATATTATTTCGTCGAGGTGCTTCCAAGTGTTGCTTTATGGATCTTTCCTTGGTGATTACCCTAACAAGGATATATCTTGAAATCATATTTTATAAATCTTAACAAATTATCTGTAAAATCCATGGGATAATGACGGAAATATAATCATAGGTCTTGAAATATCAGTTCCTATCTAGCATTAATATCAACAGATTATTCAAAATAGTCATGTACAAATGACTAATGGTTAATGTCATGAGACATTCAAGGGAACATGAAAATTCTAACAACTTTAATGTGGATTACTAACAAGTAACGCTCAGGACAATCATATGTGTATGATCGCGAGACTATCAACAGATAAGTCTTGGTGAAAGCTGACAAGCTTACTTATGGGACTTACTAACAAGTTATGCGTTGAGCGATCATATACAAATGATCAGGGTACTATCCATAAATAGGTTTATCGCGAGAGCCGAAAAACTTGCCACGAAGGTCACTCACATGTAAGGTGATCATATACATATGATCATGGTACTATCAACATATAGGTTTATATATTTGGGAATTAGAAGGAGAATACCTATTGAAAAATAGGATTTTTGATTGGCATCCTATCAGGAGATAAGGTTTGAAGAGGTACCTATTGAGAGATAGGTTTTGGTTTTGAGTACCAATTGAGAGATAAAGTTTGGATACCTATTCGAGCGATAGGATTTTTTCGGGATCATGTACTAATCTTGGAATAAATGTTCAGTATCAAGCAATGGTTTAGTCTCTTTAACTACTCATAATGATTGTTGTTCTTGTTGATAAACAAGGCTTGGATACCTATCAATATATGGTTTCACATTTGATTATCTATCAAGAGATAGTGTTTTAATTGGAGAATACATACCGGGGATAGGGTTTGTTAACAAAACTGCACATGAACGACTTTCTAACCTATCAATAGATAGAGTTTTGGAGGAATTGTATAAAAAGAATGTCTCGACCTATCGACAAATATGGTTTTCAGATAGAATTGTGTTCAAACGATTAGTGCACATATCAACATATAGGGTTTCTAGCGGAATTGTATACAAACAATATTTCGACCTATCGACAGATAGAGTTTTCAGAGGGAATCGTGTACGAATGATTATTGCACCTAATATATATGGTTTTTAGCGGAATTGTATACAAAAAATATCTTGACCTATCGACATATAGGGGTTATGAATAGGATTTTGCATGAACGACTTCCAACCTATCAATATATAGAGTTTTGGCTGAATTATATACAAACAATGTCTCAACCTATCGATAAATAGAGTTTTGACTAGATCATGTACGTATGATCTTAGATCCTTGTTGATAGACAAAATTGTTAACGTATCATCTTACAAATAATCTCTATGCTTATCAACAACAAAGCTTACAATGGAATTGTGTACGTACAATTTCTCGTACCTATCAATATATAGGGTTTCTAACAAAATTATATACAAATAATGTCTCGATCTATCGACAAATAGGGTTTGAACTTGATCATATACGTATGATATCAGGTCCTTGTCGATAGACAAAACTTTTGACGGATCATCTTACAAATGATCTCTATGCTTGTCAACAAACAGTGCTTACAATGGAATCATGTATGAACGATTTCTCATGCCTATCGACAGATAGGTTTTCTGAAGAAATCATATACAAATGATGTCTCGACTTATCGACATATAGTGTTTTAATTAGATCATATATGAATGATCTAAGGAACTTGTCAATAGACAAGATTGTTAATGGATCATCTTATAAATGATCTATATGCTTGTAAATAAACAAGGATTACAACATAATAGTATACGAATGATTAACGCACCTATCAACATATAAGGTTTCTAGTGGAATTATATACAAATAATGTCTAGACCTATTGATAAATAGGATTTTCACTAGATCATGTACGTATGATCTCATGTACCTATCGACAAATAGGGTTTAGATACCTAACTACAATTAAGGTTTAAACCGGATCGTGTACGAACGATCTCACATACCTATCGACATATAGTGTTTAGATACCTAACTACAATTAGGGTTTAAACGGGTTCGTGTACGAATGATCTCATGTACCTATCGACATATAGGGTTTAGATATCTATCTACAATTAGGGTTTAAACGGAATCGTGTACGAACGATCTCACATACCTATTGATAGATAGAGTTTGAGATACCTAACTACAATTATAGTTTAAACGAGATTGTGTACGAACAATCACACATATCTATCGACATGTAGAGTTTAGGATACATAACTACAATTAGGATTTAAACGGGACCGTGTTTAAACGATCTCACGTACCTATCGACATATAGTGTTTTGGCTACATAACTACAATTAAGGTTTGAATGGGATCGTGTATGAACGATCTCATGTACCTATTGATCTATAGAGTTTAGATACCTAACTACAATTAGGGTTTAAACAGGATCGTGTATGAACGATCTCACATACGTATCGATATATAATGTTTGAGTTACCTAACTACAATTATGGTTTAAACAGGATCATGTACAAATGATCTCACGTACTTATTGACATATAAGGTTTAGGCTACCTAACTATAATTCGACAGTCAACGATTTCAAGCTTTATTTATGGACAAATGACTTATGTTTTTGGATATAAGGAACATTTTTTCTTCCAGTTCCTATCCTTATTTTTTTTCGAGATTGGAATGATTCTTGATCCTTCTGAATGAATCATGATGTTTTTCAGATTCGAAGGCTTTAAACATCTTTTCCGTCCTTTGTGATGATTTTTCTTTCATCAAGGAATACGATTTTATTTTCCTTCAACTTTCGAGATATCATCTATAAATTCGATCTCATGTACAAATTATTATCCAGAATCATAACCCTCGAAGAAGATAGTCAAAATTTCAGTATTTTAACAAAAGAATGTAACTTATTTTTGGTTGCTCGGCCTAAACCATATTTCTTGAAAATCCACTCATCCTAAAACATTTTTGTAGAAATTTATCAACTTTATGCTTTGAGTTTCCATTTTTCATTTTTTAATTCTTTTTTATTCGTTTGTTGACTAACGGGTATATATAGTATAATCGGTACATCCTTGTCCTTACCGTAACAATCAAACTAGAGTCCAAGTGAGCAACAAATGTTGATTTCAATAGCTCAACCGTTTGAGTCATTTTCTTTTTTCGTTTCTAGGGTGTATCTGATAGAATCAGTACATTCTTCTCTTACCGTAGCAATCATGACTAGATTCTGAGTGAGCATGAATGGTGATTTCAATACGTCAATCAACACAGAAACCATTTTCAAATAATTTTTGAGATTTTCAGGGTTTATTCTAGTTCACTTTTTGGCATTTTCATTTTTTGGTTTTTTCCCAAAGAATCGAGTTTCATACCTCTCTTTATATAACCAAAGTAACGATGATGTGTCTTTTCTCAATTTGGGACTCTAGGCCTCGATTTTATAGGGTTTATTCCGATTCGTTTCTTAAAAAATCTTCTATGGAGGGTTACTCTTCGAATGATTGCTTAGAAACAAAAATGAGCTTATGACTGATATCTCTTGAATTAGAGTCATTATGAAATTCATGGTTTTATTTCTAAGAATATCACTTGAATGGAAGCGATGCTCTTAGCTTTGCCCCTACTTATTTTCTAAAATCCGTCACATTGGCTTTAGGATGAGATCAATATTTTCTTCATTTCTCAAAAGATTTTCTCCTTCTATTGAGAAGGGACTAGGGGAGAGGGGAATATTTATTTATGTGAGACCGGGCCCGCAAACATGCAAGTTGCTTACATATCTTCTCTCTTTTATTTTTCTGCATTGAGAAGAATCAGATCTCCGTAGTTTAGACATGAGTCCTTTATCCATGTTGCAAGTTATACAAAACTTGGGATTAAATTATATTGAATAAGCTTCTTTCAAGTTTGAGCTTTAAACTATTCTGCGTGTGGCTTGATATAATACACAATTTAAGCGCACTGAGATTTCTTGGCGCAATTAGCTTTTTTCCATCTATTTTAGATATACGGACAATTCTTCAAGAGAGGATATTATTAACTAGGAAGGGTCCTTCCCATTGTGGTCAAAACTTGTCCCTAGGGTCTAAGAGTTTCTAGGTTCATTTGAGAACTAGATCACATTCGTTGAGGTTTATAGGTTTTACATTTCTGTTGAAGGTATCTGATATGCGCTTTTAGTAGGCTTCGGTTTTACACAAAGCATTTAACCTCTTATCATCCATTAACGTTAGTTGTTCATATCGAGATTTGAGCTAGTCTTCTTCAATAACATGGCTTTCTAAGAGTATTCTTAGAGTTGGAATCTCGATTTTTATAGGTTGTACAATATCTATACCATAAACCAAGGAGTAGAGAGTTTTGTCCATTGAGGTTCGAGCGGTTCTATGATATCCCCATAAGGAGTATGACAATTTCTCATGCTAGTCCTTATACGTGATGGTCATCTTTTTGATGATCTTAATCACGTTTTTGTCTTCCGCTTTGACCTCACTATTGGTTTGGTATATATAGGACGATTACTTGTGATGCTCGATCTTTAACTAGTCGAGAAATTACAACACTTTTCATTGGAAGTGTCAACCGTTGTTTGAAATCAGGGTATGATGAACTCCATATCTAGCAATAATGCTAGTTCGTATGAAATTTTCCACTTGAGGTGATTTCAAGACCTTGTAGGAAACTGCTTCAACCCATTTGGTGAAGTAGTCTATGATAACGAGTATGAATTTGTGTCTATTTGACGCATGGAGATGGGTTTTCTCGATGACATTGATGCCCCATGTAGAGAAGGACAAGGGGATGTCATATTGTAGAGGTGCAAGACTAATGTATGCTTAAAGTTAGCATATATTTAACATTGATGACAACTCCTTACATAGCTCACACATTCTTGTTTTAGGTTTGCCAATAATATCCTAAGTAGAGTATTTTTTGGCTAAATCCATTCCATTCACGTGTTGGCCGCATGTCCTTACTTGTAATTCTTCCATGATCCTCTTGGATTTATGATTATCTATGTAGAGCATGTTTTGACTATCGAAAGATCGACGATAAAGCCTATTGGTGACCCAAGCATAGTTGGTGGAATACTAGCGCAATGCCTGTCGTTCTTTAGCTCGTAAGTGGGAAAGATATTCTCCATACTCAATGTACTTTTGGCGAGTATCATACCAAGGTTTAGTAGTATTCTCACAAGAAGTTATTGCTCCAAATTCAAAAGTAGGTCATTGCTTTTGTTATATTTTAAAGGTTTGACATTAATTCCGTTGGGAATTTGAGTCATTGTTTCCAAAGTAGCCAAGGCATCTGCGAAGCAGTTTCTACTTCTTGGAGCGTGACGAAATGATACTTGATCGAATTTGTTCATGAGTTTGGTTAGATGAGTGTGGTAGGGTTTCAAGTTTTCCCTTTTCACTTGCCATGTTCCATTGACTTTGGATATAACCAAGTTAGAGTCACCTATGACTTCTAGCTTAGTTTCCCCCTTTTCAAATGATAATTTGTGACCTAAGAGGCATGTATTATATTCAACCTCGTTATTGGTGATATTATATTCGAGTTTTATGAATATTTGGTTGTACGTCCCTTTTGGGTCAACTAACAAAATCTCAATTATGTAATCCTGCTTTTCGGAAGCTCTATCAAACATTAGTTTCCATGTGTCTGATGTTATACTCATAAATCTCTCGTTAGTGAATTCAAGTTTGTTTTTTGACTCAACAATGATGGGTTGGTTAGTGAGGAAGTCTACAACAACGCCTCCCTTGATAGACTTCTGTACCATATATTCTATATCGTATTCAGATAACATCATCATCCATTTGGTTAGCCTTGGTGACAGAAGGGTTCGTTGGATCAAAAAGTGGATTGGGTTCAGTCTTGATACCAATTTGATGAGATGGGCTTGCATGTAGTGTCTCAACCTTTTGGTGAATCATATTAATTCCCAACAAATTTTCTCAGCTGGAGTGTAATGTATATTTCTTCAAGTTAAGTCGTAGCTAATATTTCCTAATTCATTGCAGGAATTTCTTGAGGTTTAGGACATGTGCTTCTCAGTCCTTCAAGTTGATAATCATGTTGTCGACATATATTTGTACTTCCTTATGGATCATGTCATAAAGGATCATGGTGGTTGCCCTTTGATATCTGGCCCCCGCGTTCTTAGACCGAAAGGCATGAAACGATAACAGAAGGTTCCTACCTTTGTTATAAACATGGTTTTTTCCTTGTCTTGCATGGCCATAATGATTTGTTTGTATCCTGAAAAATCCATCCATGAATGATCACATTTCATGAACGAAAGCATGGTCGACTAATATGTCGATGTGTGGTAGAGGGAAGTGATATTTAGGCCTGATCTTATTCAAATCTCTATAATCTACACATAAGCGTATCTTCCCATATTTCTTCAGGACGGGAACCACGCTAGCTATCCAGGTAGGATATTCCACTACCTCGAGAAATCCAGCTTCGAGTTGCTTTCGGACTTCTTCTCGGATATTTTTCATGACTTCCCTTTCATCCATATGAGCTTTTACTTTACTAGTTTAGCGTCAGGATATAGAGGGATGTGATGTCGTGTGACCTTTGGATCAATACCTGACATGTCCTTGTATGACCAGACAAAGACGTCTTTGTTGGTTTTTAATAGCTCAACTATTTCCTGACGCTCTTGTGTGTTTAAACTTTGGCTAATTGGTACGATATGAGGATCAATGACCGTGTTTAAATTGATTTTAATTGTTTTTTTCTAAGAAGTGTTTGGTTTCGAAGTTTAAGTGAGAGTAAAAGGAAAGATAATTTTTACTCATAGATTATAAGTCTACTTCTTGTGTTACATTGAGGGTTTTATTATATGTAAGAAAAGATGATCTAACAAGATCATTGTTCTAAGATTTCTTACCATGTAAAATATTTAACATCTCTATACACATGAGAGGAGAAAGAGTTCTACTTTCGTTGATTACCGTATCGATAAATGAAAGAGAATAAGTTCTTTGAAGACAGAGCTGACTTCCTAAGCTGAATCAACTGTCTTGGAAATCCGAGCCAAGTTTTCCAGGGCATCGCTCCAATAATCCATTCTTTTCCTAATCACGCAAACATAAGAGTTATGATTATGAGGACAATCTAAAAAGATTTCGAGACCTAGAAAACGTCTCTGTAAATTTGGATTGGAAAAGGGTTCGGGGAAGTTAAAGCATAGGGTGCTTTATCTCTTACGGATGAACTGTCCATTTAAGGTTAGTGAAACATCTATGCGTCGTTTGTATATCCTTTCCTTACAGATTTCTTCGAATCATATAGGGATGTATCCTAGAACGTGGTGATCCATGTTACAACATGGTTGTGGGAATGATGGCATGTCATTGGAATTCAAGCCTAAACCGGAAATATCCCATTCAGCGCATCATTCTAATGGAGGGGAGACTAAACGTACTAAAGTTAGGGTGTTTAGATGAGTCTTTACCTTCTAATAGGATTTTACATATCTCGAACCCGCTTAGTTCAACCTTAGGGTATCAATATAGGTAGACCCAATGATTGGTGTAATGTCAGTTTTGTCGTTGACTGTGTTAACTTGGTTGTTGGCGATCAACCTGAGCTTTTGGTGTAGTGTAGAGGCTAAAGCCTTGGCTTGATGCAGTCATGGTCTTCCTAAAATCAATTTATAGGAAAACTACAATGTTAATGACATAAAAGTCAACTTGAAAGTGTATGTCGGTGTTAGATAAAATAGATAGTTAATTAATAACTAATTAACTATCTAAAGAACCTAACCAAATCTACCATTTGTGCAGGAGATGCAGGGATCGGTCATATCCTCAAAACAGCTTTAACACTCTAGTTCGGTCGACCGATATCCAAGAGGCGGCGCAAACCGGGATTCTCTAATCAAACCATCTATTTGGCTATCTTTACAACAAAACAAGTAGAGGATCGACTCGTCAGTGAAAAATGTTCTAACCACTAAGCTATATGATCGGTAAACCTATCATCTATACCTCGAATAGAAATCGGCTCCTATTCTTCTTTAGTGAGTCCGGTCGACTGATATTGAAAAGATGGTGCAACCGGTGATCTGTCCGGTAAAATACTTGGTGCAATCCTAAGCTATTATACAAGATATAAAACGACCGGTAAGCTGACCGATCAGATCCAAGATATGGAACCAGTATTGTGATAAAACATATTTAAACTAGGAACGGCTGGAAATTTCCATTTTGGTGCAGTTCAGAATACTTTGGGAATATGCAGAAGGAAGCTTTCAAATATACAGACTGTTATTACCATTTTGATAAAAGTTTGATGATAGACCTTAGGAAGTAGAAGACTGCCAAAAAGTGATCAGATACCTATTTTGGTATAAGTCCAACAACAGTCCCCAAGGAGCAAGTATCTATCAAACCGCTCCAGATGATCAAATCAATAGAAGACAAACCTGCCGACTGATATGCTTCTTGGGAAGTATCAACTGCATTAAATTCCATGCTGTACCCTCTTGACCGACCAATTAGAATCAAGGATCAAAGGTTACCATACAAGTATCCGTTGAATGAGAAATATGACCGTTGTCATATTTCACTATTTAAGAAAAAATTGAAGAACAACAACAAGCGAGATAGAACATACAAATACCAAGAATACCACGACATACAATATACAAGACAATGAGACAACATATTTTAGAACTGAATCAAAGTCTAAACTGTTCTTGTTTACATACTGTACAATGTGCTAAGTGTATTATAATTCCATTCATTCTGTGTAAGAAGTGAGAGTTGTAAGTCAATAACGAGCAGTAAATAAGCCTCGGTTATTTGATGTATTGTAAAGTGTGTTGAATATTCTTAGTGAATATCCTTCTCAACGTTTTAGAAGAAGGAGTGACGTAGGAGTTTTATCTCCGAACATCAATAAATCCTATGTTGTGTTTCTTTTCCATTTCATACTTTTCTATTGCTGTCCAAACCGTGTGTGTGTTGCTTCAAGTTGAAATGAACTATTCCACACTTGAACTCGGTTCAAGAGTTTGTGACAACTTGTGTAGTATTGAGACCGATATTAACTTCTAACAGGGTTAATATCAACCAGCGTGTTGTGTAAGCGTTCACCTAAGGCAGACCCCCAGTCTCCTTCGGCGATCCCGATCCTAACAGTTAGTCACTCGAATGGTGCACTTGAGGCAACCCATTATCTCACGACAAGAGTTGTCGAATCCTCTAACACACATGTCAGATGGTATGATCTTGTCTCGGGATGGCCAAATACATGTGTTGAGAGCGGATCCATTGTCTATTAAGACCATTGGAACATCCTTTCCCTCCATTTGTACATAAATATAGAGGGCTTTATCATGGTTTGATTCGATTGATAGAAGATCCTTGTCTTCAAAGCCGATCATATTATGTTGCGAACTAGTAGATATGATTCCTACTAGTTCTTTAGGGGTGGTGTTGGCATGGACATTTGCCTTATTTAACTCATTGATGACTTCTTTCCTGTACTCGATAGAGTACATGATGATTTCCCAAACATAAATGTTAGCATTCGTCCTTTTTAGTTGACTTAGGAGGCTGTCTCCTAGGTTAAGAGCTTTAAGCTCGATTTCCCTTCTAATCCCTACGGGCGATTGAGATGTGGATGAAACATTGGCCAACGTAGTTTTCATGAAAATGGGTTGAAAATCTGTTCCACCACATATTGTCACGATATCTATCGGGGAGTAGATGTGGACAATCCTTTTTGACTTCCAAAATTCATAAGTTTTACTAGAATAGGTTTTGGACTTCTTTTTGAGCTAGAGATCAATACTGTTTATTTATGGTTCAACATCATGGATCAGGTCTAGTAACGCGTCAATATCAAAGGATGCTTCGTCGGTTGTGAGCATGTTGACTTGATGACCCGATAGAAGATTCTTTGCTTTCTCTGGCTTATCGATCACATTATGATCAATCATGTCCTGGAACATATGTTTGAGGGAGCTAAAACTATGGTAGCATGACCCTTTTTTTGGTGGTAGTCACACAAAGCGTTCTCATACTTTCCCAAGAATGATATGTATGTTCTCGTGGAGAGGGATTTGATGAGATTATTTTCTTGGAGAATCTTCATCAATTGACACAAAGGTATTCCTAGGTCGTGAAAGACTCTAGAAAGTCTTGGTTCCTTTAGGGGTGTGGTTTTGTTAGGGGTGGTTATACCTGCCTTAGGCCGTTGAGGCTTATTTGGGATCATTTTTTGAGGTAATTGCTCTTGCTAGGTAGTGGTTACATGGTGTACTTTTGTTTTTTCTTTTCTCGGGAAATGACTTGTAGGTGGGGTAACTTTGACTACTTTTTCCTTTCTCCCTTCTTTCTTGATGGCGTCATCAAGGTTATTGCCGATTTTTAGTATTTTTTCATATATTGGAAGGTTTTGATAGCGAATCCAACATAATATCATCCGTTAACGCTTTCTAGGATCATTTCGATCTTTCGCTATTCACTCGGGAGGGAATTTATTTCCTCAACGACAAATTTATATGTTTTGATAAACACGGAGAATTTCTCATTTTCTCATTGTTTGATGTTCTTCAACCTCTTTTCTGGTCGTCCGAGATTGAGATGCATTGAGAAGCATTCTATGAATGCTGCAGACAGTTCCTATGTACTCTGTAGATATACTATATTTTCTAGTGATACCAACGTAGAAAACTGTCATTGAGGTACTAGGGGAATAAGTGGAGAACAGTCGGTTCTCCAAGTCGCAATGAGAAATTGTAGAAGTGTATATTTTAAAAAGACTAACGGGTCGTTTTTTCCGATGTACTTGGATATGGCTGGAAGCTTGATGCCTAAAGAAATAACTTCTTGTTCGACAACTTTCATAGCATCTTTCCAATCATAGTGTTCTTCGGTTCTTTTTCCCTTAACATCTTGTTTAGATGGGCTTGCATCTCTACGTGCATGACTTGAACTTGAGCGATTTGACATTCATATTCCGTTAGAGGTGATTGATCTTCCGTTGTAATTTATTTTTCCTGTGATCTTAAGGGTTTGATTATTTCCTCATGTTTTATCCGTGTGGTTAAGTCGATATCCTCTTCGGAGTCCTCGTAGATAAAGATTTCCTCTTAAGCTTGTTGACTAGTAGAACGGGGGTCAATAGGGATGAACTATCCGGAATAGGCAGGGTATGAAATCATGAGGAAGAAGATATGTTTTAGGATGTTGACGAGATTTACCGATTAACTAAAGAAGTTGTGATTAATGTGAGTTGTTCCCTCACATGTTGCAAAGTTGCATTCATTTCCCTGAAAGAGGTGAATGTCATTTTATTGATGTGATACCATGGGAATATTTCCCTGATTTAGTCATTACTTCGTACAAGAGGTCCAAGCGAAGCTTCCTTCATTCTTCAATACTGAAGAGAAGGGGATATGATGTTTTCAGGACATACTGGCAGCAAACGTTTAAGTTTGTCGAGCAACCATATATAGAGAATCAAAGGTCAACCTCTTTTGCTCATAGTGGAAGTTAGGCATGAGTTGTAAAACCCAATAGCATTTCAGCCATAATGATACTTGAGAGGTCTTTGTTTCCCCTACAAATGTGGTATTCTACCTCTAGGATTCTTGAGGAGGGATTAACATTTGCTGGTGTTAAGAAGATGAGCTAGTAGGATCGTCATTGTTGTCATGGATGATCCTAAAGTCAAAAGAATTTTTCCATTCCTTACTTTCATCTTGGTCCATGTTTGAAAGTCGATATATGTCTTTGTGAGGATAGTATAAGATGTTACTTTAGAGTATCCGTACTACTCTTGCAAGAGCTTCCTTAGGGACATTAATTCTACAAATGGTTTCAGATATAGAACATTCTTGTTGTCTATCATTAGAATAGTTTATAATTCTTCTATGGTTGGGCACGTGTGCCTTTCTCCCATGAAGTAGGCCTATTTTATGAGGTTCCACCTTCTTTACATTTCCATCATGACTGTGAAGTTTATCTCGAAGTTTATGAATCTCATGATGGGAATGAGTCCATAGGATCGATAGTTTCACTCGTTTTTATAGAAAGCATCAATCCATGGAACCAACGCGATATCCGTGAACATGGACATCATCTGTGATTGGAAATTCAAAACATTTATAAAAATGCATTTGTTTTGAAAATAAGGAACATGTTTAAGATGCTCACTTAGAATATACATGCATACACATAATACATATATAGTAGTCATATAAGGGTTGTAGTGACGATGTTTTGATTGTCTAGGCACGACAAACAACTAGCTTGATGATAGTATCCATGTTTTATGTTTTAAAGGGAATCATAAGAGAGTATCATTCACCGATAATGGAGTGGGTAAAACCACCGCCATAAAGCAGGGAATATCAACTCAATTGAGAATTTCCCCCACCTCCACAGTGCCTACGTCCTATCGGACGGCTCATCGCCAAAGGGTGGGGTCGATCCCGTGTATTCTAGTTTTTTCCACTCGCAACATCACTCGTTTTATAACAAGTTGTCTTTTCTTATTTATAATCTTTGCACATAAGTGTAGAAGTACCGATCCCGGTCGTCTACTTCTTTACAAGCAAGATAAGAGTGATGTACCCTTTAAATATAAAGGCTTTTAAATAGGGTAAAACCTATGCCTCTTTTAGGTGTTGTACCTTTCGAGACAAGCCTATTAAGTTGAAAATGTGATACAAACGTTTCGAAAACCAAGTTTATATTTTCGAGTTAAACATTTAATCCCTAGTAAAGTCGCTAGAAAGTTGTAACCCCCATAAAATCTATTTTCCGGAAAAGCTCGAGGTTCGAGAAATTTGTTTATGTGTAAGGAATCTTCTTTTAAAATAAAACATTATTTTTAAAAGATTTTTAAATGATCCTGACAACTTTTGAAATTATTTAAAAATAATTAATTTGGGATTCAATTTTAAATAATCCAGGGATTTGCGAAAATCAAACTACAATTTGAGTATTTAGAAATCCATTGTTTAAATTAATTAGAAATAATTAATTTAAAGGATTATTCATTTAAAACAAAGTCGCCAATTGGTTTTAAAAATCAATAAAAATGACATATGTGTACAAACGTATTAGCTAAAGTTTATTTTAGTTCATAGTTTGGTGATACTCGAGAAAGGGCTTCCGCGCTTCATCCTCTGTATCCGTTTAAAAAACAGTCTCTACTTATAAATTTTAGCTTTTAAAAATCGATTGTATAATGTTTTATTTTTAACGATTATTCTTCCGGCCTTAAGCATGCATAAAGTTTGTACATTATTTAATGAATTGTAGGACAATTATTTAAATGCTGCTACCTGTTACTGATGATAACTTTGGTGTATCCGAAGAAAATTAGTCATTTAAAGGCATTAGGGTTTAAACATAAATTCCAAACATGCCTTTATCAAAATATTTTTTTTTGTGAAAAAACATCCTAAAAATATTTTGAAAACATTTTCTATTTTTTCGAAATTTTTTAAAAATGGTTTGAGGTTCCAAAATTAAAAAATTATTTTAGAATTTCGAAAAGGGAACCAAATAGGCTTTAAGTTTGGTGTCTTAGGACTTGTGTTCGTTTTTATCGATCGTGGTCCAGGACCTTCAGTCGGACCCACTAATCTGGGCTAAGAAGCCTTTATCGAGGTGTTAAGCACTCTCGGTCCTTGGCTGAGATTATTGGTCGGGGTGTAAAAACGACTGGTCATGGGTTAGGTCAGGGCTAACTTTATCAGTCCTAGGTTTAGGAATTCTCGGTCGGGGTCGAGATTCCTCGGCCCTAGATTTGACCTCTCAGTTATACCTCTTTGTCATGGGTGGAAGCCATCGGTTCTAGGATCGAGAATTCTCGGTCGAGGTCGATAGTCCTCAGTCCTAGATTTGACCTCTCGGTCGAACCTTTCGGTCGGACCTCTCGGTCCTGGGTGGAAGCCATCATTCATAGGTTCAAGAGTTCTAGATGTTAGGTCTAACATCTTGGTGGGATGTAAAAATCCCCGGTAGGACCTCTCGGTCCTAGCTGAAGAACATTGTCGGACCTCTAGGTCCTTGATGAAGAACATCGGTTGGACCTCTCAGTCATGGCTAACAAGCCTCGGTCGGACCTGTCAGTCCTAAGTTAGGTTTTCTTGGTCAGACCTCTCAATACTCGGTCTGACCTACTAGTCCTCAAGAACATATCAAAATTGTAGTTTTTTCAACTTTGATGGAGGCTTAAATTTTTGATTCAAGGGCCTGGGTAGCTTCACAAAGCTCCCAAGAACATTTAGAATATAACCCCAAGGTATCGATCGACCTGGTTGATGATCAATTTCTTCAAAATAGTTTATAACCAAAAATTGGGTTTTTGATTTTAAAGTTGTTTTGAAGTATAAGGAGTTAGCCAATAGCTTTCTTATATTTCATATACTTGATTGATACCAACATAAGAACACTAGCTGTTCTTTTGGACTAATTCAAGAACTCAAAAATTTCAATTATTTTGAAAATTTTGATTTTGATCGAATATGATCGGGATAGATCAAACATGATCTAAATAGTTGCCAACATTATTACAATCATGTTGGGAAGATTTTTGGGCTGTGATCCATAAGAATTAGCCCAAGAATAACAAACCCATTTTTTTAATTTTTTAAATTAAATTTTGGGTTTTTCTTTTTAAGACCGATTGATCGGTTCTAACTTTCACAGAAATCTCATAAATTATTATAAGATCGATTTCCAATCATCAAATTAAAGAACCAAACAACATACAAGCTTATGAAAACTAAATTATAAAAATTTCAATTTTAAACCAGAAGAATGAATTAAAGGATGATTGGAAGCTTACCAAGTATTAGAGAACACTCCTTAGACGTTATGGAAACTTTTAGGATGCATGGATCCAAACTTTAGAGCCTTATACAAAATTTTCGAAAAATCCAAAGCTTTGAGCTTCAATGGAGGATTTTCAAAATTCTTTGATTTAGGGCTTGAGATGTTATCTCTTGGATTCAGAAATATTGAGGGAAGCTATTTATAACTGTCCAAGGTCGGTTGATCCATCCAAGTGGATTGAATTAGTCAAAAGTCATTAATGACGTTTTGGCTATTCTTGGATAAACTTGATGATATATGTATTGATTGTGCCTATAGATGTAGGAGAAATTTTCATTGTGGTAAAGTGACCATTTTACCTTTTGAACGGAGTCAATCCGTCCAAAAACGACAAAATTCCATCTTTGAAAAATCAAAGATGGTTGCGGATGGTTATCCATCCGGAGTCGCGATAGAGGAGTTAATCGACGAACGAAACAATGTCGTTTCGAGGGAAAACGCGGACGCAGAGCATTCTGTCTAGGCGCCATTGCGTTTTAGCATTTTAGGCTAACGACATTAAGGCGCGCGTTAGTCAATTTTTTGCATTCTGCATCCCAGTCACGCGTGTCTCTAGGTATAACGGGCTACACGGGCACTTCCTAGGCGTTTGATGAAAATCCAATGTCCATCCAAAGGCTTTGGTTCTGGCTGCAAAAAAAATTTTGTAACGACTACACCCGATTACATATTTAATTTTTTTAAACTTTAAGGAATTGTTTGAAATTTATTTTTTTTCACCATTTTGACTTTAATTTTGATCTTTTTAAATACACAAAATATTAAAATAAATATGGCAAATATTTTGTTAATTTTATTGTTATTGTATATTTTAGGGTTAAATAAATAAATTTTCGGATGAAATGGGTACCTCATTTCATCCTAAATTATTTATTTCAATCCTTGATTTTTTTCTTCTAAAATTATTTGAAGATAAAATGAATACAACATTTATCCCAAATAATTTTATTTATTTTTGTTTTGGCCATTTCTCGCAATTAATTAGCTTTTAATTATCATAATAATTAATCTAATTAATTGTTTAATTTGATTTTTGATCTTGAGCTTAATTATTTTATTTTTATTTATTCGAAAATAAATCAAAATAGTTATTTTAATATTATAAATTGAGTATGTAAATTTTTAATGCTTACAATATTAACTAGAGTTTCTTTTTGGTTCATAGTTTGATGATACTCGGGAAATGACTTTTGCGCTTCATCCTCCATACCCGTATTATAAACGGTCTATACTTATAAATTTGGCTAATGAAAATCGGTTATATAACGTTTTATGTTAACCAATTATGCTTCTAGTCCTAAGCATGCATAAGGTTTGTGCGTTATTTAAAGAATTGTAACAACAATTATTTAAATGCTGGTACCTATTACTGATGATAACTTAGGGAGGAAAGTACATGAAGAACATCAGTTTAAAAGGCATTAAGTTTTAAAAATAAATCCTAAACAAGCGTTTTTCAAAATATTATTTTGTGAAAATAACTTCAAAATATTTTAAAGTCATTTTCTAATTTTTTGGGATTTTTAAAAAATGTTTTGAGGTTCCAATATTAAAAATAAACAAATTAAAGTTTGGAAATGGGAACCAAATAGGCCTTAGGATCGGTGTCCTAGGTCCTGGGTTCGTTTTATCGGTCAAGGGCAAAGAGTTCTCGGTCCTAGGTTAGGAGCCTCTCGGTCAGGGCTCAGGATTATCGGTCAAACCTCTCAGTCCTGGATGAAAAACCTCGGTCTGGGTGCTAAGGACTCTCGGTTCCAGGTGGAAGTCATCAGTCTTGGGTTTGTGAGTTCTCGGTTGGGTGTGAGACTACTTTGTCCTTGGTTTGAATTCTCGGTCGGATGTAAAAATCCTTGGTCGGACCTTTCGTTCCTAGTTGAAGGACCTCTCAGTCCTTAATGAAGAACAATGGTTGGACGTCTTGGTCCTAGTTGAAGATCCTCAGTCGAACATTTTAGTCATAGGTTAATTTTTTCGGTCCGACCTACCAGTCCTCAAGAATATCAAAATTACAGTGTTTGCAATTTTGATGGAGTTTGGATTCTTCGATCCTAGGGCTAGGTGTTTTCATAAAGCTCCTAGAAACATTTAGAAAATCACCCCAAGGTATAAATCAAACTAGGTGATGATCAACTTATTCAAAACAGTTTGTAGCCAAAAATCGGGTTTTGGTTTTAAAGATGTTTTGAAGTGTAAGGAGCTAGCAAATAGTTTCCTTAAACTTCATATACTTGATTGATACCAAAATAAGAACACTAGCTATTCGTTTGGACCAGATCAAGAACTCAAAATTTTCAATTATTTTGAAAAATTTAATTTTGATCAAACATGATTGAGATGGATAAAACATAATCCAAATAGTTTCCCAACATCATTAAAAACATGTTGGGATGTTTTCTAGATAGTTGTTATTGAGGATTAACCAAAGAATAGTAAACTCTAATTTTTTGATTTTTAAAATTCAAATTTTGATTTTTAAAATTCAAATGTTTAAGGTTGAATAATTGATTCTAACATAAATAGAAAACTTGGAAATAATCCTATGATCGATTTCCAATCCAAAAATCTAACAACCAGACAATATACAAACTTATAAAAATAGAAATATAAAAATTTCAATTTCAAATTGGAAGTATGAATTACAAGATAATTGGAAGCCTACATGGGATTTGAGAACACTACTTATAACTTAGGGAAACTTTCGAGATTCCTGGATCCAAGCGTTAGAGCTTTATGCAAAGATTTCGAAAAATCCAAAAGTTTGAAGTTTTAATGGTGGATTTTAAATTTCTTTTGATTTGAAGCTAGACAATGAATCTCTTGGCTTTAGAAGTGTTGATGGAGGCTATTTATAGCATTCCTAAGTCAGTGGAGGCTTCAAGTGGATCGAATCATCCAAAAAAATTAATGCCATTTTGGTTGTTCTTGAATCAACTTGCTAGAATAGGCAAGATCATACTTATTAATGTAGGGGAAATGATCACCGAAGTAGGGTGATCATTTCACCTTTTGAATAGTGTCAATCCGTGTAGATACGACAAAATTCCATGACGATTGGAGGACGAAACGACGCCATTTTATGTGTAAATGCGGACACAAATCATTCCGTCCGCATTTTTTAGCCTTCCGTCGCGATCCTTGCGTTTTGTTAACGTTCAACAACTAATTAGCGTTACCTGATCGGGTGTAGCGCGACGCGTGCGTTCCCTCCTTTCCAGCGGACAACACAGGCAGAGTGTGAGCGTTGGATGAAATCCAGCGGAGTTCTGGTCCTTGCTGCAGCCGATTTTTATAATTTCGGCCACACCGTATTATTAATTTAATATCATTTTAAAACCATAAGAGTTTGTTTGAAATTGATTTTTATTTCAACCTTTTTGCTTTAATTTTTATCTTTTTAAATACACAAAATATTAAAATAAAGATGACAAATATTTTTCTAAATTATTTTGTTTTTCTTTTATATATTTTAGGGTTAAATAAATAATTTTTGGGATTGAAATGTGTACCTTATTTCATCTAAATTATTTATTTTAATCCCTTAATTTTTTTTAAAATTATTTTAAAATAAAATGAGTAAACATTTATCCCAAATAATTTATTTTTTATTTTGATAATTTTTCTTAATTAATTTGATTTGAATTATCCTAATAATTAATCTAATTAATTATTTTAATTAGGTTTTGACTTTCGAGTTAATTATTTTGATTTTATTTATTCGAAAATAAGTAAAAATAATGATTTTAATTTTATAATTTAGATAGGTAAATTTTTAGTGATTACATTAACTAATTTATATATATATATATATATAATGATTTAAGATATATTTTTTTTTCTTTTCAAATGAGGTAGGTGCTATTCGAAGGTGCTGTATAAGGGTGCGGTATAATATATCATTAATATATATATATAAGTAATTGCTTGCATATTTTTGATAGATAAAATGAATCATTTAAATATAAACAAACACATATTTACGAGTATATATAAAAAACTTCATTAAAAATGTGTTAGAAGTCATTATTTTCAATTATATTTTATATTATTTTTCAATAAATAATTATATATCAATAATTATAGTTTAAATAATTATAATTTAGTTGTATTAATTATTTTATACTATAAAAAATTATATATTAAATATTTTTTTAAACTATGGAGAGATGGCACGACATATATATATATATATAAATTAACTGGTTTGTGTATAACTTATAAGTTATATTAATTATTTTATATAATATATATTATTTTTTTTAACTATGTAGAGATAGCACGATACCCCACATTCTACGATCATCCTCTGTTTTTATTCAAAGAATTTTTAGTAAGGACACCGATTTGGTCTTTTAAAAGAACTCTTTCCACTATGATACTCTTATATATATTAGATCAATATATATATATATATATATATATATATATATATATATATATATATATATATATTTATTAAATTGATCTTTAAATATTTTTTTATTTAAATTTAAAATATTTTTTTACTTCTCTTTCTATATGTATTAGATATAACATTATCTTAACTATTTTATCTTAATTGTTTTTTAAAATTTATATTTTTATTCTTAACTATAACTTTTTTTAATTAATAATTATATATATATATATATAATTATATATAATTATATATATATAAATATATATTCTATTTGGATTAATTATTTTAAAATAAATAATTATATATTAAATTTTAAAAATACTTTAATTTTATTCTTTAATTAAATTTCAAATAATTATTAAAAAATAATATTTTAAAAAAAAGCTTATTTAGACATATATATATACTTGTAAAACTAAACTAATAAAAGATCATCTAAACATACTTATTATATAAAATTGGCTCATTTAGTCTCGGATAATAAATAAAATTAATTTTAAATTTATATATTTATTAATTAAATATTAATATATTTTCTTTCTTCTTTTTTCCCATTAATTAATCAACTTTCTCCTTTTATATTTTTCATAATTTTATTATTATTCCTATATATATATAATTATTAATTATTTTAACTTTATATTTCTTTTTATTTTTTAGAATAACATTAATTATTAATTATTAATTATTTAGTCTTAATAAATGAATATAACAATGACTTATCCCTTCAACACAAAAATAAATTAATTAATAATCAAGAATTGAATAATAATAGAACTCATTCATTAAACAAAAAAATAGTAATAATTAAATATTAAAAAAAATAATATTCATTATTACTTCACAAAAATATTACAGTGGAATAAAATTTATAAAGAAGTTGTTAAAATTTCTGTAAAAATGAGAATTTGAGGACAAAGAGAAATAAAAATGGATAAATAAGAAATGTGAAATACAAGAAATAAAAACTAAATTAAAAATAATAAAATTTTTTAGAAATAAGATAGATTTTGATATTTTAATTAATGAAAAAGAATGAGAGAGAAAACATATTAATATTTAATTAATAAATATATAAATTAAAAATTAACTTTGTTTATTAACATAGGCTAAATGAGTCTATTTTTGATAATACATATATTTAAATTTAAATGATATTTTATTAGTTTATACGTCTATACGAGTACATACGATCTAAGTTAGTTTTTTTTCTTATATTTTATATATATTCTCTAAATATCTATTATTTATATAATTAACTTTTTTATTTATTCTATTTTTTATTTTTTATTCATTACAAATATATATTAAATTTTAAAAATATTTTCACTTTACTATCTAACTAAATTTTTAAATAATTTATTAAAAATTATATATATATATATATTCTCTTTATATATCTATTATTTATATAATTAACTTTTTTATTTGTTATTCATTAATAATAATTAAATATATATAGATACATAAATTTATAAATTGAATTAAACCATCAGAAGTGGTCAAGTGGTCAAATAGTTAAATGTAATACATTTCAAACTTGAGAACATAGTTCAAGTCTAACATTGTGCAAGTTTGAATTTGAGATAAGAGAAAGGATAATTTCTAATTTATGTATTTGGTAAGGTAAAGTTCTTCACGAGTATGATGTTTCTTTAATTAAGTACATTTTTATCATCTTTTAATGTAACATTTTATGCATATTTTACTATTAGTTTGACAAATGTGTATGATAATTTTAAATGATCAATTAGAAGATTAGAAAATTAATATTATAAATACATTTAAAATAAGATAAAATATTTATTTATATACTATAAATTTTGACATATTTACCTTCTCTAACAAAATAATATAGTTTTAATTTATCTGTATTTTTCAGTTTGTTTTACTAACATTATTCAATTATATGATTTATTTTTCTATTTTATTTGTTAATTTAATTAAATATTTTTTTTAAATATGTGTTCTTGATCATTAATTTTAAACTGAAAATATATCTTTTAAAATTATTATATAAAGTATAAATATTTTTCCCATTAAAATTATAATTATATGATTAATCGTTACAATGCAATACAACTATGCTACTTAACATAAAGTCTCTTTAACTAAATTATCTCATCCCAATACTATAAACATAATTAAATATATGAAATCATTAATATATTATTTATTAGTTATATTTTATAAGTGTTTTAAGTTTATTTTTTTATAATAATATAGATTTTCAATATATTATAATATATGTATTATATTAAAATTTATTTTTATATAATTTTATTACATATATTTTAGATAATATAGTATAAACGCTGCCCTGTGAGAATTCTCTGAAACCGAACGGGACAAAAATGAGTAAAAAATTCTCAAGTAAAAATAGTACGGAATGATAAATATATTTTCCACCCTAACCGTCCATTGCCAATATATATTTGTTGTAACATTATTTTTTAATTTTCTAATTATAATTAATATTAATATTAATTTAATAAATAATATTTAATATATATTTTGATTAAATTCATCGTAAATTCACATTAAATGAATTGTAAATTTCATTTGATTTTATTTATCTATATTTTATTTCTATTCTTTATAAAATTAGTTTAATTTCAACTGTTTTACAATGAAATTTAAATTAAGTAGTGAATATATCTATATATTTCTCTCCTCCGTACTAATAGATTCATAAAGTTTTATTTGAAATTCTTGACTTACTGAACATGCAATCTTGGTTTGTTATATATAGTTTCAATATTTCATTACATGATTACAAATAAATTAAAATTAATATTGGTTTGGAAAATGACCCCTTTATGAGAAATGATCCAGGCCTGATAAAGTTTACAAAAATGACATTTTTGGACGAAAATACTCCTTCACGTCACTCTGTGAAATGTCCGGAACACCCTTAATATTTATTTCAATTTCCCCTATTTTTTAACATTTCTTTCTTCCTCGTTCTCTCTCTTCTCGGTCTTCTCCTCCTCTCTAAACCCTAAGTGGCAAATGACGAACAAAATGACACACAACGGTGAAGACAACCATGAGAGATGGAGGCGATGGAGTCTTTGGTGCTCATTTCAGACACAACGACAAACAACCTTGAGCACAAATTGATTTCTGCGCATGGAATTTAACAAGGATGGAGACAGTGACTAGTATACTTCCGTTCTGAAAAACATTGTTGTTTGTTTCTTGATATCATTGGTAGAGTTGTTTGTTTACTGAGCATAATTGTTTTTTAGTGATAGCATTGACATACTTTGGTCGGTCGCTAACCGACCAACCGTTCTGAAATATATTGTTGTTTGTTTCCTGAGCATAATTGTGTTTTATTGATAGCATCGGTCGCGTGACGCAATCGCGTAATGCGACCGACCAACTGTTCTGAAATATATTGTTGTTTGTTTCATGATAACAATGGTATACTATTATTGAGTGATTTTGTTTCTTGATAACATTGATATATTGTTTGTTTCTTGAGCATTGGTACAGTTGTTTGTTTATTGATAGCATTGGTATAGTTATCCATTCAATGTTTTTAATTGCAGTTGAAGTATTTGTTTTGTATAATGGAGTGTGGAAAATTGTTGATGGTGTTAGGTCTTTTGATGCAAATTCATACAAAACTTTGGATTTACCCTAAAATACTTCATTTTCTGAATTAGTTGATATCTCTATGATACTCTTAACTAGCACATATTTACATATGATTTAGTGCTTCAAGTCAAGTATAATATTTCGGGTATGCAAAATCCTCACCATATTGTTATTGATCAAGATAAGGATGTGTGCACCTATTTATCACGGTTGATTTCGAGTCGCACTGTGTCACCACTATGTGTCTCTATAGTAGAGAAGTCACCACCTACTCAAGAAAAGATACCACTACTTATGTACCCAACTCAAGAAAGTATACTACCACTACATACTAACCCAACTCAAAAAAGTATACCAAGAGTTGTTCCTCATATATTTTAGCAAGATATATTTGAAAGTCAAAATGAAGTAGGAGAAGAAAACTCATCTTTGTGTCATAATGAAGGGGTTAGTGACTGGTTTACTACTACTAGTGTTGCACCAACAATTGCACCCACGCTTGATCAATCATCAATACCTACGCCTCAACTATCATCAATTCCTAAGACTAAGCGATAGTTGATACCTACACCTTCAATAGAGAGATCATCAATACCTATGATAAACCGATCATCAATACCTACGATAGACCGATCATCAATACCTATGACATACCAATCACTTGGGATGATATTAAGTAGCGAAATTGTATTGGAAGTTGGTGCGTTATTTGAGAATAAAAAAGAACTTCAACTGAGGTTATATAAATATGAGATGACTAATCATTTTGAATTCAAAGTGAACAAGTCAAGAAAACAACTTTGATATTTGAAATGTGTGGATGAGAAATGCAAGTGGAGATTGCGTACTGTGAAAGGTAAATTCTTGGAGATGTTTAAGATTCGGAAATTTGACCAACATCACGCATGCTCAATTTTGACGAGGCAAGAGAAAAAATGCAAACACCATCATAGGTTATTGGAGAGTGTATGAATAGTAAGTACATGGACTATCACTATGACCACATGTCTAAAAAAATAATTGAAGACATGCAAACAAGTTATGAGATAATTATGGCTTTTAATAAGGCTTGAAGGTCCAAAGAAAATACCTTAATGGCGGTGCAAGGAATTTTAGAGGATTCTATGGTAATTGCCATCATACCTATACATGTTGGAGAATAATAATTTGGGTACCATAACAGACATCCAGACAGATGACCTCGACCATTTCAGGTATATGTTCATGTCCCTAGGCATCTCAATTAGGGGTTTCAAAACCTGTTGCTGTCCTGTATTGTGCGTTGATGCCAGTTTTCTTAAGCACAAGGTTGAAAGTCAGCAATTGGTGGCCATAATTTTGGATGGGAATGAGCAACTATATCTTATTGCATTCGGCGTCGTTGATTTAGAGAATAATAACTTTTAGACTTATTTCATGCAAAACTTAGAGATGAAATTGGATTAGTCGATGATATTGTCTTCGTATCCGATAGACACCCAAACATCGCCAATTCCTTGTCTACAGTTTTTCCAGAAGCATACCACTGTGCGTGTACATATCACATAAAGATGAATATTATGGCCAAATTCAAAACTGAAAACTACCACACGGAGTTTGATTTGGCTTCTCATGCGTACACAGTCTCCAACTTTAATCATCATTTTGACAAGATCAGGGTTAAAGACTAAAGGATTGCTGCCTATTTGGAAGAAATGGGTTCTAGTGATGGAGTTGAGTCATTTTTCCCAGTAAGTGATACAATCAACTCACAAGAAATTACACCGAGAGATTTAATAGTTAGAGAAGGGATACCAAAAAGTATCCCATAATAACATTAACTGACTATTTAAGATACACAATACAACAATGGTTTCATAATAGAAGAGAAAAAACGTCCAATCACAAAGAACATTTATCTCCAAATTATGAAAAGTTAATACGTGAGCAATTCGAGAATGCCCGATTCTATTACGTTTCCTCTCTTAACCGATTCGAGTTTTATGTGCATGACAGTGAGTCCCATTTTAAAGTCAATTTCACAGAAATGAATTGCAGTTGTGGGGTATTTGAAGTAACCGATCTTCCTTGTATGCATGCCATGACTGTTGCATGTTACCGGAATTTGGTTCCCTATGACTTCTGCTCAAGGTATTACTCAACTCACATGTTGAATCTATCTAAAAAATTTCTCACATGTTGAATCATTCTATTTTCATATTGCTCACAGGTATTACTCAATTGAGTCGTGGTTGAATGCATATGCAGAGACATGTTATCTTGTTTGTGATGAAGACGATTGGGATATTCCCGAAATTATCAAACAACGCGTGTGCCTAAAACCACCTGTTAAAGTTAAGAAACAGAGGACAATAACAAAGCGTAGGTCATCCCAAGTTGAGGTCCGTAAGGTCCGGAGACGATGCACCTCATGTGGTGGTCAAGGTCATAACATGGAAGCATTCAAAACAATGATGCCTACACCATCTACTTCCAAAGAATCATCATCTTAGAAGTATGAGTCATTATCTCAGTAGTATGAGCCTTTATCTTGAACTTAAATTTGTGATTTGATATTATGACTATTGATTAATTCTTTATTCTTCCATTGATTGAGAATACATTTATTCATTATTATTCTTTGATAATGAAGATTGAGTTTATCCTGATTTAGAGATAGAGATGGTAAATGAATGCATTGAGGAGTGTTAATTAATATTGTAACATGTATGATGTATGGTAAACCATTTTGTGTGTGTGTTTGTGGGGATGGTAGTTATTAGGGAAAGTTAAAGTTAAAATTAAAGTTATGTTAAAGTTATGTTACACTTCTTTTCCTTTACACTTCTTTTCTTTATAAATAGATGTAAATATTATGGATGGAGATGTGTGAAATCTATTACACATACACAAAATGAAGGTTTTACATTGAAAGTATCTTCTAGACTGAATTGCAAGCAAGAATGAATACTTAACATTGGAATTATACTCAATTCAGTATCCTTCCTTACTACAATTCAGTCTTGAAGTGACTCAAAGCCGTACAATCACAATTCAGTCTTGATGTGTAGTCGCGTAACGAGCATACCATACAATATACTTTATTATTGTGCAATTTGTTGTTGAATTGGTTTATTAATTTATGTTTCAAAGTATGACTTTCGCTTCACGCTCGGTCGCTTCGCGCTCGGTCGCTTCGCGCTCGGTCGCTTCGCGCTCGGTCGCTTCACGCTCGGTCTCTTTACATACGGTCGCTTCACGCTCGGTCGCTTCATGCTCGGTCGCTTCACCCTCGGTCACTTCACGCTCGGTCGCTTGACGCTCGGTCGCTTGACGCTAGGTCGCTTGACGATCGGTCGCTTGACGCTCGGTCGCTTCACGCTCGGTCGCTTCACGCTCGGTCGCTTGACGCTTGGTTGCTTGCCGCTCGGTCGCTTCACGCTCGGTCGCTTCACGCTCGGTCGCTTCACGCTCGGTCGCTTCACGCTCGGTCGCTTCACGCTCGGTCGCTTCACGCTCGGTCGCTTCACGCTCGGTCGCTTCACGCTCGGTCGCTTCACGCTCGGTCGCTTCACGCTCGGTCGCTTCACGCTCGGCCTCTTCACGCTCAGTCGCTTCGTGCTCGGTCGATTGCTTCACGCTTGGTCTTTTCACGCTCGATCGCTTTTTATGTACATTTTTATGTGATTATGTTTCAAAGTATGACTTTCACGTCACGCGACCGACAACCTTATATGATAAACCAAACATAATAAACATAACAAAAGATGTGCATTGTGTTGTTGATTTGGTTTATTAATGATGTATTATGTGACTTCATAAAGGATAAAGAATATTAATATTACATCAAAAATAAGTGTTAGCATTACATCACCTATGGGATTACAGAATAAAGAATAAAGGTTCACTTCTTTCTCCAAAAATATTAACATTACATTACCTATGGTTCCAAAATTTGGTGGGAAAGCCTGAATGTCCACTTCTTTCTCCAAAATAACATGTTTTTGAGGTGACAAGTGATACATCTTGGTCAGAAATTAGGTACTCTAGATACATAAGTAGAAAGACACCATAGTCCCCACTTTTCGCTGCTTTGGGGACTTCTGGGTGTGGATGTCGTGTATATTTTACGACGTCCAAGCTAAACAGAGGATACATGCTTTCTTTAGGAGGAGACGTCGCCTTATCAATTACATATGGAAACATTTCACAAATTGGTTGCATGAATGTATCCATTTCCTTATAAATTAATGAATTACAATCATAAACTGTTAGGATCGGGATCGCCGAAGGAGACTGGGGATCTCGCTAGGGTGAACGCTTACACACACGCTAGTTGATACTAACTTGGTTAAAAGTTAATATCGGTTTCTATTCTACGTAAACCGTAACAAACTCTTGAACCGAGTTCAAGTGCGGAAATGTTTGTTTCGATTTTAAGCAACGAATAATCAGTTTGGAAGATGCATAAAGAAAAGAACACAAGACACAAAGAATTTTATGGATGTTCGGAGCAAATTCTCCTATATCACCCCTTCTTCTTGACCTCAAGAAGGATACTCTTCTACAACTTTGAGAAGAGTATTCACTAGAAGATTTAGTTAAATACAACACACTTGTACACAACCCAATCGAACAACCATGACTTAGTTGTTGCCTGCTTTCGAACTCCTAGTACATACACAACTTATTTATAGACACTCTATCAACTTACAAAAGAACTCACAATATAGAAAGTAATACACTAATTTTCGGTATAAAAACACTCTCTCATAGAAAATATGCTAAGACAAGGAGCTTGTAGAGAGTTTTTATTAACAAGAGAACTTAGATTGTCTTCAAGGTTCTGCTTCTCTGTTCTTCAAGTCTCTTCCTTTTCAGTTCTTCCTTTAATCTTCTTATATATCCAAAGCATACAACAACGGTCATATTTTCTCCGACAGACATGTTGACTTCAAATGATACTAGTCCTCTTTTGATTGGTGAAACTTCAGAATTGGTATAGTAGAGAAGATCTTCTTTGATCTTGTTTGTTATGTCTTCTAATTGATCATTCTGAAGTAGACTGACAGACATGTTCTCCCAAGAAGACTTCATTGGACTTGCACTAAAATGACAACAAATAAGTCTGAGGATAAAAGGCTGCTTTTTCCAGACTGCTTATAACGGAATCTTAATTTGGAGCTAAGAATACTGAAGTCATTTAATACCAGAGTACGCTATTAAATGCTAAATATATTTAATACCGGAGGCCTCATTAAATGTTGAAGAAATTTAATTACTAGAGCCTTATATAATGCCGAATGCATGCCTCATTTAATACCGATGTATTAAATACCGATCTCCAATACCAGACCGATCTCCACTACTGGAACATTAAACAAAAAACCGATCTCCACTACCGGAACATTAAATACCAAACCGATCTCCACTACCGGAACATTAAATAACGAACCGATCTCTACTACCGAACCAGTTGCGCCGCCTTTTTAAAACCGATTTCACTACCGAACCGGTCGGACTACCAATCTCGCCTTCATGTAAATTTCGGTATTTTTCTCAGCTTCCCTGAAATAACAAAACTCTAATTATTATTTGCAGTTGGTAAGATTCAATCACTGGTCACCTGTGTGAAAGGCAGGAGTGCTTACCACTGCACTACAACATCTTGTTATTATCTTTAAAACAATTAATATACTTGATATGACTTAGTAGTTGTATATAGTTTAACTTATATATTTAATTGAACTTAGTTTTATCCATTCATTATTAAAACTTTTCATAAATTCTAACATTTATTTCTAACAATTTCTCTCTTTTTGATTATTTAAAATAAATATTCAAAACCTTGTAATCGTTGGCCACTTATATTAAGTTAATTTCTATCCATTTCTCCCTTTTTGATTGTTTTATCTTAAAACTATCAAAACCAATCAAGTTTATAATTAAAACAATTTAGGCAATATTATAATTTAACAATCCTAAAATATTTCTAAAGTAAGAAGACTTAGACTCGAGAAGTGGCTTCGTGAGGATGTTAGCCACTTCAGACTGTTGATTGTCATATGCCATGTCCATCAACGACCGATTGTCCAGATGCAAAGCTGACTCTTCCAAGCTTCCATCTTGCTTTATCTGTATTCATAGACAAAAACAAATATGGTACCCATTTTTCTTTAGGTCGGTGATGAATTAGTCACTTAGGAATCCATATTTTGATTATTTTGATGGACTTCCCGTTTGTGTGTATAGTGTATTTGGCAGATTGCTCTCTACCTGCTGATGATTCTTTAAATGATGATTTTCGGTAAATATCTCTTGACTTTCTGTCAAGTTTTTCTTTTCCATACAAACTGGCTGTCCTTCTCTCAGGTTTTAGCCAACTTGAAGTTAGATTTACATAAATCATCTCATCCTTTGAAGTCAAATCATTGCAACTTGTAATTTCTTCCTTGAGCTTTTCATTCTTAGATGAGATCTCACTTATTTTACTTTTCAAGACATCATTTTCATTGTTTTGAAAGAAAGATCTTGTACTGTCAGATTTGAAATCACACACCTCAATGTCGCTTGCCATGAAACAGTTGACAGCTCCTTCATCACTTTCACTTGATGAGCTGTCGCTAGATGACCTCTCAAAAAGTTGAGTCAGCTCCTCTCATATTTCTTTAGCAGTGGAGAATGACTTTATTTTTCTGAACATATCCTCGTCCAGCGTCAAATATAGATTGTATTTAGCCATGTTGTCGAGGCTCGCTATCCTCCTCTCTTTAGTTGTCAACTTACTTCTTTCTTTTTCGATTTTCATCAGGCCGTCGGCGATGACATACCACATGTCATCATCAAGAGCAGCCAAATGTTCCTGCATTCTAATATTCCATTCATCATAGTCTTCATCTGTAAGCATAAGAATTATGTTTAACAAAGACATTATTCGAAAAATTGACGTTGCTTGAGAATAAAATTCCTCGCTCTGATACCACTTGTTAGGATCGGGATCGCCGGAGGAGATTGGGGGTCTCTCTAGGGTGAACGCTTACACACACGCCTGTTGATACTAACTCGGTTAGAATTTAATATCGGTTTCTATTCTACGCAAACCGTCACAAACTCTTGAACCGAGTTCAAGTGCGGAAATGTTTGTTTCAATTTGAAGCAACGGATACTCAGTTTGGAAGATACAGAAAGAAAAGAACACAAGACACAAAGAATTTTATGGATGTTCGGCGCAAACTCTCCTACGTCACCCCTTCTTCTAGACCTCAAGAAGGATACTCTTCTCAACTTTGAGAAGAGTATTCACTAAAAGATTTGGTTAAATACAACACACTTGTACACAACCCAGTCGAACAGCCAAAACTTAGTTGCTTCCTTCTTTCGAACTCCTAGCACACACATCACTTGTTGATAGACACTCTTTCAACTTACAAAAGAACTCACAATATAGAAAGTGATACACTGATTTTCGCTATAAAAACACTCTCTCATAGAAAGTATGCTAAGACAAGAGCTTGTAGAGAGTTTTTATTAACAAGAGAGCTCAGATTGTCTTAAAGGTTCTACTTCTCTGTTCTTCAAGTCTCTTCCTTTAAACTTCTTATATATCCAAAGCATACAACAACAATCATATTTTCTCTAACGGACATGTTGACTTCAAATGATACTAGTCCTCTTTTGATTGGTGGAACTTCAGAATTGGTACAGCCGAGAAGATTTTCTTTGATCTTGTCTGTTCTGTCTTCTAATTGATCAGTCTGAAGTAGGCTGGCAGACATCTGCTCCCAAGAAGACTTCATTAGACTTGCACTAAAATGAAAACAAATTAGTCTGAGGATATAAAGGCTACTTCGCCAGACTACTTATAACGAAAGCTTAATTTTGTGCTGAGAATACTGAAGCCAGTTAATACCAGAGTACCCTATTAAATGTTGAATATATTTAATACTAGAGGCCTCATATAATGCCGAATGCATTTAATACCGGAGCCTCATTTAATACCGAAGTATTAAATACCGATCTCATTAAATAACCGGACCGATCTCCACCATAACCGGAACATTAAATACCGGACCGATCTCCACCATAACCTGAACATTAAATATCAGACCGATCTCCACTACCGGAATATTAAATATCAGACCGATCTCCACTACTGAAACATTAAATATCGGACCGATCTTGTCTAATTACGTATCCCTTCAGATCGCGTTTGAAGGAGTTAGACTTCATCTAACTATGCTTCCCTTCAGACTTCGTTTGAAGGAGTTAGACCTCGTCTAACTACGTAAGACGTCTAATATAGCTTGCGTTAGACCGCGTCTAATGTAGTGTTGTCTTATATTTGTTCCATCACAAAACAAATAGACCACTCATCTTTATTCACAACTAAGTTTAACATAGATCATCAAAATAATGTCATCATTAAATAAACTTATTCCATAGTTTATTTTAGTCAAAATAATTTGACCCAATATCCTCCTTATCATCCATCTCCTCATGCTCATGCTCCTCCTTAATCTCCTTCTGCTCCTGCAAAATGGAAAAAAAATCACGTTACCCGTGTCACAAATATCGCGTTGCCTGACGCAACCTCACGTGGCACGACCCATAAAACAACTTCAACTTCATATCATCCTTCTCATTCTCTACCTTTTTATCATCCTTCTCATTCTTCCAAGCAACTTATCTATTGTATGTACACAAATACATATTTACAATCTTTTGGTACCCACATTCACTTGGGTCCTCGATCAATCAATCTTTTATGAATCCATATTTGAGTTATTTTGATGGATTTCCCATGTTGTGTTGTGATTAATGCGTAAGATTTATGCTTAGCATACGCCTTCCTACTAGCTGCTGAGTTGTTAACCTTAGAGGATGTTTTTTTTAAAACTTCCTAACTTCCTATCAAGTTTTGATTTACTAGATTTGCTGGTTGCTTCCTTCCTAGGTTTCAGCCAGCTTACAGTTGGTGGAACATAAATAATCTCATCCTTTAAGGTTAAATCCTCCAAACTCTCAGCCGTCTTATCCTTAGATGGCAAAAACATAACCCAATAATGACTAGGGTGAATCTCATTCATGTTAAGCTCTTTACATGAATTGGACCGAATAGAGCCATATGTAAAAGTTCCAAGCACCGGTTGGACTGAGATTTCCCTATATTTTTGATCGATGATTTGCTCTTCTTGCCTAACTGGCAAGTAGGACAAACCTTGTCGTTTGAAAAACTTTAGATCTGGTAAACCAAAAACTAAATCATGCGAACAAATGTTGTTAATGGTTTTAAAATTAAGATAATTTAATCTCTTATGCCATAACCAGTGTTGGGTCAAATTATTTTGACTAAGTGTTGAAATAATTTAACCACTGAGATTTTGATGATGAAATGACTTATGAGTTTTGATGCAAGTGTATTGAATTCATATTTCATAAGACTTAGCTCTAATGAGGGTCATTAGACCGATTTTGGCATTAAATGCATAGAATTAGACGTGCAGTCTAACTCAGCAGAGTTAGATGTGCAGTCTAATGAATGCATAGAATTAGACATGCAGTCTAACTCAACGGAGTTAGACGTGCAGTCTAATGAATTCTTGAATTAGACGTATGGTCTAATAGATATTCGGAATTAGACGTGCAGTCTAACTCAGCGGAGTTTGACGTGTAGTCTAATATAGTTGCAATTAGAGGCAAGTCTAATGTATACAGAATTAGACGTGCAGTCTAACTCAGCGGAGTTAGACGTGCAGTCTAATATATGTGCGGAATTAGACGTGCAGTCTAACTCAGTGAAGTTAGACGTGCAGTCTAATGGATAGTGAAAGTTAGACGTGAGTCTAATTCCTTCAGACAAGTCTGAGGTAGAACCAAAATTAGACGTGCAGTCTAACTCAGTGGAGTTAGACGTACAGTCTAATAGTTATTGGATAATTAGACGTGTAGTCTAATTAAGTGAAAGTTAGACGTGAGTCTAACTCCTTCAGACAAGTCTGAGGTAGAACCGGAATTAGACGTGCAGTCTAACTCAGTGGAGTTAGACGTGCAATCTAATGGTTATTGGATAATTAGACGTGTAGTCTAATTAAGTGAAAGTTAGACGTGAGTCTAACTCCTTTAGACAAGTCTGAGGTAGAACTGGAATTAGACGTGCAGTCTAACTTAGTGGAGTTAGACGTGAATTCTAATGGTTATTGGATAATTAGACGTGCAGTCTAATTAAGTGAAAGTTAGACGTAAGTCTAACTCCTTCAGAAAAGTCTGAGGTAGAACCGAAATTAGACGTGCAGTCTAACTCAGTGGAGTTAGACGTGTAGTCTAATGGTTATTGTAATTAGACATAAGTCTAATTCTATTAGACCAGGCGGTCTAATAGACTCTATTATTAGAAGGGGATGTTTGATTTTATTAGACTGATTTTCACAATCAATCTAACAGAAATACGTCTAATGTTCAGCTTAAGCAGAATGCTTGAAGCTAGCATTCACGTACCCACGTGCTATAGTTGTACCCTACTCTTGCTCCACTTTCTAGTGAAGATCAGTACAACAACTATATGTAACCAACCAATAGAAGAATGCCACGTAAGAGAATTTTCCTCATATTACTTGTTTTGCAGGTACATCTTTGATGAAATATTCGGCGCACTACCAGTGGTGTACGGCCACGATCCTTGTGCTCAGAACCTGCTGTGTACTATGGAGGCTTTCCAATGGAAGAGTGCCACGTATCATTCTAAAAGATATGACCGTTAGCTCCTGCTCAGTATTTAACAAATCTCAAGGACAACGGACAATCTACATCACGAACTGCCAATCTCTCGATCATCTTGCTGAAATTACAAAGAATTCAAGCCTTTGAATATTCATACTGTGAAGCTGCTTTCTGATTGTACTGTGGGTGAATCAAGAGAGAGCTAGAATCAAAAACACCTTTAGCTGAGTGATATTCTTCATCTTGTAATTGAACAAAAAATATTATGTTTAATAGTGAGCTAAGTGTGTGTAAACTGTATTTGATTCTAATCATATTATAGTGAATCCTTCTGGTGGTTGGAAGAAGGGGTGACGTATGAGAGTTTCTCCGAACATCCATAAACAAACTGCTGTGTTCTTTCATTTCTGTAATCTTTTCATATTTCATCTTGAGCTTCAAATCCAAGTAAACAATTCTTCCTTGAATCTGTTTCAAGTGTTTACATGTGTTTGCGTAGAATAGAAAGCGAATTAAATCTCTAACAGGATTTCTTTCAAACCGTTTTTCATAAGCCTTCATCCATAGCCAGACCCCCGTCTCTATCGATTAAGCCAATCCTATCAATTGGTATCAGAGCCCTGTTTCTATTCTCAAGCCTTTCCTTAAATATGTCGACCATAACCAAAGATGTCAGTGCTACAACCATTCCAACTTTCTCTCGAGAAAACTACATTGTTTGGAAGAAGAGAGTTCGTGCTCATCTCTCTTCTCTTCATGATGACACGTGGAGCGTCGTCACAGAAGGTCCTATCAAGATTGATAAGGAGAAGGCTGACTGGACCGCTGATGAAAAGAGGCAGAACGACCTCAACAACATGGCTATTAATGTTCTGTACAGATCTCTCGATGACAGCATGTTCGACTACATTATCGAATGCGATACTGCCAAAGAGGTCTGGGACAGACTCACCCAACTGTGTGAGGGCAACGAGAAAACCAAGGAAAACAAGATCATGGTTGCCACTCAACAGTTTGACAGCTTCAAGATGCGTCCTGGTGAAACAATGAACGATTTCGACACCAGATTCAGCAAAATCGTCTCCTCTCTGTCTATCCTAGGCAAAACCTATAGCAACCGGGAGCTTCCTATCAAGGTCATGCGTGCTCTTCCAAGTGAATGGGACATAAAGACAATGGCGATGAGAGAATCTAAAGATATTAACAAGATCTCTCTCTTTGATCTCTTTGCTGATCTTAAGGCCTATGAGTTCTAGCTGAACTGTAGGATGGAAGAAGATCAACCCACATCTGTTATTATTGCCAAGGCGCTGGTGACTGCTGAAGAGCCACCAACCGCTCTGGATGTGAAGATGGCAGCTCAGCAGCTGAGCAGCGATGCCATGTCTCTCTTTGTAAAGAAGTTTGGCGACTTCATGAAGAAGAGCAACTCTAACTCAAACTCTTCAAATTCTAATGACAATAAAAAATATAAAGCTAATGTTACTTGTTTTAACTGTGGTATTAAAAGTCATTATGCATCGGAATGCCGGAAGCCAAAGCGTGAAGATGCCAAGGATGATGGAAAAGAGCTGAAGGCTCTTATGGCAGGTGACAGGAAGAACATAGGAAACAACAGTGGCTCCTATTTATCATCCAGTGAAAGTGATGAAGAAGAGGTAGCCTGCTTCATGGCAAAAGAAGATGAAGAAAGAACTCAGGAGACTGAGGTATTTGACTTCTCTTCCGAAAGGTTTTCAAGGGAACAACTGGTAGCTGCACTATATGACATGGTCATTGAGTACAGAAAGCTAGCAGAATCCCTAAATGAAACTAAATCTTCAACAGATGTAAACAAACCAAATTTGTCTCAAGCTGAAGAGTCAAATGCTTTTGAAAAGAAAATTGAAGAGATCTCATCTAAGAATGAGATGCTCAAAGAACAGATTCAAACCCTTTTATCTGCAAACAAAAGGTTAAACTATGTTGTTTGTGCATGGACAAGGTCTGGAGATGCTGTCAAATATCAGATTAGTATGTTGAAACCGGCTGGATCTAGATCCGGATTGAGGTTTGATAGCAATGACTCTAACCTGTCATGCAAAAAGTCCAACTCATCTGACAAACTTAAGACATTAAGTTTTGTCAAAGGGAGTATGACTGACATTGAATCTGATCCTATTCATGAAGAAGTTGCTTTCAAAAATGAAATAGTTTATGTTCCGCCTACTGTTAGCTGGCTTAAGAATAAGCTAGAAGCAGCTAATAAATCTGGCAATTTAAAACTTGACTCTAAGTTAAGGAGTTTTAAAAGAAAATCTTCTTCAAAAGTTAAAGGATCAGTGGCTAGCAGAAAGTCATCTGCTAAGTCAAAATCTTATGCATTAACCACAACACAAAATGGAAAATCCATCAGAATAACTCAAATATGGATTCCTAAGGGACTAATTGATCGAGGACCCAATTGAGTATGGGTACCAAAATGTGTAAATAGTTTCTTTTGTAGGTGATGCAGGAGGATTGCAGGAAGGAAGCTAGAAGAATACTCTTTTGAGTACACAGCCTGGAAGATCAACAATGGCCTTTGCCATTCTAGTAGAATAAATGTTTTTACTTGTTAAAAAAAAATGTTTTTGGTCTTTGGACCACAAAAATTATTTATTACATTTTTATGTCCATATACAAAATGAGAAGGAAAATTGTTTGGAAATAAAGATATTCTCCAGACGAATATCCTTAATCGGTCTAATTAAACAAGTGTGTCTAAAAGAAACAGTGTGTACTTAGACGTATTTTTGCTCACAATCTATACATCTAAGTCTATTTGTTGAGGTTTAAACCTACGCGGTTAGACGGACACGTGAATAGACGTTATACGTTTTCACGTCATGAGAAAGAGGATGCTCACGTCTAATCAAACACACGTCGAACACGTGGTGTTCATGCAGAATTAGACATACACGTCTAATAGACATTAGACGGATTTTTATAACACGGAATTAGACGTATGCGTCTAATAGACCCATCCGTCTAATAGACGTTTAGCTATATGGATTTGTGAAGTAAGAAAAACGTCTAACTACGTGCTGATTAGACTGATTAAGGACAGCTGTCCCACGTTGAGAGCTATTTATTTTTCCCGCTCAAAATATCAAACAGTCATCTCTTACCAACATGAAGATACGTGTCTTTCAAGTTTAGAGAAAATGACTGATATACCCTCATTTTTAATGATGACTCCTTGGAAAAGGACGTCTAACATTTATTGATGGGCCATACCCTTAAGAAGAGACAATTATTCTGTATCTCTCCTTTCTGTCTATATAAGGACATTAGTGCATGAGTTTAGAAGTTTTCAATCTCTCGAAATTCTTAAGAACCCTAGTTTTCTTTGCATTTCTCTCTCTAAATCTCTCTGAAATCTTGTGTCGGTTCATATTCTTTCGAAAATGGTGAACAAGAAAATCACTTTGGGTCATTGTACTTTGCAGGTGGATTTTCCATCGGTATACACTTTCGATCAACCAAAGGTGGTGGAGATGTTCAGAACCCTAGAGTATTCTAGGTTGAGGAAGTAACTCGGTGGTCCGTTCATATTCTATGAAAAAGAAGTTCGCGAGTTCTTCAAATCTGCAACTATGGTGGGTGAATCTATTGTAGCAACCGTCAACGGTGTGGAGTTCTCCTTCGATGAAACTATTTATGCGGAGTTCTTTGAACTTCCAACGGAGGGGCACACTTTCGATCTGATTCTTTCATCGGAAGTCATGCAAGAGATGAAGAAGACTTTATCTGCTGATGACTCGTTGATCCATGTTAATGGATACAAGAAGGCCCTTAAACCTCATTTCATTCTACTGAACGACCTGGTGGCAAAAGCACTTCAAGGGAAGTCTGGCTCCTTCCATCTCTATAGTTAAGATCGTTTTGACTATATGTGCGGTATTTAAAAGGGAATCCAGGTAAACTGGGCATCTACCCTTTTCCAGAACATGTGCTTTTCGATTTGTCAATCAAACAAGGAGAGCATAACATATGCGGCTCAACTGAGTCGTCTGATGGAGCATTTGGGGGTTCCTGTTGGAGAACCAGAGCAGATCAACTCTCCAAGAGTATTCACTGCCCTTACAGTCGCTAGTATACTGATAAGGATGAAGAACAACGTAGAATGTGCCTCTGGTGCATCTAGTTATCAGACAGGTGGAAAGCCTTCTACCCGATCCAAGCAACCGTCTACTTCTGTCATGTCAACAGGGGCAAAAAGATCGAAAACAGTGAATGAATCGGAGGAGAGTTCCTTTAGTCTGAAAAGTTCAAACAAGAAGGACTCTGAATCAGTCGATTCAAGGTTAAGGCAAGGTCCAGACGTACTTGCTGCAACTCCGATGTCCTCTCTATCTACTCCGTCAACCATTTTGAGAAAGCCTTCGAGATCTAGTGTCTCAAAGGAAAAGAAGACGAAGGCGTCCCCCCGGGCGTTTAAATTATTAAAGGTAACCTCTTCTAAATCTTTGGCCGCTGTGTCTAAGTTTGATGTTCCTATTGTGGAACAAGATGAATCCATTTTTTCTCCCTTAAGAGAATCTGCTGAAGGGCCCGCTGTTGAGTCAGCTGGTCCAAATGATGAAAATGTTAACAGGAATGTGTATCCTGTTGTTCAACCTGATCTAGTAGCCGCCGGTGCTAGAGAGTTATCTCAACTAGAACAAGGTGCTGTTCTTACCCTTGTTGCTAGTGAATCTGCTGAACAAGAATCTTATGTTCCCGTTCCTAAAGATTCTATGGTAACCGGGAAGGTTATTCGTGTAGAGCTCCCTGCTGAGCTATGTAAGAAACCCCAATCTGCGTTTGAGTTGATGCGTTCTGCAAGAATGTCGAGTGGAATTGTGATCGGTGAACCCAGACCTATTCCAAAACCCGTAGAGGTTGTTGGAAAATGTAAAGATATTGTGACTCCAGTTCCTGAAGAAGTATCGGAGGCAACATGTATTGTTGACCTCATTTTAGATCAAGTCAAAGCCATTACGGCTGAAAAATTGGAGATTTTTGAATCATGGTCCCTGGAGAGACTGTCGTCCAAGTACAATGATACTCTGTCGAATTCTGCGATAACCCGAGAGTGGAAGAAGCGGGTAGCCAATGAAAAGAATGTTCTTAAATGGGATAAAACTTCAGAGGTAGCCGAAGATCTGAAGAAAAAAGATCTCGTTGAAGCTAGCCTATATGGAAAAGCCCCTTTCCCAATTCTTGAAGCTAGAAAGGCTAACTTCAATCCTGTTGAGAGAAGATCTGAAATTGAAGTGAAAGTGCTAAAGAGACTGAATGACATCTTGAACACTTACGTCTCGGTTGTTTCCCGATACGTCCATGGCGCTAATTGCTCTGGTGCAAAGCCATTTGATGATGATGAACCGATGGACATTCTTGGTGCTGACAATGATGTCGATGAGCTAGATGCTGCTCTCTTGATCGAATTCGGGAATCTTTCTACTGAAGAGAGACGCATTCTAGATCAACCTATTCAAGAGAATCCAAATGAGGAAGAAGAAGTAATTATTCAAGAGCCTGAACAAGCCCTTGAAACGAATGAAGAAGAAGTTCATGTAGAAGATGTGATTGAGGAGGCTGCTCAAGCTCCTATCGAAGAAAATGTTGTGATAACCTCTGTTGTGAGAACAGAGGAAGCTCAAGAGAAAGTGGCCAAGGTAACTCATCTAGACATTATCAGATCTGAGGGGGAACCCTCCAAAGATAAGAATGTTGAAGAAGAAAGTTCCTCATCTGAGGAGGAACATGATCAACACGCAACCTATAAAAAGCCCCGTCTATTTCCCGACACCATTGTGGGAAATGTTTACGAAAATATCAACATTCCTCTTCACTACTCTGGAAACTTATATGAGAGATTTCAGAGAGATGAAGATGAACTTTTAGAAGAAGAGCATAATGAAGCTGCTAAGAAAGCCGAGAAGAATCAACCGGAGCAATCCTTGTAGATTCATACAAACTTTGAGCCAATTCAGAGCATGGCAGCAGAGTCTGAATAGATTTCATCAAATGAAGAATCTTCTGCCGAAGGAAACAAGATGTTAAAGTCTATGATGTCTGTGCTCTCATCTCTTCAAAAGAGCATGATAAAGGCCATGAACACGAAGGAAGAAGAAAGAAAGGGCTTTGGCGAGATTATAAAGGTCCATACTAAATTGGATAACACTCTGAAGAAGAACACGTATGAGACTCATTTCTCAAATTTAAACTTCTCCAAGTTTGAAAAGCAACTCTTCAGCCGTCAAACTGAATTGTTAGACATTGAAAGGCAAATCAATGATGAACGTCATAAGGAGACTTTGGAAGAATTCAGTCTGGTGAAGAATCAGATGGTGGAAATTTAGGGTTGTTTGAGTAGAAATGATAGTGAACGACAGGAATTTGCTGACTCCATTGCAAGGAAGTTTTAAGCAAAGGAGAACGCAAAGGATAATGCTGAAAGAGTTCAACCTCGAATCACTCAAGGAGAATCAAGTAGAAGAAGTGACGGTGTGTCAACCAACACTAGATTTAGATGAGCTCCAAGCAATGATGATAATCCTAAGCCAACCAAGAGAGGTGGAGGTCGAAGCGGTGGTGATCGTAGAGGCAGAAATAGTGGTGGTGGCCGTAGTAGGCTATCCAATGTTGATCAAGGAGGTCGTGTCAGTGGTGGTGATCGTGGTGGTAGATCAAGTGGAAGCAGTCGTGGTGGTCGCGGCTATCCTCCTTTTCTCAACATGCTTACCGCCAAGACATGAGCCCAACCGATCCTCGAGTTAAAAGGGATGAACAATAATTTCTTTTCTTCTACTCAATTTAAGTCTTTCAAATAATGTTTCTTTGATGGTTTTCTGAATATTGGTTTTGGAAGTTTGATGTAAGTAAACAAGGGTTTGTTTTATTTATATGATGAATGCATATTTTGGAATATGTATGCAGATTTCCAATTTCTTCATCAAAAAGGGGGAAATTGTTGGGTCAAATTATTTTGACTAAGTGTTGAAATAATTTAACCACTGAGATTTTTATGATGAAATGACTTATGAGTTTTGATGCAGGTGTATTGAATTCATATTTCATAAGACTTAGCTCTAATGAAGGTCATTAGACCGATTTTAGCATTAAATGCATAGAATTAGACGTGCAGTCTAACTCAACGAAGTTAGACGTGCAGTCTAATGAATGCATAGAATTAGACGTGCAGTCTAATGAATTCTCGAATTAGACATATGGTCTAATAGATATTCAGAATTAAACGTGCAATCTAACTCAGCGGAATTAGACGTGCAGTCTAATATAGTTGCAATTAGACGCAAGTCTAATGTATACGGAATTAGACGTGCAATCTAATTCAGCGGAGTTAGACGTGCATTCTAATATATGTGCGGAATTAGACATGCAGTCTAACTCAGTGGAGTTAGACGTGCAGTCTAATGGATAGTGAAAGTTAGACGTGAGTCTAACTCCTTCAGACAAGTCTGAGGTAGAACCGGAATTAGACGTGCAGTCTAACTCAGTGGAGTTAGACGTGCAGTCTAATGGTTATTGGATAATTAGACGTGTAGTCTAATTAAGTGAAAGTTAGACGTGAGTCTAACTCCTTCAGACAAGTCTGAGGTAGAACCGAAATTAGACGTACAGTCTAACTCAGTGGAGTTAGACGTGCAGTCTAATGGTTATTGGATAATTAAACGTGCATTCTAATTAAGTGAAAGTTAGACGTAAGTCTAACTCCTTCAGACATGTCTGAGGTAGAACTGGAATTAGACGTGCAATTTAATGGTTATTGTAATTAGACGTAAGTCTAATTCTATTAGACCAGGCGGTCTAATAGACTCTGTTATTAGAAGGGGATGTTTAATTTCATTAGACTGATTTTCACAATCCGTCTAACTGAAATACGTCTAATGCTCAGCTTAAGCAGAATGATTGAAGCTAGCATCCGCCTACCCACATGCTATAGTTGTACCCTTCTCCTGCTCCACTTTCTAGTGAAGATCAATACAACAACTATATGCAACCAACCAATGGAAGAATGCCACGTAAGAGAATTTTCCTCATATTACTTGTTTTGCAGGTACATCTCTGATGGAATATTCGGCGCACTACCAGTGGTGTACGACCACGATCCTTGTGCTCAGAACCTACTGTGTACTATGGAGGCTTTCCAATGGAAGAGTGCCACGTATCATTCTAAAAGATTCGACCGTTAGCTCCTGCTCAGTATTTAACAAATCTCAAGGACAACGGACAATTTGCTTCACGAACTACCAGTCTCTCGATCATCTTGCTGAAATTACAAATAATTCAAGCCTTTGAATATTCATACTGTGAAGCTACTTTTTGATTGTACTGTGTGTGTATCAAGAGAGAGCTAGAATCAAAAACACCTTTAGCTGAGTGATATTCTTCATCTTGTGAACAGAAAGTGTTTTGTTCAATAGTGAGCTAAGTGTGCGGAAACTGTATGTGATTCTAATCATATTATAGTGAATCCTTCCGGTGGTTGGAAGAAGGGGTGACGTAGGAGAGTTCTCCGAACATCCATAAACAAACTGCTGTGTTCTTTCATTTCTGTCATCTTTTCATATTTCATCTTGAGTTTCAAACCCAAGTAAACAATTTTACCTTGAATCTGTTTCAAGTGTTTACAAGTGTTTGCGTAGAATAGAACGCGAATTAAATCTCTAACATGATTTCTTTCAAACCGTTTTTCATAAGCCTTCATCCATAGCCAGACCCCTGTCTCTATCGCTTAAGCCGATCCTATCAACCAGTTTTAATCATTTTTAGCAATCATGCATATGGGATTAAATATCTTATTTTTCCAGTTCATTTTGTAAGAATTTCCTACTCTACTTTCAGACAACAAAATATTACCTTACTGATCCTTAACCAAGCATGCATGCTTTTAAAAATCAATAGTAAATCCATTATCACATAATTGTCTTATACTAATTAGGTTATAACACAAGTTTTCAACAATTAGCACGTTGTTTATAGTTAGATTACCATGGATAATCTTACCCTTACCCATGGTCTTACCCTTGCTGTTGTCCCCAAACGTGATCTTAGGTTCTGAGCAATCCGTAATTTAAGTTAGAAGCCGTCTATCTCCAGTCATGTGTCTGGAACATCCATTGTCCAGATACCATACTGATTCCTTCAAGAAAATTATCTATTGTACCTACACAAATACATATTTACAATCTTTTGGTACCCACATTCAATTGGGTCCTCGATCAATCAAACTTTTAGAAATCTATATTTGAGTTATTTTGATGGATTTCCCATATTGTGTTGTGATTAATGCGTAAGATTAAGGCTTAGCAGATGTCTTCCTACTAGAAACTGAGTTGTTAACCTTAGAGGATGGTTTTGTCTAAAACTTCCCGACTTCCTGTCAAGTTTTGATTTACCAGATTTGTTGGCTGCTTCCTTCCTATGTTTCAGCCAGCTTATAGTTGGTGGAATATATATAATCTCATCCTTTAAGGTTAAATCCTTACATCTTGGA